>NW_024061641.1:345643-697878 GCF_016432855.1 Salvelinus namaycush | reverse complement strand
TCTCGTGCTTATCTGGACACTTGTGACAATGACATCATGAGAATGGTCACAATGTATGAAATCAAAATTTTGAAGCATAATTTTTTGACAATTTTTCTTTTTGAATTATTTTTTTTCTTCTTAATTTTCCCCATTTGTAAAACAAATATTTCGGCAGGTTTATTGGTATGGATCTTGTTTCAGAATAGTGTTGTTCATTTCTTAGGCAGATTTTGTTTTTGTACGTGCATGCTGAATAAACTGAAAGATACTAAAAGATACTCCCATGTATAGTTTAAAGAGAATGGCGCATAGCAGGCTGATTCATGTAGCCTAGACTTGAGATAGCAGAGGCCGTTGTAATAGATCTATAGCTGAGAGACTAGTCAATAGCTATCATGTTTTTCCTCTCTCCTTTTGTAGGAGAAGGTGGTCCAAGTTCCTTCCCCTCTGACATTTTTTCAATGGGTTTTGAGAAAGTGGTGAGGAGAGGAGATGCACGGAATTGAGGAAAGATGAGTTGAGAAAGTCTGGAGACATATTAGTTATGGGTGGGTAGGTAGCTATATGAAAGCTGTGGTATCTTAGCTATGGGTGGGTAGGTAGCTATATGAAAGCTGTGGTATCTTAGCTATGGGTGAGTAGGTAGCTATATGAAAGCTGTGGTATCTTAGCTATGGTGAGTAGGTAGCTATATGAAAGCTGTGGTATCTTAGCTATGGGTGAGTAGGTAGCTATATGAAAGCTGTGGTATCTTAGCTATGGGTGAGTAGGTAGCTATATGAAAGCTGTGGTATCTTAGGTATGGGTGAGTAGGTAGCTATATGAAAGCTGTGGTATCTTGGCTATGGGTAGGTAGCTATATGAAAGCTGTGGTATATTAGCTATGGGTGAGTAGGTAGCTATATGAAAGCTGGTATCTTAGGTATGGGTGAGTAGGTAGCTATATGAAAGCTGGTATCTTAGCTATGGGTGGGTAGGTAGCTATATGAAAGCTGTGGTATCTTAGGTATGGGTGAGTAGGTAGCTATATGAAAGCTGGTATCTTAGCTATGGGTGGGTAGCTATATGAAAGCTGTGGTATCTTAGCTATGGGTGGGTAGGTAGCTATATGAAGCTGTGGTATATTAGCTATGGGTGAGTAGGTAGCTATATGAAAGCTGTGGTATCTTAGCTATGGTGGGTAGGTAGCTATATGAAAGCTGTGGTATCTTAGCTATGGGTGGGTAGGTGCTATATGAAAGCTGTGGTATCTTAGGTATGGGTGAGTAGGTAGCTATATGAAAGCTGGTATCTTAGCTATGGGTGGGTAGGTAGCTATATGAAAGCTGTGGTATCTTAGCTATGGGTGGGTGGGTAGCTATATGAAAGCTGTGGTATCTTAGCTATGGGTGAGTAGGTAGCTATATGAAAGCTGTGGTATCTTAGCTATGGGTGGGTAGGTAGCTATATGAAAGCTGTGGTATCTTAGCTATGGGTGAGTAGGTAGCTATATGAAAGCTGTGGTATCTTAGGTATGGGTGAGTAGGTAGCTATATGAAAGCTGTGGTATCTTAGCTATGGGTGAGTAGGTAGCTATATGAAAGCTGTGGTATCTTAGTATGGGTGAGTAGGTAGCTATATGAAAGCTGGTATCTTAGGTATGGGTGAGTAGGTAGCTATATGAAAGCTGGTATCTTAGCTATGGGTGGGTAGGTAGCTATATGAAAGCTGTGGTATCTTAGGTATGGGTGAGTAGGTAGCTATATGAAAGCTGGTATCTTAGCTATGGGTGGGTAGGTAGCTATATGAAAGCTGTGGTATCTTAGCTATGGGTGGGTAGGTAGCTATATGAAAGCTGTGGTATCTTAGCTATGGGTGAGTAGGTAGCTGTGGTATCTTAGCTATGGGTGAGTAGGTAGCTATATGAAAGCTGTGGTATCTTAGCTATGGGTGGGTAGGTAGCTATATGAAAGCTGTGGTATCTTAGCTATGGGTGAGTAGGTAGCTATATGAAAGCTGTGGTATCTTAGCTATGGGTGGGTAGCTATATGAAAGCTGTGGTATCTTAGCTATGGGTGAGTAGGTAGCTATATGAAAGCTGTGGTATCTTAGTTATGGGTGGGTAGGTAGCTATATGAAAGCTGTGGTATCTTAGCTATGGGTAGGTAGCTATATGAAAGCTGTGATATCTTAGCTATGGGTGAGTAGGTAGCTATATGAAAGCTGTGGACTTAGTTATGGGTGGGTAGGTAGCTATATGAAAGCTGTGGTATCTTAGCTATGGGTGAGTAGGTAGCTATATGAAAGCTGAGGTATCTTGGCTATGGGTAGGTAGCTATATGAAAGCTGTGGTATATTAGCTATGGGTGAGTAGGTAGCTATATGAAAGCTGGTATCTTAGGTATGGGTGAGTAGGTAGCTATATGAAAGCTGTGGTATCTTAGGTATGGGTGAGTAGGTAGCTATATGAAAGCTGGTATCTTAGGTATGGGTGAGTAGGTAGCTATATGAAAGCTGTGGTATCTTAGCTATGGGTGAGTAGGTAGCTATATGAAAGCTGTGGTATCTTAGGTATGGGTGAGTAGGTAGCTATATGAAAGCTGGTATCTTAGGTATGGGTGAGTAGGTAGCTATATGAAAGCTGGTATCTTAGCTATGGGTGGGTAGGTAGCTATATGAAAGCTGTGGTATCTTAGGTATGGGTGAGTAGGTAGCTATATGAAAGCTGGTATCTTAGCTATGGGTGGGTAGGTAGCTATATGAAAGCTGTGGTATCTTAGCTATGGGTGGGTAGGTAGCTATATGAAAGCTGTGGTATCTTAGCTATGGTGAGTAGGTAGCTGTGGTATCTTAGCTATGGGTGAGTAGGTAGCTATATGAAAGCTGTGGTATCTTAGCTATGGGTGGGTAGGTAGCTATATGAAAGCTGTGGTATCTTAGCTATGGGTGAGTAGGTAGCTATATGAAAGCTGTGGTATCTTAGCTATGGGTGAGTAGGTAGCTATATGAAAGCTGTGGTATCTTAGCTATGGGTGAGTAGGTAGCTATATGAAAGCTGTGGTATCTTAGTTATGGGTGGGTAGGTAGCTATATGAAAGCTGTGGTATCTTAGCTATGGGTAGGTAGCTATATGAAAGCTGTGATATCTTAGCTATGGGTGAGTAGGTAGCTATATGAAAGCTGTGGTATCTTAGTTATGGGTGGGTAGGTAGCTATATGAAAGCTGTGGTATCTTAGCTATGGGTGAGTAGGTAGCTATATGAAAGCTGAGGTATCTTGGCTATGGGTAGGTAGCTATATGAAAGCTGTGTATATTAGCTATGGGTGAGTAGGTAGCTATATGAAAGCTGGTATCTTAGGTATGGGTGAGTAGGTAGCTATATGAAAGCTGTGGTATCTTAGCTATGGGTGAGTAGGTAGCTATATGAAAGCTGTGGTATCTTAGGTATGGGTGAGTAGGTAGCTATATGAAAGCTGTGGTATCTTGGCTGTGGGTAGGTAGCTATATGAAAGCTGTGGTATCTTAGGTATGGGTGAGTAGGTAGCTATATAAAAGCTGTGGTATCTTGGCTATGGGTAGGTAGCTATATGAAAGCTGTGGTATATTAGCTATGGGTGAGTAGGTAGCTATATGAAAGCTGTGGTATCTTAGGTATGGGTGAGTAGGTAGCTATATGAAAGCTGTGGTATCTTAGCTATGGGTGAGTAGGTAGCTATATGAAAGCTGGTATCTTAGGTATGGGTGAGTAGGTAGCTATATGAAAGCTGTGGTATCTTAGGTATGGGTGAGTAGGTAGCTATATGAAAGCTGTGGTATCTTGGCTATGGGTGAGTAGGTAGCTATATGAAAGCTGGTATCTTAGGTATGGGTGAGTAGGTAGCTATATGAAAGCTGTGGTATCTTAGCTATGGGTGAGTAGGTAGCTATATGAAAGCTGTGGTATCTTAGGTATGGGTGAGTAGGTAGCTATATGAAAGCTGGTATCTTAGCTATGGGTGGGTAGGTAGCTATATGAAAGCTGTGGTATCTTAGCTATGGGTGAGTAGGTAGCTATATGAAAGCTGTGGTATCTTAGCTATGGGTGGGTAGGTAGCTATATGAAAGCTGGTATCTTAGGTATGGGTGAGTAGGTAGCTATATGAAAGCTGTGGTATCTTAGCTATGGGTGAGTAGGTAGCTATATGAAAAGCTGTGGTATCTTAGGTATGGGTGAGTAGGTAGCTATATGAAAGCTGGTATCTTAGGTATGGGTGAGTAGGTAGCTATAAAGCTGGTATCTTAGCTATGGTGGGTAGGTAGCTATATGAAGCTGTGGTATCTTAGGTATGGGTGAGTAGGTAGCTATATGAAAGCTGGTATCTTAGCTATGGGTGGGTAGGTAGCTATATGAAAGCTGTGGTATCTTAGCTATGGGTGGGTAGGTAGCTATATGAAAGCTGTGGTATCTTAGCTATGGGTGAGTAGGTAGCTGTGGTATCTTAGCTATGGGTGAGTAGGTAGCTATATGAAAGCTGTGGTATCTTAGCTATGGGTGGGTAGCTATATGAAAGCTGTGGTATCTTAGCTATGGGTGAGTAGGTAGCTATAGAAAGCTGTGGTATCTTAGCTATGGGTGAGTAGGTAGCTATATGAAAGCTGTGGTATCTTAGCTATGGGTGAGTAGGTAGCTATATGAAAGCTTGGTATCTTAGTTATGGTGGTAGGTAGTATTGAAAGCTGTGGTATCTTAGCTATGGGTAGGTAGCTATATGAAAGCTGTGGTATCTTAGCTATGGGTGAGTAGGTAGCTATATGAAAGCTGTGGTATCTTAGTTATGGGTGGGTAGGTAGCTATATGAAAGCTGTGGTATCTTAGCTATGGGTGAGTAGGTAGCTATATGAAAGCTGTGGTATCTTGGCTATGGGTAGGTAGCTATATGAAAGCTGTGGTATATTAGCTATGGGTGAGTAGGTAGCTATATGAAAGCTGGTATCTTAGGTATGGGTGAGTAGGTAGCTATATGAAAGCTGTGGTATCTTAGCTATGGGTGAGTAGGTAGCTATATGAAAGCTGTGGTATCTTAGATATGGGTGAGTAGGTAGCTATATGAAAGCGTGGTATCTTGGCTATGGGTAGGTAGCTATATGAAAGCTGTGGTATCTTAGGTATGGGTGAGTAGGTAGCTATATAAAAGCTGTGGTATCTTGGCTATGGGTATACTATATGAAAGCTGTGGTATATTAGCTATGGGTGAGTAGGTAGCTATATGAAAGCTGTGGTATCTTAGGTATGGGTGAGTAGGTAGCTATGAAAGCTGGGTATCTTAGCTATGGGTGAGTAGGTAGCTATATAAAGCTGTGGTATCTTAGGTATGGGTGAGTAGTAGCTATATGAAAGCTGTGGTATCTTGGCTATGTGTAGGTAGCTATATGAAAGCTGTGGTATCTTAGGTATGGGTGAGTAGGTAGCATATAAAGCTGTGGTATCTTGGCTATGGGTAGGTAGCTATATGAAAGCTGTGGTATATTAGCTATGGGTGAGTAGGTAGCTATATGAAAGCTGTGGTATCTTAGGTATGGGTGAGTAGGTAGCTATATAAAAGCTGTGGTATCTTGGCTATGGGTAGGTAGCTATATGAAAGCTGTGGTATCTTAGGTATGGGTGAGTAGGTAGCTATATAAAAGCTGTGGTATCTTGGCTATGGGTAGGTAGCTATATGAAAGCTGTGGTATATTAGCTATGGGTGAGTAGGTATATATGAAAGCTGTGGTATCTTAGGTATGGGTGAGTAGGTAGCTATATGAAAGCTGTGGTATCTTAGCTATGGGTGAGTAGGTAGCTATATGAAAGCTGTGGTATCTTAGGTATGGTGAGTAGGTAGCTATATGAAAGCTGTGGTATCTTAGGTATGGGTGAGTAGGTAGCTATATGAAAGCTGAGGTATCTTGGCTATGGGTAGGTAGCTATATGAAAGCTTGTTATATTAGCTATGGTGAGTAGGTAGCTATATGAAGCTGGTATCTTAGTATGGGTGAGTAGGTAGCTATATGAAAGCTGTGGTATCTTAGCTATGGGTGAGTAGCTCTATATGAAAGCTGTGGATCTTAGGTATGGGTGAGTAGTAGCTATATGAAAGCTGTGGTATCTTGGCTGTGGTAGGTAGCTAATGAAAGCTGTGGTATCTTAGGTTGGGTGATTAGGTAGCTATATAAAAGCTGTGGTATCTTGGCTATGGGTAGGTAGCTATATGAAAGCTGTGGTATATTAGCTATGGTGAGTAGTAGCTATATGAAGCTGTGGTATCTTAGGTATGGGTGAGTAGGTAGCTAATGAAAGCTGTGGTATCTTAGCTATGGGTGAGTAGGTAGCTATATGAAAGCTGTGGTATCTTAGGTATGGTGAGTAGGTAGCTATATGAAAGCTGTGGTATCTTAGTATGGGTGGTAGGTAGCTATATGAAAGCTGTGGTATCTGGCTATGGGTGAGTATTAGCTATATGAAAGCTGGTATCTTAGCTATGGTGGGTAGGTAGCTATATGAAAGCGTGGTATCTTAGCTATGGTGGGTAGGTAGCTATATGAAAGCTGTGGTATCTTAGCTATGGGTGAGTAGGTAGCTGTGGTTTCTTAGCTATGGGTGAGTAGGTAGCTATATGAAAGCTGTGGTATCTTAGCTATGGGTGGGTAGGTAGCTATATGAAAGCTGTGGTATCTTAGCTATGGGTGAGTAGGTAGCTGTGGTATCTTAGCTATGGGTGAGTAGGTAGCTATATGAAAGCTGTGGTATCTTAGCTATGGGTGAGTAGGTAGCATATGAAAGCTGTGGTATCTTAGTTATGGGTGGGTAGGTAGCTATATGAAAGCTGTGGTATCTTAGCTATGGGTAGGTAGCTATATGAAAGCTGTGATATCTTAGCTATGGGTGAGTAGGTAGCTATATGAAAGCTGTGGTATCTTAGTTATGGGTGGGTAGGTAGCTATTGAAAGCTGTGGTATATTACTGTATGGGTGAGTAGGTAGCTTATGAAAGCTGGTATCTTAGGTATGGGTGAGTAGGTAGCTATAGGAAGCTGTGGTATCTTAGCTATGGGTGAGTAGGTAGCTATATGAAAGCTGTGGTATCTTAGGTATGGGTGAGTAGGTAGCTATATGAAAGCTGTGGTATCTTGGCTGTGGGTAGGTAGCTATATGAAAGCTGTGGTATCTTAGGTATGGGTGAGTAGGTAGCTATATAAAAGCTGTGGTATCTTGGCTATGGGTAGTTAGCTATATGAAAGCTGTGGTATATTAGCTATGGGTGAGTAGGTCCTATATGAAAGCTGTGGTATCTTAGTATGGGTGAGTAGGTAGCTATATGAAAGCTGTGGTATCTAGCTATGGGTGAGTAGGTAGCTATATGAAAGCTGTGGTATCTTAGGTATGGGTGAGTAGGTAGCTATATGAAAGCTGTGGTATCTTAGTTATGGGTGAGTAGGTAGCTATATGAAAGCTGTGGTATCTTGCTATGGGTGAGTAGGTAGCTATATGAAAGTGGTATCTTAGTATGGGTGAGTAGGTAGCTATATGAAAGCTGTGGTATCTTAGCTATGGGTGAGTAGGTAGCTATATGAAAGCTTGTGTATCTTAGGTATGGTTGAGTGGTAGCTATATGAAAGCTGGTATCTTGCTTGGTGGGTAGGTAGCTATATGAAGCTGTGGTATCTTAGCTTGGGTGAGTAGGTAGCTATATGAAAGCTGTGGTATCTTAGCTATGGGTGGGTAGGTAGCTATATAAAGCTGGTATCTTAGGTGGGGTGAGTAGGTAGCTATATGAAGCTGTGGTATCTTAGCTATGGGTGAGTAGGTACTATATGAAAGCTGTGGTATCTTAGGTATGGGTGAGTAGGTAGCTAAATGAAGCTGGTATCTTAGGTATGGGTGAGTAGGTAGCTATATAAAGCTGGTATCTTAGCTATGGGTGGTAGGTAGCTATATGAAAGCTGTGTATCTTAGGTATGGGTAAGTAGGTAGCTATATGAAAGCTGGTATCTTAGCTATGGTGGGTAGGTAGCTATATGAAAGCTGTGGTATCTTAGCTATGGGTGGGTAGGTAGCTATATGAAAGCTGTGGATCTTAGCTATGGGTGTAGTAGTAGCTGTGGTATCTAGCTATGGGTGAGTAGGTAGCTATATGAAGCTGTGGTATCTTAGCTATGGGTGGGTAGGTAGCTATATGAAAGCTGTGGTATCTTAGCTATGGTGGAGTAGGTAGCTATATGAAAGCTGTGGTATCTTAGCTATGGGTGAGTAGGTAGCTATATGAAAGCTGTGGTATCTTAGCTATGGGTGAGTAGGTAGCTATATGAAAGCTGTGGTATCTTAGTATGGGTGGGTAGGTAGCTATATGAAAGCTGTGGTATCTTGCTATGGGTAGGTAGCTAATGAAAGCTGTGCTATCTTAGCTATGGGTGAGTAGGTAGCTATTGAAAGCTGTGTATCTTTTATGGTGGTAGGTAGCTATATGAAAGCTGTGGTATCTAGCTATGGGTGAGTAGGTAGCTATATGAAGCTGTGGTATCTTGGCTATGGGTAGGTAGCTATATGAAAGCTGTGGTATATTAGCTATGGGTGAGTAGGTAGCTATATGAAAGCTGGTATCTTAGGTATGGGTGAGTAGGTAGCTATATGAAAGCTGTGGTATCTTAGCTATGGGTGAGTAGGTAGCTATATGAAAGCTGTGGTATCTTAGTTATGGGTGGGTAGTAGCTATAGAAAGCTGTGGTATCTTGGCTATGGGTAGGTAGCTATATGAAAGCTGTGGTATCTTAGGTATGGGTGAGTAGGTAGCTATATAAAAGTGTGGTATCTTGGCTATGGGTAGGTAGCTATATGAAAGCTGTGGTATATAGCTATGGGTGGGTAGGTAGCTATATGAAAGCGGTGGTATCTTAGGTATGGGTGAGTAGGTAGCTATATGAAAGCTGTGGTATCTTAGCTATGGGTGAGTAGGTAGCTATATGAAAGCTGTGGTATCTTAGGTATGGGTAGGTAGCTATATGAAAGCTGTGGTATCTTGGCTATGTGTAGGTAGCTAATGAAAGCTGTGGTATTTAGGTATGGGTGAGTAGGTAGCTATATAAAAGCTGTGGTATCTGGCTATGGGTAGGTAGCTATATGAAAGCTGTGGTATTTAGCTATGGGTGAGTAGGTAGCTATATGAAAGCTGTGGTATCTTAGGTATGGTGAGTAGGTAGCTATATAAAAGCTGTGGTATCTTGGCTATGGGTAGGTAGCTATATGAAAGCTGTGTTCTTAGTATGGTGAGTAGGTAGCTATATAAAAGCTGTGGTATCTTGGCTATGGGTAGGTAGCTATATGAAAGCTGTGGTATATTAGCTATGGGTGAGTAGGTAGCTATATGAAAGCTGTGGTATCTTAGGTATGGTGAGTAGGTAGCTATAGAAGCTGTGGTATCTTAGCTATGGGTGAGTAGGTAGCTATATGAAAGCTGTGGTATCTTAGGTATGGGTGAGTAGGTAGCTATATGAAAGCTGTGGTATCTTAGGTATGGGTGAGTAGGTAGCTATATGAAAGCTGAGGTATCTTGGCTATGGGTAGGTAGCTATATGAAAGCTGTGGTATATTAGCTATGGGTGAGTAGGTAGCTATATGAAAGCTGTATATCTTAGGTATGGGTGAGTAGGTAGCTATATGAAAGCTGTGGTATCTTAGCTATGGGTGAGTAGGTAGCTATATGAAAGCTGTGGTATCTTAGGTATGGGTGAGTAGGTAGCTATATGAAAGCTGTGGTATCTTGGCTATGGGTAGGTAGCTATATGAAAGCTGTGGTATCTTAGGTATGGGTGAGTAGTAGCTATATAAAAGCTGTGGTACTTGGCTATGGGTAGGTAGCTATATGAAAGCTGTGTATATTAGCTATGGGTGAGTAGGTAGCTATATGAAAGCTGTGGTATCTTAGGTATGGGTGAGTAGGTAGCTATATGAAAGCTGTGGTATCTTAGCTATGGGTGAGTAGGTAGCTATATGAAAGCTGTGGTATCTTAGGTATGGGTGAGTAGGTAGCTATATGAAAGCTGTGGTATCTTAGGTATGGGTGAGTAGGTAGCTATATGAAAGCTGTGGTATCTTGGCTATGGGTGAGTAGGTAGCTATATGAAAGCTGGTATCTTAGGTATGGGTGAGTAGGTAGCTATATGAAAGCTGTGGTATCTTAGCTATGGGGGTAGGTAGCTATATGAAAGCTGTGGTATCTATAGGTATGGGTGAGTAGTAGCTATATGAAAGCTGGTATCTTAGCTATGGGTGGGTAGGTAGCTATATAAGCTGTGTATCTTAGCTATGGGTGAGTAGGTAGCTATATGAAAGCTGTGGTATCTTAGCTATGGTGGGTAGGTAGCTATTGAAAGCTGGTATCTTAGGTATGGGTGAGTAGGTAGCTATATGAAAGCTGTGGTATCTTAGCTATGGGTGAGTAGGTAGCTATATGAAAGCTGTGGTATCTTAGGTATGGGTGAGTAGGTAGCTATATGAAAGCTGGTATCTTAGGTATGGGTGAGTAGGTAGCTATATGAAAGCTGGTATCTTAGCTATGGGTGGGTAGGTAGCTATATGAAAGCTTGGTATCTTAGTGTATGGTAGTAGGTAGCTATATAAAGCTGTGGTATCTTAGGTATGGGTGAGTAGGTAGCTATATGAAAGCTGTGGTATCTTAGGTATGGTGGTAGGTAGCTATATGAAAGCTGTGGTATCTTGGCTATGGGTGAGTAGGTAGCTATATGAAAGCTGTGATCTTAGGTATGGGTGAGTAGGTAGCTATATGAAAGCTGTGGTATCTTAGCTATGGGTGAGTAGGTAGCTATATGAAAGCTGTGGTATCTTAGGTATGGGTGAGTAGGTAGCTATATGAAAGCTGGTATCAGCTATGGGGTAGGTAGCTATTGAAGCTTGGTATCTTAGCTATGGGTGAGTAGGTAGCTATATGAAAGCTGTGGTATCTTAGCTATGGGTGGGTAGGTAGCTATATGAAAGCTGGTATCTTAGGTATGGGTGAGTAGGTAGCTATATGAAAGCTGTGGTATCTTAGCTATGGGTGAGTAGGTAGCTATATGAAAGCTGTGGTATCTTAGGTATGGGTGAGTAGGTAGCTATATGAAAGCTGGTATCTTAGGTATGGGTGAGTAGGTAGCTATATGAAAGCTGTGTTATCTTAGCTATGGGTGGGTAGGTAGCTATATGAAAGCTGTGGTATCTTAGTATGGGTGAGTAGGTAGCTATATGAAAGCTGGTATCTTAGCTATGGGTGGGTAGGTAGCTATATGAAAGCTGTATCTTAGCTATGGGTGGTAGTAGCTATATGAAAGCTGTGGTATCTTAGTATGGGTGAGTAGGTAGCTATATGAAAGCTGGTATCTTAGCTATGGGTGGGTAGGTAGCTATATGAAAGCTGGTATCTTAGGTATGGGTGAGTAGGTAGCTATATGAAAGCTGGTATCTTAGGTATGGGTGAGTAGGTAGCTGTGGTATCTTAGCTATGGGTGAGTAGGTAGCTATATGAAAGCTGTGGTATCTTAGCTATGGGTGGGTAGCTATATGAAAGCTGTGGTATCTTAGCTATGGGTGAGTAGGTAGCTATATGAAAGCTGTGGTATCTTAGCTATGGGTGAGTAGGTAGCTATATGAAAGCTGTGGTACTTAGCATGGGTGAGTAGGTAGCTATATGAAAGCTGTGTATCTTAGTTATGGGTGGTAGGTAGCTATATGAAAGCTGTGGTATCTTAGCTATGGGTAGGTAGCTATATGAAAGCTGTGCTATCTTAGCTATGGGTGAGTAGGTAGCTATATGAAAGCTGTGGTATCTTAGTTATGGGTGGGTAGGTAGCTATATGAAAGCTGTGGTATCTTAGCTATGGGTGAGTAGGGTCGCTATATGAAAGCTGTGGTATCTTGGCTATGGGTAGGTAGCTATATGAAAGCTGTGGTATATTAGCTATGGGTGAGTAGGTAGCTATATGAAAGCTGGTATCTTAGGTATGGGTGAGTAGGTAGCTATATGAAAGCTGTGGTATTTAGCTATGGGTGAGTAGGTAGCTATATGAAAGCTGTGGTATCTTAGATATGGGTGAGTAGGTAGCTATATGAAAGCTGTGGTATCTTGGCTATGGGTAGGTAGCTATATGAAAGCTGTGGTATCTTAGGTATGGGTGAGTAGGTAGCTATATAAAACTGTGGTATCTTGGCTATGGGTAGGTAGCTATATGAAAGCTGTGGTATATTAGCTATGGGTAGTAGGTAGCTATATGAAAGCTGTGGTATCTTAGGTATGGGTGAGTAGGTAGCTATATGAAAGCTGTGGTATCTTAGCTATGGGTGAGTAGGTAGCTATATGAAAGCTGTGGTATCTTAGGTATGGGTGAGTAGGTAGCTATATGAAAGCTGTGGTATCTTGGCTATGGGTAGGTAGCTATATGAAAGCTGTGGTATCTTAGGTATGGGTGAGTAGGTAGCTATATGAAAGCTGTGGTATCTTGGCTATGGGTAGGTAGCTATATGAAAGCTGTGGTATATTAGCTATGGGTGAGTAGGTAGCTAATGAAAGCTGTGGTATCTTAGGTATGGGTGAGTAGGTAGCTATATAAAAGCTGTGGTATCTTGCTATGGGTAGGTAGCTATATGAAAGCTGTGGTATCTTAGGTATGGGTGAGTAGGTAGCTATATAAAAGCTGTGGTATCTTGGCTATGGGTAGGTAGCTATATGAAAGCTGTGGTATATTAGCTATGGGTGAGTAGGTAGCTATATGAAAGCTGTGGTATCTTAGGTATGGGTGAGTAGGTAGCTATATGAAAGCTGTGGTATCTTAGCTATGGGTGAGTAGGTAGCTATATGAAAGCTGTGGTATCTTAGGTATGGGTGAGTAGGTAGCTATATGAAAGCTGTGGTATCTTAGGTATGGGTGAGTAGTAGCTATATGAAAGCTGAGGTATCTTGCTATGGGTAGGTAGCTATATGAAAGCTGTGGTATATTAGCTATGGGTGAGTAGGTAGCTATATGAAAGCTGGTATCTTAGGTATGGGTGAGTAGGTAGCTATATGAAAGCTGTGGTATCTTAGCTATGGGTGAGTAGGTAGCTATATGAAAGCTGTGGTATCTTAGGTATGGGTGAGTAGGTAGCTATATGAAAGCTGTGGTATCTGGGGTGGGTAGTAGCTATATGAAAGCTGTGGTATCTTAGGTATGGGTGAGTAGGTAGCTATAAAAGCTGTGGTATCTTGGCTATGGGTAGGTAGCTATATGAAAGCTGTGGTATATAGCTATGGGTGAGTAGGTAGCTATATGAAAGCTGTGGTATCTTAGGTATGGTGAGTAGGTAGCTATATGAAAGCTGTGTATCTTAGCTATGGGTGAGTAGGTAGCTATAGAAGCTGGTGGTATCTTAGGTATGGGTGAGTAGGTAGCTATATGAAAGCTGTGGTATCTTAGGTATGGGTGAGTAGGTAGCTATATGAAAGCTGTGTCTTAGCTATGGTGAGTAGTAGCTATATGAAAGCTGTGGTATCTTAGGTATGGGTGAGTAGGTAGCTATATGAAAGCTGTGGTATCTTAGGTATGGGTGTAGGTAGCTATATGAAAGCTGTGTATCTTGGCTATGGGTGAGTAGGTAGCTATATGAAAGCTGTGGATCTTAGGTATGGGTGAGTAGGTAGCTATATGAAAGCTGTACTTAGCTATGGTGGGTAGTAGCTATATGAAAGCTGTGTATCTTAGCTATGGGTGATAGGTAGCTATATGAAAGCTGGGTATCTTAGCTATGGGTGGGTAGGTAGCTATATGAAGCTGGGTATCTTAGTATGGGTGAGTAGGTAGCTATATGAAAGCTGTGGTATCTTAGCTATGGGTGAGTAGGTAGCTATATGAAGCTGGTATCTAGTATGGGTGTAGGTAGCTATATGAAAGCTGGTATCTTAGGTATGGGTGAGTAGGTAGCTATATGAAAGCTGGGTATCTTAGCATGGGTGGGTAGGTAGCTATATGAAAGCTGTGGTATCTTAGGTATGGGTGAGTAGGTAGCTATATGAAAGCTGGTATCTTAGCTATGGGTGATGTAGAGCTATATGAAAGCTGTGGTATCTTAGCTATGGTGGGTAGGTAGCTATATGAAAGCTGTGGTATCTGGTATGGTGATAGGTCTGTGGTATCTTCTATGGGTGAGTAGGTAGCTATATGAAAGCTGTGTATCTTAGCTATGGGTGAGTAGTAGCTATATGAAAGCTGGTGGTATCTTAGCTATGGGTGGAGTAGGTAGCTATATGAAAGCTGTGGTATCTTAGCTATGGGTGAGTAGGTAGCTATGAAAGCTGTGGTATCTTAGCTATGGGTGAGTAGGTAGCTATATGAAAAGCTGTGGTATCTTAGTATGGGTGGGTAGGTAGCTATAATGAAAGCTGTGGTATCTTGAGCTATGGGTAGGTAGCTATATGAAAGCTGTGTATCTAGCTATGGGTGAGTAGGTAGCTATATGAAAGCTGTGGTATCTTAGCTATGGGTGAGTAGGTAGCTATATGAAAGCTGTGGTATCTTAGTATGGGTGAGTAGGTAGCTATATGAAAGCTGTGGTATCTTGGTATGGGTAGGTAGCTATATGAAAGCTGTGGTATCTTAGCTATGGGTGAGTAGTAGCTATATGAAAGCTGGTATCTTAGGTATGGGTGAGTAGGTAGCTATATGAAAGCTGTGGTATCTTAGCTATGGGTAGTAGTAGCTATATGAAAGCTGTGGTATGCTGATATGGGTGAGTAGGTAGCTAGATGAAAGCTGTGGTATCTTGCTATGGGTGAGGTAGCTATATGAAAGCTGTGGTATCTTTAGGTATGGGTGAGTAGGTAGCTATATGAAAGCTGTGGTATCTTGGCTATGGGTAGGTAGCTATATGAAAGCTGTGGTATATTAGCAGTTTTATGGGGGTGATAGGTAGCTATATGAAAGCTGTGGTATCTTAGTATGGGTGAGTAGGTAGCTATATGAAAGCTGTGGTATCTTAGTATGGGTGAGTAGGTAGCTATATGAAAGCTGTGGTATCTTAGGTATGGTAGTAGGTAGCTATATGAAAGCTGTGGTTATCTTGGCTATGGTGTAGGTAGCTATATGGAAAGCTGTGGTATCTTAGGTATGGGTGAGTAGGTAGCTATATGAAAAGCTGTGGTATCTTGCTATGGGTAGGTAGCTATATGAAAGCTGTGGTATATTAGCTATGGGTGGTAGGGTAGCTATATGAAAGCTGTGGTATCTTAGGTTGAGTAGCTAGCTGTGGTATCTTGCTATGGGTGAGTAGGTAGCTATATGAAAGCTGTGGTATCTTAGCTATGGGTGTAGGTAGCTATATGAAAAGCTGTGGTATCTAGGTATGGGTGAGTAGGTAGCTATATGAAAGCTGTGGTATCTTAGGCTTGTGCTGAGTATGGTAGCTATATGAAAGTGGTATCTAGGTATGGTGGGTAGGTAGCTATATGAAAGCGGTGGTATCTTAGCTATGGGTGAGTAGGTAGCTATATGAAAGCTGTGGTATCTTAGGTATGGGTGAGTAGGTAGCTATATGAAAGCTGTGATCTTAGCTATGGTGGGTAGGTAGCTATATGAAAGCTGTGGTATCTTAGGTATGGGTGAGTAGGTAGCTATATGAAAGCTGTTATCTTAGCTATGGGTGGGTAGGTAGCTATATGAAAGCTTGGTACTTAGGTATGGGTGAGTAGGTAGCTATATGAAAGCTGTGGTATCTTAGGCTATGGGTGAGTAGGTAGCTATATGAAGCTGTGGTATCTTAGGTATGGGTGCAAGGAGACGGGGACTTGCTCCGGGCGAGTTGGTCGGAAAGCTCTCTGCATGGTGCCATTATTATGTTAACAAGTAAATTTTATTGTTTTTTGTGTGTGAACAATCTGTGTGTCTGAGAGTCACTGGGGAATTGATTAAAAGTTATCTCCATCCTAATCATTCATTTCTTCCATCCCCGACTCTCATGTCTCCTTTCCTTTCCAGTGCTTTCTCCTCCTCGTCTCATATCTCCATCCCCTACTCTCATGTCTCCTTTCCTTTCCAGACTCTCATGTCTCCTTTCCTTTCCAGACTCTCATGTCTCCTTTCCTTTCCAGACTCTCATGTCTCCTTTCCTTTCCAGACTCCCATGTCTCCTTTCCTTTCCAGACTCTCATGTCTCCTTTCCTTTCCAGACTCTCATATCTCCATTCAATCTCTCATGTCTCCTTTCCTTTCCAGACTCTCATATCTTCTTTCCTTTCCAGTGCTTTCTCCTCCTCGTCTCATATCTCCATTCAATCTCTCATGTCTCCTTTCCTTTCCAGACTCTCATATCTTCTTTCCTTTCCAGTGCTTTCTCCTCCTCGTCTCAAATCTCCATTCAATCTCTCTCGTTATGTCTGTCTCAGACGGCCCCTATAGAGGCCAGGAGTGGTTTCAGTGTCGTCCACAACCATTTACTGTACATGGAGGTTTCACTTTCCACCATCTCTCACACACACACACACACACTATAAATGTCCCTTTTCCTCCTAGAGTGACAGAGAAATACCAGGTAATCTAGAGGCAAAAGAAACACACATCTATTTAGGCGAGGTGCTGGCTAGCGGAGGACTTTAAAAAAAAAAACTTTTAGCGCTTTTTTTTTTTAAATAAAGGAGAGCCACACACTCTAGGAGCTCAGATGCAAAAAGAATGTTTCCGTCCACCGTTTTGGACAGACAAGCAGTCTTCATCAGGGTATATTTTGTTAAAGAAATACCAGGCACCTTGGTTGGCATGCTAGCATCAACAACCAACGTTAAAACTACAGTCTGCAAGATGTGCTCAGCCATCAAACATAAAGGGCAACTGCTATGGTTCTCTCTCCACTGTGATAGGATCGTTGTTGTGGCCCGTATTCATAAGGTGCACACCTTAGCAAAAAATAAAAATAGAATGTTTCTTATTGGACAAGTTCAACGTTGTCCCTCCCCTGTTTCAGTCTGTTTTCTTCCGTTTGGTTTCTAATGAATATGACCCAAAAACACGACACGCTGTAAAGAAGCATGAGTTAGTCCTGTATTCACAAAGCGTCTCAGAGTAGGAGTGTTGATCTAGGATCAGGTCCATATAATCTAATTCATTATGATCTAAAAAGGGCAAACTGATCCTAGATCAGCACTCCTATTCAGATGCTTTGTGAATACAGGCCTAACACACACACACACACGTTATTTTGCACGTTTACGGCGTGTCGTGTTTTGCCTAAACACTTAGTTGGTGATTGTCTGTCTTGCCACACCATTTCAGCTCAACCTCTCTTTCTCTCCTGCTATCATTCAACCCAACTCTCCCCCCCTTTCTCCCTCCTTCACTCCCTATCCCTCACCCCCCACCCCCTTCTCCCTCTCATTCAACCCCCACTCCCTCCCTCCCTCCCTCATCTTACCTCCTCTCCCTCTCATTCTAGTCTCCCTCATCTTCTCGGATCTCTGTTTATTACTCCAGTCTTCTCCCTCTGCTCCTCCCTCTCCTCCCCCTCTCCCTCTCTTCTCCTCCTCCTCCTCCTCCTCCCTCTCCCTCCCCCTCTCCTCCTCTCCTCTCCCTCCTCTCCTCCTCCTCTCCCTCCCTCCCTCTCCTCCTCCCCCTCCCCCCTCTCCTCCTCCTCCTCTCCCCCTCTCCTCTCCCTCTCCTCCTCCTCTCCCCCCTCTCCTCCTCCTCCTCTCCCCCCTCTCCTCCTCCTCCTCTCCCCCCCTCCTCCTCTCCCTCCTCCTCCTCTCCCTCCCTCCCTCTCCTCCTCCCCCTCCCTCTCCTCCTCCTCCTCCCCCTCCCTTCCCTCTCCTCTTCCTCTCCCTCCTCCTCCTCTCCTCCTCTCCCTCTCCTCCCTCTCCTCCTCCTTCCCCCTCTCCTTCTCTCTCCTCCTCCTCTCCCTCTCCTCTCCCTCCTCTCCTCCCTCGCCCTCCTCCTCCTCCCCCTCTCCTCCTCCCCTCCTCCTCCTCCTCCACCTCTCCATGCACAGGCCTTAATGATAGTCTATTCACACATGGATATGGGTTCTGCTCTCCCTCCTCCTCCTCCTCCTCCTCCTCCTCCTCCTCCTCCTCCTTCCCCCTCTCCTCTCTCTCCTCCCCCTCTCCCTCTCCTCTCCCTCCTCTCCTCCCTCGCCCTCCTCCTCTCCCTCTCCTCTCCCTCCTCTCCTCCCTCGCCCTCCTCCTCCCCCTCTCCTCCTCCTCCCCTCCCCTTCTCCAGACCTCTCCATGCACAGGCCTTAATGATAGTCTATTCACACATGGATATGGGTTCTGCTCTCCCTCTCCTCCTCCTCCACCGCCTCCTCCCCCTCCTCTCCTCCTCTCCCTCCCCCCTCTCCTCCTCCTCCTCTCCCCCTCCCCCCCTCCTCCTCCTCTCCTCCTCCTCCTCCTCTCCCCCTCTCCTCCTCCTCCTCTCCCCCTCTCCTCCTCAGCCATTCCAGAAGCCAACAACTGTCTCTCTTGTCTAGCTCAGCGTGTGTCTGTGTGGTTTATGCTCTTTTCTCTTGTGTGGTCACTGCTGCTGTGTTGAAAACGGCTGTCTAACGAAGGCGAAGACAAACACATTATTATTACCCCACTATGAACCGCCTTGGAACACTGACAGATACAGCCTGCTGGATAACGCACAGATACGGAGAGAGGGTGGGAAGGAGAGAGGGAGGGAAGGAGAGAGGGTGGGAAGGAGAGAGGGTGGGAAGGAGAGAGGGTGGGAAGGAGAGAGGGAACAGGAAGAAAGCGGTGGAGGAGGGAGAGAGATAAGGTGGAGAGAGAGGAGAGGGAGATAAGGTGGAGAGAGGAGAGAGAGAATGTTCTCATTATGTATAGTATAAAGGTAGAGTCTGTTTTTTCATATCAGCACCTCATAAATCAGTTATTATACAGGGATAACCAGTGTGTGCGCTGCTCTGGCAACATAAAGGTTGATGACAGCAGAGAACCTTTGGACTCTGGTGAGGAAAAGAGAGTAAAAGGGAGGGGAGAGGAGAAGGGAAAGGGACGACGGGAAAATCATTAAGCGAAAAAGAAAAGAGGGAGAGAGAGACCTGAATAGAGGAGGACAGGAGGGAAGAGGAGAGGGAGAGAGAAGAAGAGGAGGGATAGGGAGAGAGAAGAAGAGGAGGGATAGGGAGAGAGAAGAAGAGGTTAGGGAGGAGAAGAAGAGGAGGAGGGAGAATAGAGGACAGGAGGGATAGGGAGAGAGAAGAAGAGGTTAGGGAGGAGAAGAGGAGGAGGGAGAATAGAGGACAGGAGGGATAGGGAGAGAGAAGAAGAGGGAGAGGGATAGGGAGAGAGAAGAAGAGGGAGAATGGAGGAGCGGTGAGAAGTAGAATACACATGTCAATCCCAGAATCCCTCACTTCACATGTGGCTGTGTTTGACCTACAACCTTTCCGTCTCCCCGTCTTTCTTGTCCCCTCTGTTTCTACCACTCCTTCCATCTTCCCTTCATTCTTCCCCTCTGTTTCTACCACTCCTTCCATCTTCCCTTCATTCTTCCCCTCTGTTTCTACCACTCCTTCCATCTTCTCTTCATTCTTCCCCTCTGTTTCTACCACTCCTTCCATCTTCCCTTCATTCTTCCCCTCTGTTTCTACCACTCCTTCCATCTTCCCTTCATTCTTCCCCTCTGTTTCTACCACTCCTTCCATCTTCTCTTCATTCTTCCCCTCTGTTTCTACCACTCCTTCCATCTTCTCTTCATTCTTCCCCTCTGTTTCTACCACTCCTTCCATCTTCTCTTCATTCTTCCCCTCTGTTTCTACCACTCCTTCCATCTTCTCTTCATTCTTCCCCTCTGTTTCTACCACTCCTTCCATCTTCTCTTCATTCTTCCCCTGTTTCTACCACTCCTTCCATCTTCCCTTCATTCTTCCCCTCTGCCTGTCTGTTCCTCCCTCCATCTCCACTGTAACAATGTGTTTCAGTACATGGTGATACTCGTTTAGACAATCACTGAGTTTTCCCCCCCTCCGTCAATACAATGGGCTTTGATCTCTGTGTTTCTCAGCCCTCTGTTAGAGTGTAATGGTGTGTTTCACTGTGAGCTCTCTCTCTAATTCAGGAGCAGAACGGATGTAGTTGAGGGAGAGAGTAGGGAGAGAGGGAGCAAAGAAGGGAGGGGAAAGTCGTTTTGGCTCCAGAGAGCACAACAAGCTGAGACAGGAAGTCATTCAGAGTGAAACACAAAACACCCAGAATAAAACCACATTCGCTGTAGGGGAAAGATTCACTTTCTATAGTGTGTGTGTGTGTCAACACAACGGTGGATATCGCGCTAACAAGTTGATTTATGATAAATGGCCTTTATGAACACCCACAACCAAACACCCCCACACAACCAAACACCCCCACACCACCACAACCAAACACCCCCACACAGACACCCACAACCAAACACACACACACCCACAACCAAACACACACACCCACACACACAACCAAACACCCCCCCACACACACAACCAAACACCCACAATCAAACACACACACACCCACAACCAAACACACACACAACCAACCACCCACACCCACGACCAAACACCCCCCCCCCACACACACACCCACAACCAAACACACACACACACACAACCAAACACCCCTACCGGTCCCTCTACTGGTCCCAGTCTGGCTGTAACTATACGTGAATAATGAATTACCAATACACACAGACACTAATAAACTCTTCCACCATACAGACATGAGATGTGTAGACTGGTGTATTGGTGTCTGTTTTTCTATTGAAACAAGTTGTAAAGTAGTTCAGGCGCCCACGACTAAAATACTGACAGTTAAACGAAATATCTCCCCCGCACACACGCAGGCCACGGTTGCCAGGCGAGGTGGTTACCATGCGAGCAGGTTACCAGGCGAGGTGGTGTGAAACACGCGGAAGACAACCTATTAGGGAGGAGAGAGGCAGATCTCAGGTTCTGTAAAACTTGTTTGTCTTGCTTTATTAAAGTACAGATTGTATACCTGTCTACCTGGGACACTAATAGTACTAAAATAGTCCAACAATGGTGTCTAAAATACAGTTATGACATTTAGGTGTTTCAGCCGAGGCTAAATTCTGATTCACCTCTTACGGTTGGTTACATTGCACACAATAATGTGATTTATTGTGGATAGTCTGATTTTTTAATATAATCATTTGTTTTAAAATGTTTAAATGCTTTGCAAGCACAACAATTTCCCTAATAATCCTGTTTACATGGACACATCTGAAATCAGGCTGCCTGATGGGACTTATGATAAATGCAGAAAATCACGAATCGAAATAAACGCTCTGCCACACTGACCGTGTCATTTTTGGGAAGAACATTTGATTCTGAGTTCGGACAGATGAAGTTTGTATGTGAAAACTATTTCAAACTAAGATGCTTTCAGTTGTTCCGAACTCACTTCAGTTGCACAAAAGAGAGAGAGTCTTGAACTGCTGGTGTTAACAGACGTACAGATCAAATACACACCGCTGGAACTTGGCTTAAAAAGGTCTTTACACGTCCTAATCATTTGAAAGATTGCTCTTAAAAACTTGTGTTTTAATCGGCGTATTCTTACTTTGATTTAGAATTTACGCCGATTAGGATAAACAGAGTAAGGTGTTTACACGACTGATGCATAATCTACCTACTGCCATGGTCAGTTTAACAAGGAATTACTACTATGCATGCCAACGTTTGACTCTAGTCTGGGCCTATACTACGTCTTTCGAATTCCCGTGTCAACAGAGACGGAGAACGTAAAAGTGGGAAAGAAAACGGGGGTTGGTCAATAGCAGCAGTGTCATTTGCTGCGTTCAAAACAACTGGGAAGTCTGAAAAACTCAAGGTCAAATCATGAGATCAGTGATCTTCAGGCTGGAAAGTCAGAGCTCTAAGAAGAGGCCCGAGTTCCCGAGTTGGATGACCGTTCAAATTGATTTTTCCCCAGTCGGAGCTCGTTTTTTCCCCCCCGAGTTCCCGGTTGTTTTGAACGTGGCATAAAAATAAAAACCTGAGCGAAAACTTTCTTGACAAGAATTCAAAACAGAACAGAGCTGAGCCTATCAGTAGCTGCAGAACAGAGCTGGGCCTATCAGTAGCTGCAGAACAGAGCTGGGCCTATCAGTAGCTGCAGAACAGAGCTGGGCCTATCAGTAGCTGCAGAACAGAGCTGGGCCTATCAGTAGCTGCAGATGGGCTTTGCCTCCCAAATCGCACCCTACTTCCTATATAGTGCACTACTTTTGAACAGAACCCATAGGGATACGTCAAAAGGTCACATTTGGGACAAGACCTGTGTGTTGACATGTAGCCTAGCGTTTCCCCAACTCGTTTTTGTTGTAGCCCCCTTTTTGTTTTAAAGGGTATCTGTGACCAACAGATGCATATCTGTATTCCCAGTCATGTGAAATTCATAAATTAGTTCCTAATGAACTGATTTAAATTGACTGATTTCCTCATATGAACCGTAACTCAGTCAAATCCTAGAAAATTGTTGCATGTTGCGTTTATATTTTGGTTCAGTGTCGTGTGATATGTTACATTTCATATGGTATGTATTAATGTCCATCACCCATTTCGTATGATATGTTACAAATTACAATTCGTATTATACACTACATCGCAAAAAAGTATATGGACACCACTTCAAATTAGTGGATTCATCTATTATAGCCACACCCGTTGCTGACATGTGTATAAAATCGAGCACACAGCCATGCAATCTCCATTGACAAACATTGGCTTCACTGAAGAGCTCAGTGACTTTCAACGTGTCACCGCCATAGGATGCCACCTTTCCGACAAGTCAGTTCGTCAAATTTCGGGACACCGCTAGAGCTACCCCCGGTTAACTGTAAGCTCTGCTATAGCTAAGTGGAAATGGCTAGGAGCAACAATGGCTCGGCCGCGAAGTGGTAGGCCACACAAGCTCACAGAACGGGACAGCCGAGTGCTGAAGCGTGTAGCGTGTGGAAATAGTCTGTCCTCGGTTGCAACACTCACTACCGAGTTCCAAACTGCCTCTGGAAGCAACGTCAGCACAAGAACTGTTCGTCCGGAACTTCACGAAATGGGTTTCCACACAAGCCTAAGATCACCATGCGCAACGCCAAGCTTCTGCTGGAGTGGTGTTAAGCTCGCCGCCATTGGAGTCTGGAGTAGTGGAAAAGCGTTCTCTGGAGTGATGACTCACGCTTCACCATCTAGCAGTCCAACCGATGAATCTGGGTTTGGCAGATGCCAGGAGAACGCTACCTGCCCCAATGCATAGTGCCAACTGTAAAGTTTGGTGGAGGAGGAATAATGGTCTGGGGCTGTTTTTCATGGTTCGGGCCCCTTAGTTCCAGTGAAGGGAAATCTTAATGCTACAGCATACAATAACATTCTAGATGATTCTGTGCTTCCAACTTTGTGGCAACAGTTTGGGGAAGGCCCTTCCTGTTTCAGCATGACAATGACCCCGTGCACAAAGCCAGGTCCATACAGAAATGGATTGTTGAGATCTGTTTGGAAGAACTTGACTGGCCTGCACAAAGCCCAGACCTCAACCCCATCGAACACCTTTGGGATGAATTGGAACACCGACTGCAAGCCAGTCCTCATTGCCCATCATCAGTGTCCGACCTCACTAATGCTCTTCTGGCTGAATGGAAGCAAGTCCCCACAGCAATGTTTCAACATCTAGTGGAAAGCCTTCCCAGAAGAGTAGAGGCTGTTATAGCAGCAAAGGGGAGACCAACTCCATATTAATGCCCATGATTTTGGAATGAGATGTTCGACAAGCAGGTACTTTTGGTCATGTAGTGTATGTTATGAATTTTGAAATGTTATGAATTCTAGCTAGGTGGCTAATGTTAGCTAGCTCACTAACGTTAGCTAGGCTAGGGGTTATGTTTAAAGTTAGGATTAAGTTTAGGAGTTAAAGTGGTAAGGTTTGGGTTAGTTAAGTAACCATTGATCTTATGTAACCATACAAAACGTAATATATACTAAATGGAGTCTTTGCGATTTACGTACAGAATCATACGAAATGCTCTGAGACCAGGTTGAGCCTGTTCTACAGCCTCTGGACTGCTCTGACTGGTGTCAAAAGTCAACTTTGTCTCTCACAACCAACATGGCTCTACACAGTAATGTCCACAAAGTACAGATTTGTCAATAAAACATTCACAAATAGTTATGCTACTATTATATTTTAAATGAATGGAGCTTGAATGCCACTTGTGGCGGGGGAGAAAATACGAGAAGAATACACACACACGTTTGGATATATAGGTAGGCTACTAACCTCGTCCCATTTGATAAACTTGCTCCCCCGTTTTAGTATGTCGTGAACCGACACAGGTTTGAGCTGTAGAGCGTGGACTCCGGGCTTCGCCCCTGCCATGGCTCCGGGTCAACGCCGTGTGGCAACGCCTAAACTCCGGGTGCGGCGACCTGCCCTAGTCACTGCCCCTTGGTCCTCGGGGCTAAGTCCTTTTCCGGGATGAGCTGTGACTTGCAGCTCTAGGACTTAGTAAATACGATTATGTGTCTCTTAATAGTCGAGGTTTGAGTATTCAGCTATCCTAAAATAATTATAAAAGTCTCACGTTGAGAAGAGTCGAGTAACTGCGTTCTTGTGCGCAGCGCGTATGTCTCGTTTAATTGCGTTGAATGGCTGTAAAGCAGCCTATCTTCATTCCATCCGCCTATTATTGTCTCCCTCTCTCTCTTTCGTTTTCTTTTAAAAGCTGTCCTCAAACTTTCCCTTCTCCACACTCGTCCAGCCGGATTCTAATCTTTCTTCCTTCATGTTTTTGAGAAAGGGGGGAGCACGCAGGACAGAGCGAGAAGGAAGGAGAGATTCAGTGAGGGAAAAAAATGTTTTTTTTTTTTCTCTACTCTGTCTTCTTTTCAGACAGACAGACGCGGTCATTCCATTTTTTTATTTGAGGCGTGTTCTGTGCGTTGGGGACTTTACACTGAAGCGTGGCAAGAACGTTGGAGTTTTTAACGCGCTCAAACTGCCAGCTAACACGAAGTGATCCGTTCTCATGCATGCTGCCTCCTACAACACCCCATAAAGAATGTCAGCTATGCTGTAGCGTGTTTCGTCGGCAGGTCTGGTCTTGGGCGATATGCCGCTCTAGGCGAGACCCCATCTATCCTGATCCCCTCCAAAATAGAATAGTAGCCTAGACATTGTCCGCCACAATGCACTTTTATTAATGCCAATCCATGTGGTAGCTTACCGTTTTTGAAAACAGGCTGTTGCATTGGCTTAATTGAGACCTGACAAAAACATACATTTACATAATTTAACAAATTAAATTCATTAATTTGCAGTAAAGTCATTTTCTGTTCTCATTCTCGGAGTGGACACGTTGTTTGCAGAGTTCACAACCTGCTACACTTGTGAGAAACACGTTTTGGTTTATTTCATAACCATCATTTATGTGTAAAAACAACAACAACAAAAAAGCTAGCAAAATGTTTAACCCCAAATGAATATCATTGGTTCAGAGTTTGGTTTTGATATGCACATGGACACGCCCCTGTGCGGTTTGGTCAGCATGTAAGTCAACAAAGTCATTCAAAAAAAATCCATTGTGAATGATAATAGTTGATAATCACCAGGCTTCAGTGTGAAAGAGCCAAAATGTCTCTGAGGATCCCATATATCCAGAGGAAACGTCAGGAAATACCTGAACACTTTTCCCTTACACAATATCAGCTGTGTCGAACCCGAGCTCACTGGTTGAGGGAAACTCTGAGGGCCCAGAATAGGCTAGTTCGCTATTTACAGCTCTGGGACGGACCCAGTTGATTGAGTTGATACAATGCTTCACTTCACTAGCTTCACTTCACTAGCTGTAGCACAAGTCAAGACAGATAGAACGGGAGGCAGACAGGCGGAGTAGAGAGATGAATGTGACTGAAAGAACTTGCATTTTCATCAGGATATTTTCTCATGTTTTTATTTTGTCGGCTTTATGTATTTTTACTTAGTTGACAATGAAAGTTATAGGACAATGGGCACACACTGGTTGAATCAACGTTGTTCCCACGTCAATTCAATGAAATTACATTGGGGCCTCCTGAGTGGCAGAGTGGCCTAAGGCACTGCATCGCAGTACTAGCTGTGCCACTAGAGATCCTGGTTCGAGTCCAGGCTCTGTTGCAGCCAATCGGGATACCCATGGGGCGGTGCACAATTGGCCCAGCGTCGTCCGAGTTAGCGGAGGGTTTGGCCGGCAGGGATGTTCTTGTCCCATTGCGCACTAGCAACTCCTGTGGCTGCTTGGCACAATGGATGCTGATGTTGTTGGTGTACAGTGACACATTGGTGCAGCAGGTTAAGTGGGCATTGTGTCAAGAAGCAGCTTGGCTGGGTTGTGTTTCAGAGGATGCATGGCTCTTGACCTTTGCCTCTCCTGAGTCTGTACGGGAATTGCAGCAATGGGACAAGACTGTAGATACCATCGTGGGACAAGACTGTAGATACCATCGTGGGACAAGACTGTAGATACCATCGTGGGACAAGACTGTAGATACCATCGTGGGACAAGACTGCTTGTGTGTCCAGTAGGAGGCCTACTGCTGCATTGTCCTGAATTCCACGAGCTCGTTTCTTTAGCCGCCAATGGCTCACGGTACATCAGCAGTGTCCATATGACAGAGGCTTGTGCTAACATTACAACTTTCTAAAAATGTACTTGAAAGTGGCCCTCCAGTCTCCTTTTCACCTCACATGAACCTGATTTACTTAACAAAGGGCACATCTCAATAGGTTGTCCAGGTAACTCGTGACACCACAAGTGGAGGGGGGGGGGGGGGCCTTTCCTCTTTTGTTCTCTATTGGTCCTCAGGCAATGACATCACCACTTCCCATCAAACCAACTCCTTGAATGCAAAGTTCAAAAATCACTGGAAGACGTCTTTAAGGAAAACGTTTTTTATTTTTAATGTTTAGCTTCACATAATATAATTAATTGTAAAAAAAAAAAAAAAAAAAGTGCATTAAAATGTCTGTAAGAGGATAAGCAACAACAAATGTAGGTATTAATAAAGCACTTCAAAATCTTCTAAAATACTTTTTACAACAGAGGAGGAAGAGGAGGAAGAGGAGGAGGAGTGCCAAGATGGAGTTGGCTTCCAAACAGCGCCCCCTGTCAGTCATCTAGTGTTTATATAAATCATTGGCTCAGAAACCAGCTAGCTATTACATTGAAATGTATGAATTGTTTTACATTGGTTGTTATTCCATTGAAATCCACAAAGTGCTTTGCATTGGTTTTTCAGGTAGCCAAGGAAGGCACTGAACCTCAAGTTTCCCCACAAACCCCAGTGCTTGAGATGTCCTCCTCTAACTCGTACCATTCCTCAATAACTTCATTCCCAGTGTGCTGCACTGACTGCTGACAGGTTAGGACAGTCCCGTGTGGCTCAGTTGGTAGAGCATGACACTTGCAGTGCCAGGGTTGTGGGTTCGATTCCCACAAGGAACCATTATTGAAATGTATGCACTCACTACTGTACTGCATGTAAAATGACAGACAGGGCCATTTTTATTTATGTCTTTTGATAAAAGTTTAAACGTCATCAATGAGCATCTCTATCTCGTCACCCTTAGATATTAGAAAACATATATCTTCTGTGTTGTAGGGGTGACATGCTGTGACTAAGTGACATCATGAGTTGTCTTCCGGAGAGAACGAAGAGGCCAACAAGTGACCTGGCAGAGGATGCTGAAACACTTCTAATGGTAAGACAATCTTGCCTCCATCATCATACAGAATGGAAATTATACACCCCTCATTCAAATTGTAAGTATACATGCTAAATGATTACACATACTGTGATGAGAACATTTTCTACAATGTAGTCCACCTGTCCTATCAGTGAAAATGCTTCCCTTATCCAGAGAGTGTGACAGTCACTTCTAACAGACCTGTTAACTTTCTTTGTTGTTATTTTTAAGGTTGGAAGCAACAGGTGCAGGGACAAGCTACACTGCTCACAGTGTAAATGTATGTACTGGACCGGTGCTGGACCCAGCCCATCTGTCTTGTTCATCTTGTATTTTCCATTGTGTTGGTGATAGGTGGGGTGAAATAAAAGATTGTTTGCATTGCATTGTCTCATTTGTAACTTCTATAATTCAGTATTAAAAATAAATAAATGTTAGATATGTAAATACATTATTATTAACAATAACAAGAAAAGAAATAGAAATGATATAGATGGGTTATAGTTCATTAGATAACCCAATGTGTTAAAACCCAACATGACTACCATAAGGTAGGTGCCAAACAGTCTCACTTCCCTCTCCCCTTAAAAATAAACATACATTTAAAAGAACTTCCCTCTCTCTCCTACCCGGAACAGAGTGCACCAGCCCCCTGACACACACACACCTTCCCATCCTCCAGACATGTGTGTTGGAAGGCCACATTGAAGAGTGGACACCTGTGGTGGCAATAGTCCCATTCACTCTCTCCTCTCTCCTGCTCTCTCCCACTCTCTCTCTCTCTCTCTCCCTCTAGAGCCTGGTATTAACTGATAAGTGTCAGTCCCCTCTAATCACTTTCCCTACTTCAGCCTCTACAACACGGCCGTGTTCCAAATGGCTCTCTATCCCCTATATATAGTGCACTACGTTTGACCAGAGTCCTATAGTCCCTGGTCAAAAGTAGTGCACTACATCGGGAATAGGGTTCCATTTGGGACTCATAGCAGGTGGTCTGTTCCCAAAGGAAATATACACTAAATTATCCGAGAAACTTATTAATAGTCTATTCTTTATACTAACCTTTTGTTTCTGCCAACTATCAATATATTGTGATGAGAGTAAAGACACACTGACAAACACAGCTGTGCCCTGTGGCCATGTTCCCTATTGGCCTGATTAGTGACTGAAGGTCAGAGAGCGGGTGAGAGAGATTGACAGAGAGGATGAGGGGGGATAGAGATGGGGGGGAAGAGAGGGTGGGAGGGAGAGAGGGAAAAGAGAGGAGAGAGAGAGAAGAGAGGAGAGAGAAAAGAGGGGAGGAGAGAGATTAAAGGAAGCATCATTTGAAAGTCGTTAAATTAGGTTATGAAGAGAGAGGAAGATGAAGATGAGGACAAACATGGAAAGAAGAGGGAGAGATGCATGAGGTAATTATGAAAGCCCTCCTTCCCGCTTTCTCTCCCCCCTCCCTCGCTCCCTCCCGTCTTTCACTCTCTCTCCCTCCCTCTCTCTCTCTCTCCCTCTCTCTCCCGTCTTTCACTTTCTCTCCCTCCCTCCCTCTCTTGCTCGCTCCTTCCCTCTCTCTCCCTCCTTCCCTCTCTCTCTCCATCCCTCCCTCCCTCTCTCTCCCGTCTTTCACTTTCTCTCCCTCCCTCTCTCTCCCGTCTTTCACTTTCTCTCTCCCTCTCCCTCCCTCCCGTCTTTCACTTTCTCTCCCTCCCTCTCTCTCCCGTCTTTCACTTTCTCTCTCCCTCTCCCTCCCTCCCGTCTTTCACTTTCTCTCTCCCTCCCTCCCGTCTTTCACTTTCTCTCCCTCCCTCTTTCACCGCCCTTCCTCTCTCTTTGTCTCATTCACTCTCTCCTTTCACTGATATCCAAACATTTCTGACAGCATGCCAAGGACTCACAAAGACACATTGTATCGGAGCGTACACACACACACACACAACGTTCCCGCTCTCTTTTTCACTCACACACACAATTACACTGTGTTAGCGTGAGATTAAATTACAGTGTAAAATGCAGTAGATATGTTGACTCGTAAAGCTCGTCTGTGGCTGCAGAAGCCTAGTTCTGTGTTGACTACAACTATACTACACAGTAGAGGACACTGCACTTCCTTATGTAGTGGTCCTACACCCCCATCTAGTGGTCGCTTGGTGCTATTACTGCACTGATACTGTAAGTTGAGCAATAGTTCAGAACGAGGAAGCAGGTTGAGAGGAGTTTCTATCGGGACCATGTTAACCCTTTAGGTCTCAGCACTTAGATATCAATCTCTACTAAGCTAACATACATTATGGAATTGTTTTAAGATTGATTTTGAATTTTAGGAACCCTGTAGGTATAAAAAATAAATAATATTTGATGAAACAGAATTTGTCCTTTTCTGCTATAGCCCAGATAAACGCATTGAATAACACATTCAAAAATGGCAAAAAAAAGAGACAGTCAAAAAATAAATGATAAGGAACAAGGTTTTGAAGGTGTCTGTCCTATAACTAGGAGATATACAGTGCATTCGGAAAGTATTCAGACCCCTTGACTTTTCCATTTTTTAAAAAGGTTACAGCCTTGTTCCAAAATGTATTAAATTGTTTTTTCCCCCTCATCAATCTACACAATACCCCATAATGACAAAGCAAAAACTTTTTTTTGAAATGTAAAATAAAAATGTAAAACTGAAATATCACATCTACCATTTAATTTGGGTTGAGTATGTCGCTGCACAGGTCAGGTATGTCGCTATTATTCTACAATGTAGAAAATAGTCAAAATAAAGAAAAACCCTTGATTGAGTAGGTGTGTCCAAACTTTTGACTGGTACTGTAGATAGGTGTGTGCCTTTCCAAATCATGTCCAATCAATTGAATTTACCACAGGTGGACTCCAATCAAGTTGTAGAAACATCTCAAGGATGATCAATGGAAAACGGATGCACCTGAGCTCAACTTCAAGTCTCATAGCAAAGGGTCTGAATACTTATGTAAATAAGGCATGGCATCATTATGGGGTATTGTGATGTCATTATGGGGTATTGTGATGTCATTGTGATGTCATTATGGGGTATTGTGATGTCATTATGGGGTATTGTGTGTAGATTGATTTAAATACATGTTTTTCCTCATCAATTTTAGAATAAGACTAACGTAACAAAATGTGGAGAAGGTCGAGGGGTCTGAATACTTTCCGAATGCATTGTATGTGTGTATATATACAGTACCAGTCAAAAGTTTGGACACACCTAGGGTTTTTCTTTATTTTTACACATTATACCCTATGCACTTTTTACAGCCTGGTACTGGGTTACCTGGGTTACCTTCAGACGACTCCTCTGGAGCTTGTGTGTGTTGTCAAGCACAACAACAGACACCTTCGCATTCGTGAGAGTTTTCAATATTGGCAGTGGTGGAAAAAGTATCCAATTGTCAAACTTGAGTAAAAGTAAAGATACCTTCATAGAAAATGACTCAAGTAAAAAGTGAAAGTCACCCAGTAAAATACTACTTGAGTAAAAGTCTAAAAGTATTTGGTTCTAAATATACTTATGTACCAAAAGTAAAAGTATAAATAATTTCAAATTCCTTATACTAAGCAATGCAGACGGCACATTTCCTGTTTTCGTTTTTTACGGATAGTCAGGGGTACACTCCAACACTCCGACATTATTTACAAGCACTGCATTTATATTTAGTGAGTCTGCCAGATCAGAGGCAGTAGGGATGACCACGTGTTCTCTTGATAAGTGCGCGAATTTGACCGTGTACATTATTTTCATTAGGAATGTAGTGAAGTAAAAGTTGTCAAAAATATAAATAGTAAAGTACAGATACCCCCCCAAAAACAACTTCATTAATACTTTAAAGTACTTTTACCTAAGTACTTTACACCACTGAATATTGGTGACATTTGTTTGTATCACTAACGGTTTGGTCGGGACAGTCGGTTTTGTGACACCTCTTTGAAATGACGTAGTCCGCGACAGAGTTCAGAGGACTGCTGTAAGCTTGTTGATGTCATAGAGCCAATCAAAGTCTCTCCTTTCGATATTAGTGACATTAGATTGTAGCTCTCACGGTTTTGGGTTGAACACATGATTCTGTGGATATTTTCTCGTCCACAGCTTCTCACGTGTAGAAAAGGGCCGCTTTTCACAAGCCCCGTGTTATGGAACAGCTGCAAACTTCATGTCGGCGGAAAAAGGGGATTGAGCTGCAGCCACTATAATAAATACACAGAGGGCTATTCTATATTCAAAATGACGTCGCCGTGTGATGCACAGGTGCCTCAATCAACTCTAGGGGGTTTTAAGGGGCAATCTGTGATTGGTACATCGAATTTTGGACTTTGGACAGTCATACCCCACCAGAACACAAAACATATGAACCTAACATGGCAACCAAACACTGTATAGCCACATAATATGGTTACAACTATTATTTTGATCAGTCCTGGCATCGAAAGATCTGTCTGAATATTTACATTTCTCCAACCCCTTTCCCTCAGTTGTTTACCAAAACAGTGGCAGGTTTCCCACTTTGTTCTTGTTTGAACTGCAGCTGGGTACACTACAAAGCAGGGTCAATGAAACAGATAACTTTGATAATCAACCAGAAATACCTAGAGATTTTCTGGTTCATTAAAAAATCTACACTTACGTTGTTAGGTTGTTAGGTTGTTAGGTTGTTGGGTTGTTGGGTTGTTACGTTGTTGGGTTGTTGGGTTGTTACGTTGTTAGGTTGTTGGGTTGTTGGGTTGTTGGGTTGTTACGTTGTTAGGTTGTTGGGTTGTTACGTTGTTAGGTTGTTAGGTTGTTGAGTCAATTAGACCACGCCCATTTGGTGTTTATCTTTCTCCATACAAAGTTTATTTAGTTAACTAGCTAACTAAATCTCTAGCTAACTAAATCTCTAGCTAACTAAATCTCTAGCTAACTAAATCTCTAGCTAACTAAATCTTGCATTGTAGGGTACACCTCTGATGGTACCTTTAAGGAACAAAGTAGCACCAGGCAAATTTGATATCCGTCTATGAATTTGAGTGTTCACAACTCTCCAACACCATCCCTCAGTTGTTCACCTAAAAAGTGGTGGTTGTCTGAACTGCAGATTGTCCAATTCATACACAAAGAGTAGCAACATTACCTGTTAGGCTCAGACAACAGCCCCATTTATATCATTACTGTGACATTGGACTGAGCAGGATCAGGAGGACCAGCTAGAGTTGGTCCACAGGTGTATCTCAATACTCTCTTAGTCCCCTCTCTGTGTCCTCATTTACTTTCTTTGTTCCTTTGTCTTGTTTTTATTCTTTGTGATTGTTTTTGACATGCCTCAGCAGATTAGTCTTCTGAATGAATCTTTTACCACACACTGAGCAGCCATGTTGTTTCTCTCCTGTGTGAGTCAGTTTGTGCTTAGTTAGGTTCCTATTGACACTGAAGCTTTTCCCACAGTCACCACAGCTATATGGCTTCTCTCCTGTGTGAGTCCGTATATGTTCAATTAGTGTCTTCTTGACACTAAAGCTTTTTCCACAATCACCACAGCTAAAAGGTTTCTCTCCTGTGTGAGTCCGTATATGTTCAGTTAGTGTCTTCTTGAGATTGAAGCTTTTCCCGCAGTCGCCACAGCTAAAAGGTTTCTCTCCTGTGTGAATCAATTTGTGCCTGGTTAGATGCTGCTTGAGACTGAATCTTTTCCCACAGTCACCACAGCTAAATGGATTTTCCCCTGTGTGAATTAGTTTGTGCCTGGTTAGATGCCCCTTCAGACGGAAGCTTTTCCCACAGTCACCACAACTGAACGGTTTCTCTCCTGTGTGAATCCTCATGTGCCTGGACAGATGCCCTTTTTGTTTGAAGATCTTTCCACAAACAGGGCAGGTGCAGGGTTTCCCACTGTGACAGAGTCGGACATGGGCCTTTAGTTTACAGGTGGAGTTGTAGCGTTTTTTGCAGAATCTACATTCACTGGGTCTCTTCTTGGTGAGAGTCACATGTCTCTTCAGGTCAGCTTTCAGAGCAAACGCTTCACCACAGTCACAGCAGCTGTGAGTTTTTCTAGATGTAGTGCTGGGTTTGGTCAGGTGTTTCTCCAATGGTGGGCTGCTGTCAAGTCCTACTGGGTCACTGCTTACAGCTGAACTGTGGCTGGAGGCATTGTTTTGATTATCTGGAGGGTCACAGGGAATGTAGAGACCCTTAATGTGGGTCACAGTGATAAAAGGTTTGAGATCCACTGGTTTAGAGTCACTCTCTCTGTTCTCCACAGTCTGGGTTTGGTCCTCCTGATCACATTCACTTTTCACACAGGAAGGAGAGAAAATGAACCCTATGATATCAGCCTCCAGACCTTGAAGCTGCTCTTCCTCCTGACTGGTCCTCACTTCCTCCTGTTCCTCTTTAATCTGTATGGTCTCTGGGTCCTCCTGTCCCAGACTGGGGCTCCACTCCTGCTCACAGTGCTGCTGCTCAGGGGGAACCTCCTCTTCAGAGACAGAGAGCTGCAGGGAGTCTGGAGGGAAGGAGAAGACGAGCAGAGGTTATTTATACAGCCTTGATACAGATGTAGACTGGTGCCAGAGGGGATGGCTGATGTTTTACATGCTCCTAACCAACTGTGTAATTTTGGCAGGCGGGTTTTCACGTTGTTTGTAACTTTAAAAAACCCTGGAATGGGTAGGTGTGTCCAAACTTTTGACTGGTACTGTATGTATATAATCAGTAAAAAAAAAAAGATATATATAATAAAATTATGGATTTAACACGACTGGGAATATAGATATGCATCTGTTGGTCAGATAAATAAATATAAATAAATAAAGTCGTGGATCAGAAAACCAGTCAGTATCTGGTGTGACCATTTGCCTCATACAGTGCGACACATCTCCTTCACATAGAGTTGATCAGGCTGGTGATTATGGCCTGTGGAATGTTGTCCCACTCCTCTTCAATTGGCTGAGTGAAGTTGAACTGGAACACGCTGTCGTACACGTCAATCCAGAGCATCCCAAACATGCTCAATAGGTGACATGTCTGGTGAAAATGCAGACATCTGTGGCATTGTGTTGTGTGACAAAACTGCACATTTTAGAGTGGTCTTTTATGGTCCCCCAGCACAAGGTGCACCGTTGTAATGATCATGCCGTTTAATCAGCTTCTTGATATGCCACACCTGTCAGGTGGATGGGTTATCTTGGCAAAGGAGAAATGCTCACTAACAGGGATGTAAACACATTTGTGGACAAAATTTGAGAGAAATAAGCTGTTTGTGTGTATGGAACATTTCTGGGATCTTTTATTTCAGCTCATGAAACATGGGACCAACACTTTACATGTTGCAAGGGGCCAAATGATTCATATAAAAGGTCCAAATGATTCATATAAGGTTCAAATTATTCATATAAAGGTCCAAATGATTCATATAAAGGCCCAAATGATTCATATAAGGCCCAAATGATTCATATAAGGTGTGAATGATTCATATAAAGGCCCAAATGATTCATATAAAGGTCCAAATGATTCATATAAAGGCCCAAATGATTCATATAAGGTTCAAATGATTCATATAAAAGGCCCAAATTATTAATATAAGGTCCAAATGATTCATATAAAGGTCCAAATGATTCATATAAAGGTTCAAATGATTCATATAAGGTTCAAATGATTAACATAAGGTCCAAATGATTCATATAAAAGGCCCAAATGATTCACATTAAAGGACTAAATGATTAATATAAAGGTTCAAATGATTCATATAAAAGGTCCAAACGATTCATATAAGGTTCAAACGATTCATATAAGGTCCAAATGATTCATATAAGGTCCAAACAATTCATATAAGGTCCAAACGATTCATATAAGGTCCAAATGATTCATATAAAAAGTCCAAATGATTCATATAAAAGTTACAAATGATTCATATAAGGTCCAAATGAAGCACTGTTTAGTATTTGATCCTTTGCATCCAGTAACTGACTAAAGTCTGCAACCCATTTGACCCCACCAAGACGGGATCTTCTCTGGTGACGCCCTGACAGGTCTGTACTGCAGCCAGTAGTTTTTTAGTTTTTTTAAAGTATTTTTTGCCTTATGTCTCATATTCAGCAAATGAAATGCATGTTCAATTGGATGTAAATCTGGAAATTGACTTCGCCAGTAAAGAACTTTACATTTTTTGGGGGCGCAGAAAAAACTCCCTAGTTGCTATGGCTATATGTTCGGGGTCATTGTCTTGCTGTAATGATGAAGCGCCGTCCAATGAGTTTTGGAGGCATTTGCTTGTACTTTAGCAGACAATATATGTTAGCAGACGATACGTTTCTGTACACTTCAGAATGAATGTGGCTGCTGCAGTCAGCAGTGACATCATCAATGGAGAAAAAAAAAAGTGAGCCAGTTCCAGTGGCAGCCATACATGCCCAAGCCATAACAGCCCAAGTCATACATGCCCAAGCCATAACAGCCCAAGCCATACATGCCCAAGCCATAACAGCCCAAGTCATACATGCCCAAGCCATAACAGCCCAAGCCATACATGCCCAAGCCATAACAGCCCAAGCCATACATGCCCAAGCCATAACAGCCCAAGCCATAACAGCCCAAGCCATAACAGCCCAAGCCATAACAGCCCAAGTCATACATGCCCAAGCCATAACAGCCCAAGTCATACATGCCCAAGCCATTACAGCCCAAGCCATAACAGCCCAAGCCATACATGCCCAAGCCATTACAGCCCAAGCCATAACAGCCCAAGCCATACATGCCCAAGCCATAACAGCCCAAGCCATAACAGCCCAAGCCATAACAGCCCCCCCGGACAGTTTCTTCCCCCACCCCACACTTTCCTTTTGCCATCATTCTGATGTTAATCATTAATGTTAATCTTTGTTTTTATCTGTCCACAATCTTTTTCCCCCCAGAACTCTGCAGGCTCTTTTAAGCAAACTGTAACCTGCCCATCCTGTTTCTGAAGCTAACTAGTGGCACCTCACAGTGTGACCTCTGTAGTTCCAACCTGGTCTCAGAGCATTTCGTATTATTATGTAGGTAAATCCCTGACACACCATTTAGTATGGTGTGTATTACATTTGTGGATGTCCATCACCCATTTCTTAAAATATGTTACGAATTTGCTAAATGTAACTATAACTATGTGTGCAAAAGGCATGAGTTAGGTAATAAATAGGCCATAGGAGCAAATAATTACAATTTAGCAGATTAACACTGGAGTGATAAATGAGCATATGATGATGTGTATATAGAGATACTGGTGTGCAAAAGAGCAGAAAAGTAAATAAAAACAGTATGGGGATGAGGTAGGTAGATTGGGTGGGCTATTTACAGATGGACTATGTACAGCTGCAGCGATCGGAATCCATGGTCCAAGATAAGTTTTGATCGCGCGGACTGGGATATGTTCTGGGTTCCGACACGGTTCATCAGGAAGTGTATAGGGCAGTGGTTCCCAAACTTTTTATAATCCCGTACCCCTTCAAACATTCAACCTCCAGCTGTACCCCCTCTAGCACCAGGGTCGTAAACCACACTCTCAAATGTTGTTTTTTGTGCCACACTGTTATGCTGGTGAATGAGGACCCAAAAGCGACGTAATAGTAACAGAGTCTTTATTCCAGTATAAAACAAATAATGATTCTCCTGGATAATATCAATGGTCAATCCAAAACAGGAACTGAAATCCTCTCGTCAATAGAGAGGAACGACTGGAGACGCGACCACAGACCGCAGGTCGCTTCAGGAAGGCACTGGCCGTAGCTGACATAGACACCTGCTCACACGCAGCATCTGAAGAAGGCAAAGAACACGACAGGGCGGAACAAGGACACAGGAACAGCAAACATCAAACAAGAATCCGACAAGGACAGAAGCGGAAAACAGAGGGAGAAATAGGGACTCTAATCAGAGGGCAAAATAGGGGACAGGTGTGAAAGAGTAAATGAGGTCGTTAGGAGAATGAGAAACAGCTGGGAGCAAGAACGGAACGATAGAGAGAGAGCGGGAGAGGGAGAGAGGGAGGAGGAGAGAGAGAGAAAGAGGGAAAGAACCTAATAAGACCAGCAGAGGGAAGCACAGGGACAAGACATGAAGATCAAAGACAAAACATGACAGTACCCCCCCACTCACCGAGCGCCTCCTGGCGCACTCGAGGAGGAACCCTGGCGGCAACGAAGGAAATCATCAATCAACGAACGGTCCAGCACGTCCCGAGATGGAACCCAACTCCTCTCCTCAGGACCGTAACCCTCCCAATCCACTAAGTACTGGTGACCACGTCCCCGAGAACGCATGTCCATGATCTTTCGTACCTTGTAAATAGGAGCGCCCTCGACAAGGACGGGGGGGGGGGGGGGGAAGACGAACGGGGGCGCGAAGAAAAGGCTTGACACAAGAGACATGGAAGACAGGGTGGACGCGACGAAGATGTCGCGGAAGAAGCAGTCGCACAGCGACAGGATTGACGACCTGAGAGACACGGAACGGACCAATGAACCGCGGAGTCAACTTGCGAGAAGCTGTCGTAAGGGGAAGGTTACGAGTGGAAAGCCACACTCTCTGACCGCGACAATACCTAGGACTCCTAATCCTACGTCTATTGGCGGCTCTCACAGTCTGCGCCCTGTAACGGCAAAGTGCAGACCTGACCCTCCTCCAGGTGCGCTCACAACGTTGGACAAAAGCCTGAGCGGAGGGAACGCTGGACTCGGCGAGCTGGGACGAGAACAGAGGAGGCTGGTACCCAAGACTACTCTGAAACGGAGATAGCCCGGTAGCAGACGAAGGAAGCGAGTTGTGAGCGTACTCAGCCCAGGGGAGCTGTTCTGCCCAAGACGCAGGGTTTCGAAACGAAAGGCTGCGTAATATGCGACCAATCGACTGATTGGCCCTTTCTGCTTGACCGTTAGACTGGGGATGAAACCCGGAAGAGAGACTGACAGAAGCACCAATCAAACGACAGAACTCCCTCCAAAACTGTGACGTGAATTGCGGACCTCTGTCTGAAACGGCGTCTAACGGGAGGCCATGAATTCTGAACACATTCTCAATGATGATTTGTGCCGTCTCCTTAGCGGAAGGAAGCTTAGCGAGGGGAATGAAATGTGCCGCCTTAGAGAACCTATCGATAACCGTAAGAATCACAGTCTTCCCCGCAGACGAAGGCAGACCGGTAATAAAGTCTAAGGCGATGTGAGACCATGGTCGAGAAGGAATGGGAAGCGGTCTGAGACGACCGGCAGGAGGAGAGTTACCTGACTTAGTCTGCGCGCAGTCCGAACAAGCAGCCACGAAACGGCGCGTGTCCCGCTCCTGAGTAGGCCACCAAAACCGCTGGCGAATAGAAGCAAGCGTACCCCGAACGCCGGGATGGCCAGCTAACTTGGCAGAGTGAGCCCACTGAAGAACAGCCAGACGAGTAGAGACAGGAACGAACAGAAGGTTACTAGGACAAGCGCGCGGCGACGCAGTGTGAGTGAGTGCTTGCTTTACCTGTCTCTCAATTCCCCAGACAGTCAACCCGACAACACGCCCTTCAGGGAGAATCCCCTCGGGGTCGGTAGAAGCCACAGAAGAACTAAAGAGACGGGATAAGGCATCAGGCTTGGTGTTCTTATTTCCCGGACGATAGGAAATCACGAACTCGAAACGAGCGAAAAACAACGCCCAACGAGCCTGACGTGCATTAAGTCGTTTGGCAGAACGGATGTACTCAAGGTTCTTATGGTCAGTCCAAACGACAAAAGGAACGGTCGCCCCCTCCAACCACTGTCGCCATTCGCCTATGGCTAAGCGGATGGCGAGCAGTTCGCGGTTACCCACATCATAGTTGCGTTCCGATGGCGACAGGCGATGAGAAAAGTAAGCGCAAGGATGGACCTTATCGTCAGACTGGAAGCGCTGAGACAGAATGGCTCCCACGCCCACCTCTGAAGCGTCAACCTCGACAATGAATTGTTTAGTGACGTCAGGAGTAACAAGGATAGGGGCGGATGTAAAACGCTTCTTGAGGAGATCAAAAGCTCCCTGGGCGGAACCGGACCACTTAAAGCAAGTCTTGACAGAAGTCAGAGCTGTGAGAGGGGCAGCCACTTGACCGAAATTACGAATGAAACGCCGATAGAAATTAGCGAAACCGAGAAAGCGCTGCAACTCGACACGTGACTTAGGAACGGGCCAATCGCTGACAGCCTGGACCTTAGCGGGATCCATCTGAATGCCTTCAGCGGAAATAACAGAACCGAGAAATGTGACAGAGGAGACATGAAAGGCGCACTTCTCAGCCTTCACGTAGAGACAATTCTCTAAAAGGCGCTGGAGTACACGTCGAACGTGCTGAACATGAATCTCGAGTGACGGTGAAAAAAATCAGGATATCGTCAAGGTAAACGAAAACAAAAATGTTCAGCATGTCTCTCAGTACATCATTAACTAATGCCTGAAAGACAGCTGGAGCATTAGCGAGACCGAACGGCAGAACCCGGTATTCAAAATGCCCTAACGGAGTGTTAAACGCCGTTTTCCACTCGTCCCCCTCTCTGATGCGTACGAGATGGTAAGCGTTACGAAGGTCCAACTTAGTAAAGAACCTGGCTCCCTGCAAAATCTCGAAGGCTGACGACATAAGGGGAAGCGGATAACGATTCTTAACCGTTATGTCATTCAGCCCTCGATAATCCACGCAGGGGCGCAGAGTACCGTCCTTCTTCTTAACAAAGAAAAATCCCGCTCCGGCGGGAGAGGAAGAAGGCACCACGGTACCGGCGTTGAGAGAAACAGACAGATAATCCTCGAGAGCCTTACGTTCGGGAGCCGACAGAGAGTATAGTCTACCCCGAGGAGGAGTGGTCCCCGGAAGGAGATCAATACAACAATCATACGACCGGTGAGGAGGAAGGGAGCTGGCTCTGGACCGACTGAAGACCGTGCGCAGATCATGATATTCCTCCGGCACTCCTGTCAAATCACCAGGTTCCTCCTGAGTAGAGGGGACAGAAGACACAGGAGGGATAGCAGACATTAAACACTTCACATGACAAGAAACGTTCCAGGATAGGATAGAATTACTAGACCAATCAATAGAAGGATTATGACATACTAGCCAGGGATGACCCAAAACAACAGGTGTAAAAGGTGAACGAAAAATCAAAAAGGAAATGGTCTCACTGTGGTTACCAGATACTGTGAGGGTTAAAGGTAGTGTCTCACATCTGATACTGGGGAGAAGACTACCATCTAAGGCGAACATGGGCGTGGGCTTCCCTAACTGTCTGAGAGGAATGTCATGTTTCCGAGCCCATGCTTCGTCCATAAAACAACCCTCAGCCCCAGAGTCTATCAAGGCACTGCAGGAAGCAGCTGAACCGGTCCAGCGTAGATGGACCGACAAGGTAGTACAGGATCTTGATGGAGAGACAGGAGTAGTAGCGCTCACCAGTAGCCCTCCGCTTACTGATGAGCTCTGGCTTTTACTGGACATGACATGACAAAATGTCCCGCAGAACCGCAATAGAGGCAAAGGCGGTTGGTGATTCTCCGTTCCCTCTCCTTAGTCGAGATGCGAATACCTCCCAGCTGCATGGGCTCAGTCTCTGAGCCGGTGGGAGGAGATGGTTGAGATGCGGAGAGGGGAAACACCGTTAACGCGAGCTCTCTTCCACGAGCTCGGTGACGAAGATCTACCCGTCGTTCTATGCGGATGGCGAGTGCAATCAAAGAGTCCACGCTGGAAGGAACCTCCCGGGAGAGAATCTCATCCTTAACCTCAGCGTGAAGTCCCTCCAGAAAACGAGCGAGCAACGCCGGCTCGTTCCAGTCACTGGAGGCAGCAAGAGTGCGAAACTCTATAGAGTAATCCGTTATGGATCGATCACCTTGACATAGGGAAGCCAGGGCCCTGGAAGCCTCCTTCCCAAAAACTGAACGATCAAAAACCCGTATCATCTCCTCTTTAAAGTTCTGATAATCGTTAGAACACTCAGCCCTTGCCTCCCAGATAGCTGTGCCCCACTCCCGAGCCCGACCAGTAAGGAGTGATATGACGTAAGCGATCCGAGCTCTCTCTCTTGAGTACGTGTTGGGCTGGAGAGAGAACACAATATCACACTGGGTGAGAAAGGAGCGACACTCAGTGGGCTGCCCAGAGTAACATGGTGGGTTATTAACCCTAGGTTCCGGAGACTCGGAAGACCAGGAAGTAGCTGGTGGCACGAGATGAAGACTCTGAAACTGTCCAGAGAGATCGGAGACCTGAGCGGCCAGGGTCTCAACGGCATGACGAGCAGCAAACAATTCCTGCTCGTGTCTGCCGAGCATTGCTCCCTGGAACTCGACGGCAGTGTTGAGAGAATCCATAGTCGCTGGGTCCATCTTGGTCGGATTCTTCTGTTATGCTGGTGAATGAGGACCCAAAAGCGACGTAATAGTAACAGAGTCTTTATTCCAGTATAAAACAAATAATGATTCTCCTGGATAATATCAATGGTCAATCCAAAACAGGAACTGAAATCCTCTCGTCAATAGAGAGGAACGACTGGAGACGCGACCACAGACCGCAGGTCGCTTCAGGAAGGCACTGGCCGTAGCTGACATAGACACCTGCTCACACGCAGCATCTGAAGAAGGCAAAGAACACGACAGGGCGGAACAAGGACACAGGAACAGCAAACATCAAACAAGAATCCGACAAGGACAGAAGCGGAAAACAGAGGGAGAAATAGGGACTCTAATCAGAGGGCAAAATAGGGGACAGGTGTGAAAGAGTAAATGAGGTCGTTAGGAGAATGAGAAACAGCTGGGAGCAAGAACGGAACGATAGAGAGAGAGCGGGAGAGGGAGAGAGGGAGGAGGAGAGAGAGAGAGAGAAAGAGGGAAAGAACCTAATAAGACCAGCAGAGGGAAGCACAGGGACAAGACATGAAGATCAAAGACAAAACATGACACACACACACAATATGATACATATTAAACATAAGAATGAGTGTGAGTTGTCACAACCTGGCTCGTGGCGAGTGACAATGAGCTCTTATAGAACAAGGGCACAAATAATAATATAATAATCAATAATTGTGCTCTTTATTTATTTATTTACATATAAAACTTTATTTGTTCATCGAAAATAGTGAATAACTCACCACAGGTTAATGAGAAGGGTGTGCTTGAAAGGATGCACATAACTCTGCAATGTTGGGTTGTATTGGTGAGAGTCTCAGTCTTAAATCATTTTCCTCACATAGTCTGTGCCTGCATTTAGTTTTCATGCTAGTGAGGGCCGAGAATCCACTCTCACATCGGTACGTGGTTGCAAAGGGCATCAGTGTCTTAACAGCGCGATTTGCCAAGGCAGGATACTCTGAGCGCAGCCCAATCCAGAAATCTGGCAGTGGCATCTGATTAAATTCAATTTTCACAGAACCGCTTGTTGCAATTTGGATGAGGCTCTAATGTTCAGATATCGGTAAGTGGACTGGAGGCAGGGCATGAAAGGGATAACGAATCCAGTTGTTTGTGTCATCCGTTTCGGGAAAGTACTTGCGTAATTGCGCACCCAACTCACTCAGGCGCTTCGCTATATCACATTTGACATTGTCCGTAAGCTTGAGTTCATTTGCACACAAATAAACCATACAATGATGGAAAGACCTGAGTGTTGTCCTTGTTAATGCAGACAGAAATAGCTTTAATTTTGTCCCACACATTGAATATAGTTGCAGAGAGTCCCTGTAATCCTTGATTCAGATCATTCATGCGAGAAAAAACATCACCCAGATAGGCCAGTCGTGTGAGAAACTCGTCATCATGCAGGCAGTCAGACAAGTGAAAATTACGGTCAGAAAAGAAAATGTTAAGCTCGTCTCTCAATTTTAAAAAACATGACAATACTTTGCCCCTTGATAACCAGCGCACTTCTGTATGTTGTAAAAGTGTTACATGGTTGCTGCCCATATCATTACATAGTGCAGAAAATACACGAGAGTTCAGGAGCCTTGCTTTAACAAAGTTAACCATTTTCACTGTAGTGTCCAAAAGGTCTTTCAAGCTGTCAGGCATTCCTTTGGCAGCAAGAGCCTCTCGGTGGATGCTGCAGTGTACCCAAGTGGCGTTGGGAGCAACAGCTTGCTCGGCATTACCACTCCATTATGTCTCCCTGTTATGGCTTTTGCACCATCAGTACAGATACCAACACAGGTTGACCACCACAGTCCATTTGATGTCACAAAGCTGTCCAGTACTTAAAAAATATCCTCTCCTGTTGTCCTGGTTTCCAGAAAAGGATGTCTTCCTTAATTGACCCCCCCCCCATAAACGTAACGGACATATACCAGGAACTGTGCCAGGCCCTCCACGTACGTTGACTCATCCAGCTGCAACGCATAGAATTCACTGGCTTGTATGCGAAGCAGTAATTGTTTCAAAACATCTCCTGCCATGTCACTGATGCGTTGTGAAACAGTGTTGTTTGATGAAGGCATTGTCTGTGTAGTTTTTTTTGCCTTTTCCCCCAGCATTGTCCCAGCCATATCCACGGCAGCAGGAAGAATTATGTCCTCCACAATAGTATGGGGCTTGCCTGTCCTAGCCACTCGGTAGCTCACCATATAAGACACTTATAGCCCCTTCTTATTAATGGCATCTGTTGCTTTTATACATGTCTTACTACTCGAAAGTCGTCTTAAATCCCACTCAAAAAACTCCAGCGGCTTATTTTTCAAATTGTCATGTTTTGTTTCTAAATGTCTGCGCAAGAGTGAAGGTTTCATCGAGTTGTGAAATAGCACTTTTGCACATATAATGCCAAGAATGTGCTAAGCTGTCATCAAGGAAAAGGGGGGCTATTTGAAGAAGCTCAAATATACAATATATTTTCATTTGTTTAACACTTTTTTGTTTACTTTATGATTCCATATGTGTTATTTCATAGGTTTGATGTCTTCACTATTATTCTACAATGTAGAAAATAGTTTAAAAAAATATTAAAACAGTTGAATGAGTAGGTGTCCTAAAACTTTGACCGGTAGTGTAAATGAACCCCAAATCAATGTTGTTCTCATCATATTTGCACCTCTTCGATAGTCCAACGTCCGTGTCTGTTGTTCGGTGCTTTCCCGGGTAAGGGGGAAGTAGCTCTTCGGTTGCATCAGATTCACAACTGTCAGTTAGCTGGGCTAACAACAAGTGTAGAATTACTGAGGCTAGCATTGGATGTGCTCGTGGAAGCAGAACAACTTGTATCATCGACAGGTGCAGGTGTAGTACGGCTGGTAGTAGCAGTATGTGTCTCTACGGACGCGGGCCTTACTTTTTTTTAACCATTTATCAATTTTCGAGCAAACGAAATGAGCAGCAGCCACATTTGGCTACATACGGACCTTTAGTGGAATTCCCACGAGAGAGTAACGGTTAATGTGATTGGATGTTAATTATTTGACTAGGCTACCTGTATTTGACATTGTGTTGTTATTTCGCTGAACAATAGATAGTTTGATTTTATTTTTGGCAGTAAAACGAGGCTACTCAGACGAGAAAAAAACCTCACCCAAAAGTATAGCCCCATTTTTAATATAAAAAAAAAAGAGAATCACATTTTTATTTGGTTTACCCCAGTTTGGGAATACCTGGTATAGGGGATGTTGTTCCCACGGTGACAATTAAAACCTACCCAAACCAGAAACTTTGGATAGATGGATGAATTCACACAAAACTGAAAGCGCGAACTTCCCTCTGAAAGGCAATCAAACAGGCAAAAAGTCAGTACAGAGACAAAGTGGAGTCGCAATTCAACGGCTCAGACACGAGACGCACGTGGCAGGGTCTACAGACAATCACGGATTATAAAGGGAAACCAGCCGCAGTCGCAGACATCGACATCTTGCTCCCAGACAAGATAAACACCTTCTTCGCCCGCTTTGAGGATAACACAGTGCCACCGACGCGGCCCACTCCCAAGGACTGTGGGCTCTCGTTTTCCGTGGCCGACGTGAGTAAGACATTTAAGAGTGTTAACCCTCGCAAGGCTGCCGGCCCAGACGGCATCCCTAACCTCGTCCTCAGAGCATGCGCAGACCAGCTGGCTGGAGTGTTTACGGACATATTCAATCTCTCACTATCCCGGTCTGCTGTCCCCACTTGCTTCAAGATGTCCACCATTGTTCCTGTAATCAAGAAAGCAAAGGTAACTGAACTAAATAACTATCGCCCCATGGCACTCACTTCTGTCATCATGAAGTGCTTTGAGAGACTAGTTAAGGATCATATCACCTCCACCTTACCTGACAACCTAGACCCACTTAATTTGCTTACCGCCCCAATAGATTGCATCGTCTGTCAATCGCCATCTCACTGCACACTGCCCTATCCTGTCTGGACAAGAGGAATACCTACATCAAAATGCTGTTCATTGAATATAGCTCAGCATTCAACACCAAAGTACCCTCCAAGATCATCATTACGCTTGGGGCCCTGGGTCTAAACCCTGCCCTGTGCAACTGGGTACTGGACTTCCTGACAGGCCACCCCTAGGTGGTGAAGGTAGGAAACAACCTCCACTTCAGAGATCCTCCACCTAGGGACCCCACAAGGGTGCATGCTCAGTCCTCTCCTGTACTCCCTGTTCACCCACGACTGCGTGGCCACGCACGCCTTCAACTCAATCATCAAGTTTGCAGACAACACAACAGTAGTAGGCTTGATTACCAACAATGACAAGACAGCCTACAGGGAGGAGGTGAGGGCCCTGGCAGAGTGGTGCCAGGAAAATAACCTCTCCCTCAACGTCAAGAAAATGAAGGATTTGATCGTGGACTTCAGGAAACAGCAGAGGGAGCATGCCCCAATCCACATCGACGGGACCACAGTGGAGAAGGTGGACAGCTTCAAGTTGCTCGGCGTACACATCACTGACAATCTGAAATGGTCCACCCACACAGGCAGTGTTGTGAAGAAGGCGCAATGGGGGGCTTGGCCCCTAAGACCCTCAGAAACTTTGACAGATGCACAATCAAGAGCATCCTGTCGGGCTGTATCACCGCCTGGTACGGCAACTGCACCGCCCGCAACCGCAAGGCTCTCCTGAGGGTAGTGAGGTCTGCACAACTACCTGCCCTCCAGGACACCTACACCACCCGATGTCACAGGAAGGCCAAAAAGATCATCAAGGACAACAACCACCCGAGCCACTAACTGTTCACCCCGCTATCATCCAGAAGGCGAGGTCAGTACAGGTGCATCAAAGCTCGGACCGAGTTACTGTAAAACAGCTTCTATCTCAAGGCCTCGGACAGTTAAATAGCAATCACTAGCCGGCTGCCACCCCGTTGCTCAGCCCTGCACCTTAGAGGCTGCTGCACTATAAACATAGAATCACTTGTCACTTTAATGTTTACAGTTGAAGTCGGAAGTTTACATACACCTTAGCTAAATACATTTAAACTCAGCTTTTCACAATTCCTGACATTTTATCTGAGTCAAAAGTCCCTGTCTTAGGTCAGTTAGGATCACCACCTTATTTTAAGAATGTGAAATGTCAGAATAATAGCAGAGAGAATGATTTATTTCAGCTTTTATTTCTTTCATCACATTCCAGTGGGTCAGAAGTTCACATACACTCATTTAGTATTTGGTAGCATTGCCTTTAAATTGTTTAACTTGGGTCAAACGTTTTGGGTAGCCTTCCACAAGCTTCCCACAATAAGTTGGGTGAATTTTGGCCCATTCCTCCTGACAGAGCTGGTGTAACGAAGTCAGGTTTGTAGGGCTCCTTGCTCGCACATGCTTTTTCAGTTCTGCCCACAAATTTTCTATAGGATTGAGGTCAGGGCTTTGTGATGGCCACTCCAATAGCTTGACTTTGTTGTCCTTAAGCCATTTTGCCACAACTTTGGAAGTATGCTTGGGGTCATTGTCCATTTGGAAGACCCATTTGCGACCAAGCTTTTACTTCCTGACTGATGTCTTGAGATGTTGCTTCAATATATCCACATCATTTTCCTCCCTCATGATGCCATCTATTCTTCGGCTTGCAAGCCTCCCCCTTTTTCCTCCAAACATAACGATGGTCATTATGGCCAAACAGTTCTATTTTTGTTTCATCAGACCAGAGGACATTTCTCCAAAAAGTACAATCTTTGTCCCCATGTGCAGTTGCAAACCGTAGTCGGGATTTTTTATGGTGGTTTTGGAGCAGTGGCTTCTTCCTTGCTGAGCGGCCTTTCAGGTTATGTCGATATAGGACTCGTTTTACTGTGGATATATACTTTTGTACCTGTTTCCTCCTGCATCTTCACAAGGTCCTTTGCTGTTGTTCTGGGATTGATTTGCACCAAAGTACGTTCATCTCTAGGAGACAGAACGCATCTCCTTCCTGAGCGGTATGACTGCTGCATGGTCCCATGGTGTTTATACTTGCGTGCTATTGTTTGTACAGATGAACGTGGTCCCTTCATGCATTTGGAAATCTTGGCTGATTTCTTTGTATTTTCCCATGATGTCAAGCAAAGAGGCACTGAGTGTGAAGGTAGGCCTTGGAATACATCCACAGGTACACCTCCAATTGACTCAAATTATGTAAATTAGCCTATCAGAAGCTTCTAAAGCCATGACATCATTTTCTGGAATTTTCCAAGCTGATTAAAGGCACAGTCAACTTGGTGTATGTAAACTTCTGACCCACTGGAATTGTGATACAGTGAATTATAAGTGAAATAATCTGTCTGTAAACAATTGTTGGAAAAATTACCTGTGTCATCACAAAGTAGATGTCCTAACCGACTTGCCAAAACTATAGTTTGTTAACAAGACATTTGTGGAGTGGTTGAAAAACAAGTTTTAATGACTCCAACCTAAGTGTATGTAAACTTCCGACTTCAACTCTATATACTACATTACTCATCTCATATACATACACTGTATTCTATTCTACAGTATTTTAGCCAATGCCACTCCAACAATGCTCGTCATAATATTTATATATTTCTTAATTCCATTCTTTTACTTTTTAGATTTGTGTATTGTTGTGAATTGTTAGATATTACTGCACAGTTGGAGCTCGGAACACAAGCATTTCAATACACTCGCAATAACATCTGCTAAATATGTGTATGTGACCAATAAAATGTGATTTGAAGTACAGAGAGATCCTTGATGAAAACCTGCTCCAGAGCGCTCAGGACCTCAGACTGGGGCGAAGGATCACCACCCAACAAGACTACAATCCTAAGCACACAGCCAAGATAACGCAGGAGTGGCTTTGAAACAAGTCTCTGAATGTTCTTGAGTGGCCCAGCCAGAGCCCGGACTTGAACCCGATCTAACATCTTTGGAGAGACCTGAAAATAGCTGTGCAGTGACGCTCCCCATCCAACCTGACAGACCTTGAGTGGATCTTCAGAGAAGAATGGGAGAAACTCCCCAAATACAGGTGACAAGCTTGTAGAGTCATACCCAAGAAGACTCGCGGCTGTAATCGCTGCCAAAGGTGCTTCAACAAAGTACTGAGTAAAGGGTCTGAATACTTATGTAAATGGGATATGCAAAAAAAAATCTGAAAGCCTCTTTCTGCTTTGTCATTATGGAGTATTGTGATGTCATTATGGGGTATTGTGATGTCATTATGGGGTATTGTGATGTCATTATGGGGTATTGTGTGTAGATTGAGGGGGGGGGGGGACGATTTAATCCATTTTAGAATAAGGCTGTAACGTAACAAAATGTGGGAAAAGTCAAGCGGTCTGAATACTTCCTGAAAGCACTGAAGTGTTATGTGTGTTTACCTTGTCTTTCTTTTTTGTTGCAGATTGTCATCTGTATTGTTCTCTGTCTGAGAGTATGGGTTCCTGATACAAACACCTCCTTTTGTATTTGTAGAATTACATCTTTATGTTCTGTTCTATCTGATATCATATCTAGTGGCCCTTTGTTGTTACTTTAGATTACGGCAGGTGTCTGTAATTATCTCTGGCTCGCTAAGGCTGCCCAAGTCTGATCATTAATTTGTCCTTTGACCAATCAGATCAGCACTGAAAATGATCTGATGTGATTGGTCAAAAGACCAATTAGTGTGGGGGGGAATCAGAATTGGTCTGCCTGTATAAACGCAGCCTTAGTGGCCTCATCTGTCTCACTGTTTGGGGAGATTTGCTCCGATGAAGGTTGAACGACCGAAATATAAAATGTAAGACATTTGCATCGGTTTCTTTTTTTTCTGTTTCTAAAGTCAGTAAATTCTATACATTCAAATAACTTTCTGGTTTTCGTGACACAGACACGTTTTTATCCATGTACAGTAAAAGTTAATAAAAACATTTTCATTGAGTAGAACTATAGTTAACTATCAGTAGATCTACATACAAACCTATTCTACATAGTTGTATCTCCGGTGTGATCCGCAGAAGTCTCCGTAGCCGATCATTCTCTTCCTGGTACTCTGCTACTGCTTTCGCAAATTCCCCAGAAATCTCCACAGCAGCAAACGCTGTTAAACGCTCATTTAAAAACTCTCGAAACGACTGTAGTTTAGACATTTTCAGTGGACTGAGAGTTGGGTGTTCAGCAAGTATGGGTTCTTGACGTGGGTCCTCCTGATCACATTCACTTTTCACACAGGAAGGAGTAAATATGAACTCTATGACATCAGGCTCCACCCCTTGAAGCTGCTCTTCCTCCTGACTGGTCCTGACTTCCTCCTGTTCCTCTTTAATCTGTGTGGTCTCTGGGTCCTTCTGCCCCAGACTGGGGCTCCACTCCTGCTGCTCAGGGGGAACCTCCTCTTCAGAGACAGAGAGCTGCAGGGGTTCTGGAGGGACTGAGAGGAGGAGCAGAGGTTACCACAGTCCCCAAATCCAGAACAAATTCAAGAAAGCGTACAGTATTATAAAGAGCCATTGTTGCATGTAACTCCATTCCATCTCAAATTGCTCAAATGAACAGCAAACCTGGTTTAAAAAACACAGAAAGCAACACCTCACAACGTCTCTCCCCTATGTGACCTAGATATTTTGTGAGTATGTATTGATATGTAGGCTACATGTGCCATTAAAAATGTTTTCTGTAGTTCTGTCCTTGAGCTGTTCTTGTCTATTAATGTTCTGGATGATGTCATGTTTCATGTGGACCCCAGGAAGAGTAGCTGCTGCTTTTGCAACAGCTAATGGGGATCCTAATAAAACACCAAATACTTTATTACATTCAGTCACCCCACCATGGTTAGTGTTGGTATGTAACTGTTAAATTCAGTCACCCCACCATGGTTAGTGTTGGTATGTAACTGTTAAATTCAGTCACCCCACCATGGTTAGTGTTGGTATGTAACTGTTAAATTCAGTCACCCCACCATGGTTAGTGTTGGTATGTAACTGTTAAATTCAGTCACCCCACCATGGTTAGTGTTGGTATGTAACTGTTAAATTCAGTCACCCCACCATGGTTAGTGTTGGTATGTAACTGTTAAATTCAGTCACCCCACCATGGTTAGTGTTGGTATGTAACTGTTAAATTCAGTCACCCCACCATGGTTAGTGTTGGTATGTAACTGTTAAATTCAGTCACCCCACCATGGTTAGTGTTGGTATGTAACTATTATGTCATTCTGTATTATGTTTCATGTTCTGTGTGGACCCCAGGAAGAGTAGCTGATGCTTTTGCAACAGCTAATGGGAATCGTAATAAAATACCAAATAACCACAGTATAAGTCATAATAACCATAAAACGGTCAAACAGGGAAATGGTTCTAATCGTTTTTACACCATTTCCCATAGGGGATTTTACAATAAAATAAGGGCTGTGTTTTGTGTAGGCTTACCCTTTACAATGACTTAAAATAAGGAGGCTAACCCTGGCGTGACGTTTTGATAACCGTGTAAATCTCTCTAGGACAAGGTGACTTTTATCAATATATTCGCCTATATTTACGGGTATAATTTGTGTAACGTTCCAACAGGAATCTATTCCAACAACTTCGTAAACAACTTCGTTGCCAACACAACGCATACAAAGTTGTATAGCGGAAGAATAAGATTCCGGGCTATTTAAATAGTGGGCTATTTAATTAAGTGTTTCACTCACCACGTTTATTATGAAAAATGTATTGTCCTCACTCTGGTAGCCTATGGACAAACATTAAGAATAAACTACGTGGTGAGCTGATGTCTATTCGGCATACGGTTAGCTAGGTGAATTGATCATGATACTTTGCATGCGTTGTTTGTTGGCATCTTTGTTATTTACAACGTTTTTGGAACAGATTCCTGTTGGAACGTTCCACAAATTATACCCACCCTATATTTAAACCCCCCACATTAGCTCCTAATGTGGCTATCATAAAGAACTACAAACACCATGATGATCTGGACGGGACTGCTGAATCGAGGCAAAGGTAAGAATCTCTGGATTAACTATCTAATGTTATCTAAAATGTAGTAATGAATAAATTGGCTTAATTTCTTTAAATGGAAAATTCTGTTAGCCAAGCTGTCAGCTATAGATGACGTGCAGGCGCTTGCGGGGATTTGTTGTTTTGCCTGTCTACTTTGAAGCTAATTAGCATTTTCGAATCTGAGAGTAAATAAAGCCGAATATTGGTAGAGGCTCCTCAGAGGAAGGGGAGGACCATCCTCTATTGTGAATTTCATAAAAATACGAACCTATTCTACATTGTTGTATCTCTGGTGTCCTCCGCAGAAGTCTCCGTAGCCGATCATTCTCCTCCTGGTACTCTACTACCGTTTTCTCAACTGCCTCAAAAATATCAACAGCAGCCGCCGTTAAACGCTCATTTAAAAACACACACAACATCTGTAGTTTAGACATTTCAATAAAATTAGAGTTGGGTAGCCTATTTAGTTTAGTCAGTATGTCTTTCTTTACTCCACACAAGGAACAATAAAAACTCGTTACCAATCCTACTTCCGTGTTCTAGTCTAGGAATCTTAGGACATTCTTTGTTCTAGTTGGTGACGAACCCAGAAACACAACAGGGCCGCCAGCTGGATGGGAGTTTACTGTGCAAGGCAGCCTACAGACCAGTAGCAAAGGAAAACGACTACATCAAATCGAATCAAATTTGATTGGTCACATATACATCGTTAGCAGATGTTAATGCGAATGTAGCTAAATGCTTGCGCTTCTAGTTCCGACTGCAGTAATATCTAACAAGTTACCTTATACACACAATGTAAGGGGATGAAATAAGAATATGTACATATAAATATATGGATGAGTGATGGCCATGCAGGATAGGCAAGATGGTATAAAATACAGTATATACATATGAGATGAGTAATGTAGGATATGTAAACATTCTGAAAGTGGCATTATTTAAAGTGACTAGTGATACCTTTATTAAATCCATTTATTAAAGTGGCCAGAGATTTGAGTCAGTATGTTGGCAGCAGCCTCTCTATGTTAGTGATGGCTGTTTAACAGTCGGATGGCCTTGAGATAGAAGCTGTTTTTCAGTCTCTCGGTCCCAGCTTTGATGCACCTGTACTGACCTCGCCTTCTGGATGATAGCGGGGTGAACAGGCAGTGGCTCGGGTGATTGTTGTCCTTGATGATCTTTATGGCCTTCCTGTGACATCGGGTGCTGTAGGTGTCCTGGAGGGCAGGTAGTTTGCCCCCGGTGATGCGTTGTGCAGACCGCACTACCCTCTGGAGAGCCTTGCGGTTGAGGGCGGTGCAGTTGCCGTAACAGGTGGTGGTACAGGAGAGAGCTGAGAACGCACCCTTGTGGGGCCCCAGTGTTGAGGATCAGCGGAGTGGAGGTGATGTTTCCTACCTTCACCACCTGGGGGGCGGCCCATCAGGAAGTCCAGGACCCAGTTGCACAGGGCGGGTTTCAGACCCAGGGCCCCAAGCTTAATGATGAGATTGGAGGTTATTGTGTTGTTGAATGCTGAGCTATAGTCAATGAACAGCATTCTTACATAGGTATTCCTCTTGTCCAGATGGGACAGGGCAGTGTGCAGATCTATTGGGGCGGTAAGCAAATTAAAGTGGGCCATAGGGTGTCAGGTATGATCCTTGACTAGTCTCTCAAAGCACTTCATGATGACAGAGGTGAGTGCTACTGGGCGGTAGTCATTAAGTTCAGTTACCTTTGCCTTCTTGAGTAGCCACTTTAATGTTAGACAGCAAAAAGCTAGTATACATCTACGAAGAACTTAGATTGTTACACCAGGGCTGCCAACTTTTGAAAAATGCTTGGAGTGATATTTGCTATGTGAATTTAATTTCTCCCTTGCCGTTGACAACCCATCATTCAGGGCAGGTGGGGTTTTGAGCCCCACCTGTTTAGCAAAAAAAAAATGGTTGCCTGTTTTGCATGTTCTTTTGGCATTAATAATACGTGTCATATATTAGTTTGCAAACAATGTAAAAAAAAATAATAATAATTGAGTTACTAAAGCCGCATACAACTGTGGTCTCTTTTTGGCTTTCTTGAGTAAAGCAGCTCCAAAATGCAGGTGTTTCAGCCTAGTGCTTTCTGTGGTGGTGGGGCAGCCAGCGGAAAATACAGAGCTTAGGGGTTGGTAATGTCTCTAGTTGCGCCGTGATTGGCCCAGTGTTCTGTCACTCATGGGGACACTATGTCACCGCAAAATCTATGGGGAGAGTTTGAAAATTCAAGCCCATTGGGTGCTGCAATACAGTTACATTAGAAGTGCCCATCCAAGAAGGCTCAAGGTCATTGGCCACAGATAAAATTACGTCAAATCACGTTATATCTACAGTAGCTTTGATTAGACTGATCATGTTAACATCATACTTTCAAAATCTGAGCTAGCAGTCATCATCATGAATCACGTCGACAATCTACTGGCAAATCCTTTTCAAACCTTGTCATATGAAGAGAAATTATAGATCAAATGTATCGGTGCTCATCGGCCATTGGACATAAACATTACACAACCAGTTGGAAATTGCAAATTCAACAATGAGTGGTTTGGAAGGAATCAGTGGCTAACTGCAAGTGTTGCAAAGCAATCACTAGCCTGCTATTCAGTGAATTGGGTGTGTGGTTCAAGTCTGGGTTTAAGGGCCTCTTTCTGGAGCTCCGACTTGAAGATCACTGACGTCATGATTCAACCTTGTTTTTTTTCCAGAGTTCCCAGTTGTCTTGAAATCACCATAAATCCAGAGAATGACAGACTTTGATGACAAAGTTAGATGAGAAAATTTGCCCACAAGGACTGCCGCAACCCCTTCCTGTTCAAGTGAGCACATCACAAGGTGAGTCCAAAAATGTCTTGTATGCTGCTGCATTAATGATGTAATATGCCAGGGAGATATGTATACTGTAGCTAAGAAAGTAATACTAAGTATATGTTGTGTAGTAAGCTGTTAGTAGCCCATGTGCCTCACCCTAATAATTTGGTCCCTTTTCCCTCTCATAACTTAGCCTACTGTTCTGACTTGGTAGTGCACATGTAGCCTATACCCGTTTTAGAGAAATGTAATCATTGAATATTGTAAGAGCTTTCATTGTCTGCTTATATGCCCCCTTTATTTATCTTACGGTTCTGACTTGGTATACAGGGAGAATACTGTAAGAACGGCCCATGTTCTTTATTCTGTCGATGTACATTTCAAAAGTGCTGAACAAATAGTTATTGACTACGTCCTAGCTCGCTTATTAATGTCTTAATCAAAATTACAGATGGCCTCTTAACCGCTCGTCGTTCCCTTATGCCCTAGTTTGTACATCTCAATTGTCAGTAGAAACCACATTTGTTTAAGCAAGTCAGCCATATCAGCATTGTTTTTATTAAAAGGCAGTAAATGAGGCTGAATTAACTATCGCTGCCAGACAAGGCTCCACTGATAGCCAGGTGTAGCGGTGGTAAGGGGTCACTCCAGTGTTCTGAAAAGAAAGCTCTGCTGTTGGGACAGCTTTATGTAGGCCCTAACAATTTGTGGGCACTGTTTGTCACCGCTACAGTGCAATTCATATTTTGTTTAGTGGGGAGTTTGCCCCACCAATCGCACTGCCCCTGGCACAATCCCTAGACAATAGACTGGGGGTCCTTCCCCAGGAAGTTTTTTCTGTCCATAGAATGCACAAACATTTTATAATGTTGGTGAGCTATTTCTTTAAAATAGGTCTGGAAGAAAATCCTGCTAGCTCTCCAGGAGGGTTGGCCACCCCTGATCTATGTTTCCCAAGTGATTGAAAAGGCTCTTGTTATAACAATTAATTTCTCAAACCTTCAATAAATATCTAATGAATATCAATATTCAGGTGGTTTATGCCTACTAGTTGAAGATGCCGTCATACTCTCTACACAGACAAAATATGTGTATTATGAGTTGTGAGTCCCTCTACCATCTCTCTCTCTCTAGCATGTGCACAATACTAAAATTATTTTTAATTCCTGAATCATTTGAATATCCAATGCTTATTTGTATGACTTATTCAAAACTGTCCGTGAAAGGCTGCAAAATGACATAGCCTCATATAAATCATGTTCAAAGACACAAATAGGCATAAGAGATTTCTAATATGTGATGACACTGGCAGAACTGGGAGGAAGTGGAATAATAGAATAAGTGTGGGGAATAACAGTAGTGCTGTTGCTGACAGTGTTGCCCTGCATTTTAGCCCGTTGTTAAGAAAGAGAATTGTTCCACTGATCAGACTAAATAAAGTATACTGAACAAAAATATAAACGCAACATGCAACAATTTTTTACTGAGTTACAGTTCATAGAAGGAAATCAGTCAATTGAAATACATTCATTAGGCCCTAATCTATGGATTTCACATGACTGGGCAGGGGTGTAGCCATGGGTGGGCCTGGGAGGGCCCACCCACGGAACTAGATCCAACCAATCAGAATTTGTTTTTCCCCACAAAAAGGGCTTTATTACATACAAAAATACTCATCAGCCCCCCCCCCCCCCCCCCACACACACACACACACAGATGATCCCGCAGGTGAAGAAGCCGGATGTGGAGGTCCTGGGCTGGTGTGGTTACACGTGGTCTGCGGTTGTGAGGCCGGTTGCACTCACTGCCAAAATCTCTAAAACAACGTTGGAGGCAGCTTAACATTTAATTATCTGGCAACAGCTCTGATGGACATTACTGCAGTCAGCATGCCAATTGCACGTTCCCTCAAAACTTGAGACATAGGTAGCATTGTGTTATGTGACAAAAGTGGCCTGGTTGTCCCAAGCACAAGGTGCACCTGTGTAATGATCATGCTGTTTAATCAGCTTCTTGATATGCCACACCTGTCAGGTGGGTGGATTATCTTGGCAAAGTAGAAATGCTCACTAACAGGGATGTAAACAAATTTGTGCTGCTCTTTGTATGCCATTTTAATATTTGAGAATGAACCAATGATATTAGGCCACTCTTGGCCATGATTACAGACACCTGTGTGTCTTTTGACACTATATAAACGAGTCATCCCGCAGTGTTTGTGATTATACCCTGATGAAGACAGCTTGGCTGTCGAAACGTTGGTAATTACATTTTTGCATCTGAGCTCCTAGAGTGTGCGGCTCTCCTTCATTTTCAAACAAATTTGTGCACAACATCTGTAGAGGAATAAGCTTTTTGTGCATATGGAACATTTTCTGGGATATTTTATTTCAGTGCATGAAACATGGGACCAACACTGTGTTTATATTTTTGTTCAGTATACAGTGGCAAGAAAAAGTATGTGAACCCTTTGGAATTACCTGGATTTCTGCATAAATTAGTATTCAAATTTGATCTGATCTTCACAAAGATAGATAAATAGTCTGCCTAATCTAATAACACACAAATTATTGTATTTTTCTTGTCTATATTGAATACATACTTTTTCCAATTTACACTGTGAATGGTTAAATTATGTGAACTCCTAGGCTAATGACTTCTCCAAAAGCTAATTGGAGTCAGGAGTCAGCTAACCTGGAGTCCAATCAATGAGACGAGATTGGAGATGTTGGTTAGAGCTGCCTTGCCCTATAAAAAAACTCACAAAATGTGAGTTTTCTATTCACAAGAAGCATTGCCTAATGTGAACCATGCCTCAAACAAAAGAGATCGCAGAAGACCTAAGATTGAGAATTGTTGACTTGCATAAAGCTGGAAAGGGTTACAAAAGTATCTCTAAAAGCCTTGATGTTCATCAGTCCACGGTAAGACATATTGTCTATAAATGGAGAAAGTTCAGCACTGTTGCTACTCTCCCTAGGAGTGGCTTTCCTGCAAAGATGGCTGCAAGAGCACAGCGCAGAATGGTCAATGAGGTTAAGAAGAACCCTAGAGTGTCAGCTAAAGACTTACAGAAATCTCTGGAACATGCTAACATCTCTGTTGAACGAGTCTACGATACATAAAACACTAAACAAGAATGGTGTTCATGGAAGGACACAGTGGAAGAAGCCACTGCTGTCCAAAAAAAAACATTGTTGCACGTCTGAAATTTGCAAAAGTGCACCTGGATGTTCCACAGTGTTACTGGCAAAATATTCTGTGGACAAATGCAACTACAGTTGAGTTGTTTGGAAGGAACACACAACACTGTGTGTGGAGAGAAAAAATGCACAGCACAACATCAAAACCTCATCCCAACTGTAAAGTATGGTGGAGGGAGCATCATGACTTGGGGCTGCTTTGCTGTCTCAGGGCCTGGACAGCTTGCTATCATCAACGGGAAAATGAATTCCCAAGTTTATCAAGACATTTTGCAGGGAAATGTTAGGCTGTCTGCCAATTGAAGCTCAACAGAAGATGGGTGATGCAATAGAACAACGACCTAAAACACAGAAGTAAATCAACAACAGAATGGCTTCAACAGAACGCCTTCTGGATTGGCCCAGTCAGTCCTGACCTCAACCGGATTGAGATGCTGTGGCATGACCTCAAGAGAGCACTTCACACCAGTCATCCCAAGAATATTGCTGAACTGAAACAGTTTTGCAAAGAGGAATGGTCCAAAATTCCTCCTGACCGTTGTGCAGGTCTGATCCGCAACTACAGAAAACGTTTGGTTGAGGTTATTGCTGCCAAAGGAGGGTTATCTAGTTATTAAATCCAAGGGTTCACATACTTTTCCCACCCTGCACTGTGAATGTTTACACGGTGTGTTCAATAAAGACAAATGTATAATTGTTTGTGTGTTATTAGTTTAAGCAGACTGTTTTGTCTATTGTTGTGACCTAGATGAAGATCAGATCAAATTTGATGACCAATTTATGTAGAAATCCAGGTATTTCCAAAGGGTTCACATACTTTGTCTTTGTCACTTTATATGGCTGTAGTCCGGTGCCCACTCGTAACACAGCCACCTGGTGCAGGCAGGCCGTCAATGGCTCAGTGTTCCATAACTGTTCACCTGTTTCTACGTGCCACCTGGTGCAGGCAGGCCGTCAATGGCTCAGTGGTCCATAACTGTTCACCTGTTTCTACGTCAAGCCTGGACAATGTTCCATCTGTTCTTTCTTGTGTGTTTCATGGTGTGCGTGCGGCACAGCAGCATATAATGGATTTAATCTCCAATTTCCTATTGGTGTGTGCATTTATTTATTGAATTCTAATTACAGGTATGGTCCTCCATATGCAGTTACCCATGACCACTTAAGGGACTGGGAGGGGAAGTTGGGTAGAGAGGAGGGGAGCAGGACGGCCTTTTCTACAGGGTTTTACTAAGGTACAGCCCAGTGATTATGGATAACTACAATGAGGGGAAATAGTTGTAATGAGTAACAGGGTGGTGATATAGGATGATCATTTAGTAGAAAGACAGAACTAATTGTAAGATAGGTGACTCCTGACAGCTGATACTGATGTGAGTGTGCACTAAACCACAGAATGCACCTATCAGGAGTCGACTGTAACTTCCTGAAAGAATAAATCAATATCATTTATTAGCAGCATTAGGACAATCTATGATAAATACTCTTGGACAGATGGAAGGATGATATTTTTTATGTATCAATAACATCAGGTCAGACTATTCTCTCATCAAAACAAACAATCAGGAATTTCAGTTTTTAAAACATCAAGAGACTTTGAACAGGGGACCTGTGAGTTTCCTACAATACTTTCATCCAACAGGTGGTAGGTAGTCTAGTGGGTAAGAGAGGCAAGACCACAAGCGGAGGGTTGCCGGTTCCAATCCCGCGTCCAACAGGTGGTAGGTAGTCTAGTGGGTAAGAGGCAAGACCACAAGCGGAGGGTTGCCGGTTCCAATCCCGCGTCCAACAGGTGGTAGGTAGTCTAGTGGTTAAGAGGCAAGACCGTAGTCTAGTGGTTAAGAGAGACAAGACCACAAGCGGAGGGTTCCAATCCCATTGGACAAGTGAGTGGTTGCTGGTATCAAATCCTAGATGCCATACCTGCTGTCGTGCCCTTGAGCAAGGCACTTAACCCCCCACAACAACTGCTTCACAGGAGCCGTAGTATGGCAGCTCCTACCTCTTTATACACAGTACATTCTGAAAATATTCAGACACCTCAACTTTTCCAAATTGTTACTTTACAGCCATATTCTAACATTACATTTTGTTTCTCTCATCAATCTACACACAATACCCCCAAAATGACATCACAATACCCCAAAATGACATCACAATACCCCAAAATGAAAAAGCAAAAACAGATTTTTAGAAATTGTAGCAAATTGATTAAAAATAAACTGAAATATCACATCTACATAAGTATTCAGACCCTTTACTCAGTACTTTGTTGAAGCACCTTTGGCAGCAATTACAGCCTTCGAGTATGACGCTACAAGCTTGGCACACCTGTATTTGGGGAGTTTCTCCCATTCTTCTCTGCAGATCCTCTCAAGCTCTGTCAGGTTGGGTGGGTAGCATCGCTGCACAGCTATTTTCAGGTCTCTCCAGAGATGTTAGATCGGGTTCAAGTCTGGGTTCTGGCTGGGCCACTCAAGGACATTCAGAGACTTGTCCGAAGCCACTCCTGGCCCAGTCTGAGGTCCTGAGTGCCCTGGAGCAGGTTTTCATCAAGGATCTCTCTGTATTTTTCTCCATTCATCTTTCCCTTGATCCTGACTAGTCTCCCAGTCCCTGCTGCTGAAAAACATCCCCACAGCATGATGTTGCCACCACCATGCTTCACCGTAGGGATGGTGCCAGGTTTCCTCTAGACGTGCCGCTTGATATTCAGGCCAAAGAGTTCGATCTTGGTTTCATCAGACCAGAGAATCTTGTTTCTCATGGTCTGAGAGTCCTTTAGGTACCTTTTGGCAAACTCCAAGTGGGCTGTCATGTACCTTTTACTGAGCAGTGGCTTCCGTCTGGCCACTTTACCATAAAGACCTGATTGGTGGAGTGCTGCAAAGATGGTTGTCCTTCTGGAAGGTTCTCCCATCTCCACATAGGAACTCTGGAGCTCTGTCAGACAGACCATTGGGTTCTTGGTCACTTCCCTGACCAAGGCCCTTCTCCCCTGATTGCTCAGTTTGGCCGGGCAGCCAGCTCTCGGAAGAGTCTTGGTGGTTCCAAACTTATTCCCTTTAACTTCTTTGGGGTAGGGGGCAGTATTTTCACGTCCGGATGAAAAGCATGCCCAGAGTAAACGGCCTCCTACAAAGCCATAAAAGCTAGAATATGCATATTATTAGTAGATTTGGATAGAAAACACTCTGAAGTTTCTAAAACTGTTTGAATGATGTCTGTGAGTATAACAGAACTCATATGGCAGGCAAAAAACTGAGAAAAAATCCAACCAGGAAGTGGGAAATCTGAGGTTGGTCGATTTAACTCAGCTCCTATTGAAGATACAGTGGGATATTGGTAATGTTGCACTTCCTAAGGCTTCCACTAGATGTCAACAGTCTTTAGAACCTTGTCTGATGCTTTTACTGTGAAGTGGGGCCGAAGGAGAAGGGAATGAGTAAGGTCTACCATGACCTGACCATGCTCTGACTATGCGCGTTCACATGAGAGGGAGCTCTGTTCCATCGCACTTCTGAAGACAATGGAATTCTCCGGTTGGAACATTATTGAAGATTTATGTTAAAAACATCCTAAAGATTGATTCAATACATCGTTTGACATGTTTCTACTGACTGTTACGGAACTTTTTGACATTTCGTCTGCTTTTAGTGAACGCACTTCGTGACTTTGGATTTGTTTACCAAACGCGCTAACAAAAGTAACTATTTGGACATAAATAATGGACATTACCGAACAAAACAAACATTTCTTGTGGGAGTCCTGGGAGTGCATTCCGACGAAGATCAGCAAAGGTAAGTGAAGATTTATAATGCTATTTATGAGTTTTGTTGACTGCATAATATGGCGGATATATTTGTGTCTTGATTGGGCTCTGAACGCCGACTCAGATTATTTCATGGTTTCCTTTTTCCGTAAAGCTTTTTTGAAATCTGACACAGCGGTTGCATTAAGGAGAAGTGCATCTAAAATGCCATGCATAACAGTTGTATCTTTTAGCAATGTTTATTATGAGTATTCCTGTAAATTGATGTGGCTCTGCAAAATCAAAGGTTGTTTTGGAACTTGTGAACGTAAGGTGCCAATGTAAACTCAGATTTTTGGATATAAATATGAACTTTACCGAACAAAACATACATGTATTGTGTAACATGAAGTCCCATGAGTGTCATCTGATGAAGATCATCAAAGGTTAGTGATTTTATCTATATTTTATCTATATTTCTGCTTTTTGTGAATCGTCTCTTTGGCTGGAAAAATGGCGTGTTATTCTGTGAATAGGCACTCACCTAACATAATCATTTGGTTTGCTTTCGTCGTAAAGCCTTTTTGAAATCGGACACTGTGGCTGGATTTACAACAAGTGTATCTTTAAAATGGTGTAAAATACATGTATGTTTGAGGAATTTTAATTATGGGATTTCTGTTGTTTTGAATTTGGCACCCTGCAGTTTCACTGGCTGTTGAAGAGGTGGAACACTACCGTCTCACGTACCCTAGAGAGGTTAAGAATGATGGAGGCCACTGTGTTCTTGGGGACCTTCAATTCTGCAGATTGTTTTTTGTACCCTTCCCCAGATCTGTGCCTTGACACAATCCTGTCTCGGAGCTCTACGGACAATTCCTTCGACCTCATGGCTTGGTTTTTGCTCTGACATGCACTGTCAACTGTGGGACCTTATATAGACAGGTGTGTGCCTTTCCAAATCATGTCCAATCAATTGAATTTACAGGTGGACTCCAATCAAGTTGTAGAAACATCTGATGATCAATGGAAACAGGATGCACCTGAATAGTTAAGTAAAGAAGGTATTTCTGTTACATTTTTTAATACATTTGCAAACATTTCTGAAGACCTGTTTTCGCTTTGTCTGACATGGCTAACTGAGTGACTGTCAGTGACAAAGAAACTGCTGATGCACAACCAAATGTCTGAATTGGACCTGGTGTATTCTACTATTCTGAGTCTTAATAGTAAGTTGAGACCCAGACTGAGCTCCTAAGATATTGTCAAACCACGTCAAGAGGCAGTCAATGAACTGGGAGTAGCTGGAGATGGACTTGACCTCCAGGCAAGCAACCAGAACCATGTCGTCTGCATGTTTGATGGGGCCATAACTCACTGTTGCTTCCTAAGAGATTTGTCCACATCCTGCCTTTTTATTCACTTACCTGACCTTTATTTATCTAGGCAAGTCAGTTAAGAACAAATTCTTACTTACAATGACGGCCTACCCCGGCCAAACCAGGACAACGCTGGGCCAATTGTGCGCCGCCCTATGGGACTCCCAATCACGGCCGGTTGTGATTCAGCCTGACAGACAATCTTTGTCCTAATGTAATTTCTTCTTTTAGTTTATGTCCTGTTTTCTTCCTTTGTGGACTTTATCCACATGCCTCAGCAGATTCGTCTTCTGAGTGAATCCTTTACCACAGACGGAGCAGCCATGTTGTTTCTCTCCTGTGTGAATTAGTTTGTGCCTCCTTAGGTCCCCTTTCTGATTGAAGCTTTTCCCACAGTCACCACAGCTAAATGCTTTCTCTCCTGTGTGAGTCACTTTGTGCATGGTTAGGTGCCCCTTCCGATTGAAGCTTTTCCCACAGTCACCACAGCTAAATGGTTTCTCTCCTGTGTGAGTCAGATTGTGCATGGTTAGGTGCCCCTTCCGATTGAAGCTTTTCCCGCAGTCAGCACAGCTAAATGGTTTCTCTCCGGTGTGAATCAGTTTGTGCATGGTTAGGTGCCCCTTCCGATTGAAGCTTTTCCCACAGTCAGCACAGCTAAATGGTTTCTCTCCTGTGTGAGTCACTTTGTGCATGTTTAGGTGCCCCATCCGATTGAAGCTTTTCCCACAGTCACCGCAGCTAAATGGTTTCTCTCCTGTGTGAATCCTCATGTGCTTGGACAGAATTCCTTTGTGTTTGAAGGTCATTCCACAAACAGGGCAGGTGCAGGGTTTCCCAATGTGACAGAGTCGGACATGGGCCTTCAGTTTACAGGTGGAGTTGTAGCTTTTTTTGCAAAAGCTGCATTCACTGGGTCTGTTCTTGGTGAGAGTCACATGTCTCTTCAGGTCAGCTTTTTTAGCAAATGTTTCACCACAGTCACGGCAGCTGTGCGTTTTTCTAGATGTGGTGCTGGTTTTGGAACAGTGTTTTTCAAATAGTGGACTGCTGTCAAGTCCTACTGTGTAGCTGCTTACGGCTGAGCTGTGGCTGGAGGCATTGTTTTGATTATCTGTAGAGTCACAGGGAATGTTGAGACCCTTAATGTGGGTCACAGTGATAAAAGGTTTGAGATCCACTGGTTTAGAGTCACTCTCTCTGTTCTCCACAGTCTTGGTTTGGTCCTCCTGATCACATTCACTTTTCACACAGGAAGGAGTGAATATGAACTTCATGATATCAGGCTCCAGACCTTGAAGCTGCTCTTCCTCCTGACTGGTCCTGACTTCCTCCTGTTCCTCTTTAATCTGTGTGGTCTCTGGGTCCTTCTGCCCCAGACTGGGGCTCCACTCCTGCTCACAGTGCTGCTGCTCAGGGGGAACCTCCTCTTCAGAGACAGAGAGCTGCAGGGAGTCTGGAGGGAAGGAGAGGAGGAGCAGAGATTACCCAGCTATACAGCCTGGATACAGAGGTTACCTAGCTATACAGCCTGGATACAGAGGTTACATAGCTATACAGCCTGGATACAGAGGTTACCCAGCTATAGAGCCTGGATACAGAGGTTACCCAGCTATACAGCCTGGATACAGAGGTTACCCAGCTATACAGCCTGGATACAGAGGTTACCCAGCTATACAGCCTGGATACAGAGGCTACCCAGCTATACAGCCTGGATACAGAGGTTACCCAGCTATATAGCCTGGATACAGAGGTTACCTAGCTATACAGCCTGGATACAGAGGTTACCCAGCTATACAGCCTGGATACAGAGGTTACCCAGATATACAGCCTGGATACAGAGGTTACCCAGCCTGGATACAGAGAATACCCAGATATACAGCCTGGATACAGAGGTTACCCAGCCTGGATACAGAGGTTACCCAGCTATACAGCCTGGATACAGAGGTTACCCAGCTATACAGCCTGGATACAGAGGTTACCCTGCTATACAGCCTGGATACAGAGGTTACCATGCTATACATCCTGGATACAGAGGTTACCCAGATATACAGCCTGGATACAGAGGTTACCCAGCTATACAGCCTGGATACAGAGGTTACCCAGCTATACAGCCTGGATACAGATGTTACCCAGCTATACAGCCTGGATACAGAGGTTACCCAGATATACAGCCTGGATACAGAGGTTACCCAGCCTGGATACAGAGGTTACCCAGCTATACAGCCTGGATACAGAGGTTACCCAGCTATACAGCCTGGATACAGAGGTTACCCAGCTATACAGCCTGGATACAGAGGTTACCGTGCTATACAGCCTGGATACAGAGGTTACCCAGCTATACAGCCTGGATACAGAGGTTACCGTGCTATACAGCCTGGATACAGAGGTTACCCAGATATACAGCCTGGATACAGAGGTTACCCTGCTATACAGCCTGGATACAGAGGTTGCCCAGCCTGGATACAGAGGTTACCCAGATATACAGCCTGGATACAGAAGTTACCCAGCTATACAGCCTGGATACAGAGGTTACCCAGCTATACAGCCTGGATACAGAAGTTACCCAGCTATACAGCCTGGATACAGAGGTTACCCAGCTATACAACCTGGATACAGAGGTTACCGTGCTATACAGCCTGGATACAGAGATTACCCAGCTATACAGCCTGGATACAGAGGTTACCCAGCTATACAGCCTGGATACAGAGGTTACCCAGCCTGGATACAGAGGTTACCTAGCTATACAGCCTGGATACAGAGGTTACCCAGCTATACAGTCTGGATACAGAGGTTACCTAGCTATACAGCCTGGATACAGAGGTTACCCAGCTATACAGCCTGGATACAGAGGTTACCCAGCTATACAGCCTGGATACAGAGGTTACCCTGCTATACAGCCTGGATACAGAGGTTACCCTGCTATACAGCCTGGATACAGAGGTTACCCTGCTATACAGCCTTGATACAGAGGTTACCCAGCTATACAGCCTGGATACAGAGGTTACCCAGATATACAGCCTGGATACAGAGGTTACCCAGCTATACAGCCTGGATACAGAGGTTACCCAGCTATACAGCCTGGATACAGAGGTTACCCAGCTATACAGCCTGGATACAGAGGTTACCCAGCTATACAGCCTGGATACAGAGGTTACACTGCTATACAGCCTGGATACAGAGGTTACCCAGCTATACAGCCTGGATACAGAGGTTACCCAGCTATACAGCCTGGATACAGAGGTTACCCAGCCTGGATACAGAGGTTACCCAGATATACAGCCTGGATACAGAAGTTACCCAGCTATACAGCCTGGATACAGAGGTTACCCAGCTATACAGCCTGGATACAGAGGTTACCCAGCTATACAGCCTGGATACAGAGGTTACCCAGATATACAGCCTGGATACAGAGGTTACCCAGCCTGGATACAGAGAATACCCAGATATACAGCCTGGATACAGAGGTTACCCAGCCTGGATACAGAAGTTACCCAGCCTGGATACAGAGAATACCCAGATATACAGCCTGGATACAGAGGTTACCCAGCCTGGATACAGAGGTTACCCAGCCTGGATACAGAGAATACCCAGATATACAGCCTGGATACAGAAGTTACCCAGCTATACAGCCTGGATACAGAGGTTACCCAGATATACAGCCTGGATACAGAGGTTACCCAGCTATACAGCCTGGATACAGAGTTTACCCAGCTATACAGCCTGGATACAGAGGTTACCCAGCTATACAGCCTGGATACAGAGGTTACCCTGCTATACAGCCTGGATACAGAGGTTACCCAGATATACAGCCTGGATACAGAGGTTACCCAGCTATACAGCCTGGATACAGAGGTTACCCAGCTATACAGCCTGGATACAGAGGTTACCCAGATATACAGCCTGGATACAGAGGTTACACAGCTATACAGCCTGGATACAGAGGTTACCCAGATATACAGCCTGGATACAGAGGTTACCCTGCTATACAGCCTGGATACAGAGGTTACCCAGCCTGGATACAGAGGTTACCCAGATATACAGCCTGGATACAGAAGTTACCCAGCTATACAGCCTGGATACAGAGGTTACCCAGCTATACAGCCTGGATACAGAGGTTACCCAGCCTGGATACAGAGGTTACCTAGCTATACAGCCTGGATACAGAGGTTACCCAGATATACAGCCTGGATACAGAGGTTACCCAGCTATACAGCCTGGATACAGAGGTTACCCAGCTATACAGCCTGGATACAGAGGTTACCCAGCTATACAGCCTGGATACAGAGGTTACCCAGCCTGGATACAGAGGCTACCCAGCTATACAGCCTGGATACAGAGGTTACCCAGCTATACAGCCTGGATACAGAGGTTACCCAGCCTGGATACAGAGGCTACCCAGCTATACAGCCTGGATACAGAGGTTACCCAGCTATACAGCCTGGATACAGAGGTTACCCAGCTATACAGCCTGGACACAGAGGTTACCTAGCTATACAGCCTGGAAACAGAGGTTACCCAGCTATACAGCCTGGATACAGAGGTTACCCAGATATACAGCCTGGATACAGAGGTTACCCAGCCTGGATACAGAGGTTACCCAGCTATACAGCCTGGATACAGAGGTTACCCAGATATACAGCCTGGATACAGAGATTACCCAGCTATACAGCCTGGATACAGAGATTACCCAGCTATACAGCCTGGATACAGAGATTACCCAGCTATACAGCCTGGATACAGAGGTTACCCAGATATACAGCCTGGATACAGAGATTACCCAGATATACAGCCTGGATACAGAGGTTACCCAGATATACAGCCTGGATACAGAGGTTACCCAGCTATACAGCCTGGATACAGAGGTTACCCAGCTATACAGCCTGGATACAGAGGTTACCCAGCTATACAGCCTGGATACATAAGTTACCCAGATATACAGCCTGGATACATAAGTTACCCAGCTATACAGCCTGGATACAGAGGTTACCCTGCTATACAGCCTGGATACAGAGGTTACCCTGCTATACAGCCTGGATACAGAGATTACCCAGCTATACAGCCTGGATACAGAGGTTACCCAGCTATACAGCCTGGATACAGAGGTTACCCAGCCTGTATACAGAGGTTACCTAGCTATACAGCCTGGATACAGAGGTTACCCAGCTATACAGCCTGGATACAGAGGTTACCCAGCTATACAGCCTGGATACAGAGGTTACCCAGATATACAGCCTGGATACAGAGGTTACCCAGCCTGGATACAGAGGTTACCCAGCTATACAGCCTGGATACAGAGGTTACCCAGATATACAGCCTGGATACAGAGGTTACCCAGATATACAGCCTGGATACAGAGGTTACCCAGCCTGGATACAGAGAATACCCAGATATACAGCCTGGATACAGAGGTTACCCAGCCTGGATACAGAAGTTACCCAGCCTGGATACAGAGAATACCCAGATATACAGCCTGGATACAGAGGTTACCCAGCCTGGATACAGAGGTTACCCAGCCTGGATACAGAGAATACCCAGATATACAGCCTGGATACAGAAGTTACCCAGCTATACAGCCTGGATACAGAGGTTACCCAGATATACAGCCTGGATACAGAGGTTACCCAGCTATACAGCCTGGATACAGAGGTTACCCAGCTATACAGCCTGGATACAGAGGTTACCCAGCTATACAGCCTGGATACAGAGGTTACCCAGATATACAGCCTGGATACAGAGGTTACCCAGCTATACAGCCTGGATACAGAGGTTACCCAGCTATACAGCCTGGATACAGAGGTTACCCAGATATACAGCCTGGATACAGAGGTTACCCAGATATACAGCCTGGATACAGAGGTTACCCTGCTATACAGCCTGGATACAGAGGTTACCCAGCCTGGATACAGAGGTTACCCAGATATACAGCCTGGATACAGAGGTTACCCAGATATACAGCCTGGATACAGAGGTTACCCAGCTATACAGCCTGGATACAGAAGTTACCCAGCTATACAGCCTGGATACAGATGTTACCCAGCTATACAGCCTGGATACAGAGGTTACCCAGCTATACAGCCTGGATACAGAGGTTACCCAGCTATACAGCCTGGATACAGAGGTTACCCAGCTATACAGCCTGGATACAGAGGTTACCCAGCCTGGATACAGAGGTTACCTAGCTATACAGCCTGGATACAGAGGTTACCCAGATATACAGCCTGGATACAGAGGTTACCCAGCTATACAGCCTGGATACAGAGGTTACCCAGCTATACAGCCTGGATACAGAGGTTACCCAGCTATACAGCCTGGATACAGAGGTTACCCAGCCTGGATACAGAGGCTACCCAGCTATACAGCCTGGATACAGAGGTTACCCAGCTATACAGCCTGGATACAGAGGTTACCCAGCTATACAGCCTGGACACAGAGGTTACCCAGCTATACAGCCTGGATACAGAGGTTACCCAGATATACAGCCTGGATACAGAGGTTACCCAGCCTGGATACAGAGGTTACCCAGCTATACAGCCTGGATACAGAGGTTACCCAGATATACAGCCTGGATACAGAGATTACCCAGCTATACAGCCTGGATACAGAGGTTACCCAGATATACAGCCTGGATACAGAGATTACCCAGATATACAGCCTGGATACAGAGGTTACCCAGATATACAGCCTGGATACAGAGGTTACCCAGCTATACAGCCTGGATACAGAGGTTACCCAGCTATACAGCCTGGATACAGAGGTTACCCAGCTATACAGCCTGGATACAGAGCTTACCCAGCTATACAGCCTGGATACAGAGGTTACCCAGCTATACAGCCTGGATACAGAGGTTACCCAGCTATACAGCCTGGATACAGAGGTTACCCTGCTATACAGCCTGGATACAGAGGTTACCCTGCTATACAGCCTGGATACAGAGGTTACCCAGCTATACAGCCTGGATACAGAGGTTACCTAGCTATACAGCCTGGATACAGAGGTTACCCAGCTATACAGCCTTGATACAGAGGTTACCTAGCTATACAGCCTGGATACAGAGGTTACCCATCTATACAGCCTTGATACAGAGGTTACCCAGCTATACAGCCTGGATACAGAGGTTACCCAGCTATACAGCCTTGATACAGAGGTTACCCAGCTATACAGCCTGGATATAGAGGTTACCCAGCTATACAGCCTTGATACAGAGGTTACCCAGATATACAGCCTGGATACAGAGGTTACCCAGCTATACAGCCTGGATACAGAGGTTACCTAGCTATACAGCCTGGATACAGAGGTTACCCAGCTATACAGCCTTGATACAGAGGTTACCCAGATATACAGCCTGGATACAGAGGTTACCCAGCCTGGATACAGAGGTTACCCAGCTATACAGCCTTGATACAGAGGTTACCCAGCCTGGATACAGAGGTTACCCAGCTATACAGCCTGGATACAGAGGTTACCCAGCTATACAGCCTGGATACAGAGGTTACCCAGCTATACAGCCTTGATAAAGAGGTTACCCAGCTATACAGCCTGGATACAGAGGTTACCCAGCTATACAGCCTGGATACAGAGGTTACCCAGCTATACAGCCTGGATACAGAGGTTACCCAGCTATACAGCCTTGATAAAGAGGTTACCCAGCTATACAGCCTGGATACAGAGGTTACCCAGCTATACAGCCTGGATACAGAGGTTACCCAGCTATACAGCCTGGATACAGAGGTTACCCAGCTATACAGCCTGGATACAGAGGTTACCCAGCTATACAGCCTGGATACAGAGGTTACCCAGCTATACAGCCTGGATACAGAGGTTACCCAGCTATACAGCCTGGATACAGAGGTTACCCAGCTATACAGCCTGGATACAGAGGTTACCCAGCTATACAGCCTGGATACAGAGGTTACCCAACTATACAGCCTGGATACAGAGGTTACCCAGCTATACAGCCTGGATACAGAGGTTACCCAGCTATACAGCCTGGATACAGAGGTTACCCAGCTATACAGCCTGGATACAGAGGTTACCCAGCTATACAGCCTGGATACAGAGGTTACCCAGCTATACAGCCTGGATACAGAGGTTACCCAGATATACAGCCTGGATACAGAGGTTACCCAGCTATACAGCCTGGATACAGAGGTTACCCAGCTATACAGCCTGGATACAGAGGTTACCCAGATATACAGCCTGGATACAGAGGTTACCCTGCTAGATATACAGCCTGGATACAGAAGTTACCCAGCTATACAGCCTGGATACAGAGGTTACCCAGCTATACAGCCTGGATACAGAGGTTACCCAGCTATACAGCCTGGATACAGAGGTTACCCAGCTATACAGCCTGGATACAGAGGTTACCCAGCTATACAGCCTGGATACAGAGGTTACCCAGCTATACAGCCTGGATACAGAGGTTACCCAGCCTGGATACAGAGGTTACCTAGCTATACAGCCTGGATACAGAGGTTACCCAGATATACAGCCTGGATACAGAGGTTACCCAGCTATACAGCCTGGATACAGAGGTTACCCAGCTATACAGCCTGGATACAGAGGTTACCCAGCTATACAGCCTGGATACAGAGGTTACCCAGCCTGGATACAGAGGCTACCCAGCTATACAGCCTGGATACAGAGGTTACCCAGCTATACAGCCTGGATACAGAGGTTACCCAGCTATACAGCCTGGACACAGAGGTTACCTAGCTATACAGCCTGGAAACAGAGGTTACCCAGCTATACAGCCTGGATACAGAGGTTACCCATATATACAGCCTGGATACAGAGGTTACCCAGCCTGGATACAGAGGTTACCCAGCTATACAGCCTGGATACAGAGGTTACCCAGATATACAGCCTGGATACAGAGATTACCCAGCTATACAGCCTGGATACAGAGGTTACCCAGATATACAGCCTGGATACAGAGATTACCCAGATATACAGCCTGGATACAGAGGTTACCCAGCTATACAGCCTGGATACAGAGGTTACCCAGCTATACAGCCTGGATACAGAGGTTACCCAGCTATACAGCCTGGATACAGAGGTTACCCAGCTATACAGCCTGGATACAGAGGTTACCCAGCTATACAGCCTGGATACAGAGGTTACCCAGCTATACAGCCTGGATACAGAGGTTACCCAGCTATACAGCCTGGATACAGAGGTTACCCAGCTATACAGCCTTGATACAGAGGTTACCCAGCTATACAGCCTGGATATAGAGGTTACCCAGCTATACAGCCTTGATACAGAGGTTACCCAGATATACAGCCTGGATACAGAGGTTACCCAGCTATACAGCCTGGATACAGAGGTTACCTAGCTATACAGCCTGGATACAGAGGTTACCCAGCTATACAGCCTTGATACAGAGGTTACCCAGATATACAGCCTGGATACAGAGGTTACCCAGCCTGGATACAGAGGTTACCCAGCTATACAGCCTTGATACAGAGGTTACCCAGCCTGGATACAGAGGTTACCCAGCTATACAGCCTGGATACAGAGGTTACCCAGCTATACAGCCTGGATACAGAGGTTACCCAGCTATACAGCCTGGATACAGAGGTTACCCAGCTATACAGCCTGGATACAGAGGTTACCCAGCTACAGCCTGGATACAGAGGTTACCCAGCTATACAGCCTGGATACAGAGGTTACCCAGCTATACAGCCTGGATACAGAGGTTACCCAGCTATACAGCCTGGATACAGAGGTTACCCAGCTATACAGCCTGGATACAGAGGTTACCCAGCTATACAGCCTGGATACAGAGGTTACCCAGCTATACAGCCTGGATAGAGGTTACCCAGCTATACAGCCTGGATACAGAGGTTACCCAACTATACAGCCTGGATACAGAGGTTACCCAGCTATACAGCCTGGATACAGAGGTTACCCAGCTATACAGCCTGGATACAGAGGTTACCCAGCTATACAGCCTGGATACAGAGGTTACCCAGCTATACAGCCTGGATACAGAGGTTACCCAGCTATACAGCCTTGATACTAGGGCTGGGCTATATCGAGTTTTTTTCGATATATTTTAGCGTGATATGTAAAATGCCTGTATCGCAAGAATCGAGGTTCTGTTATAATGTTGTAACGTTTTGCAAATGCAGCATCTCACGGTCTCTTCTCTGTCAGCCCAATCATGTCCCAATTGCATGACAAGACGTGCACAGAGGTTATCCACCAATCACAACCCTAGACAGCCTTTTACAAATTGTAACCACGCCGGAGAAGTGTAGCGATAAAATCATCCCCCAAAAAGGGCAGCAATGTTTTTTCAGTAATATGGAAGTGGTTCGGGTTTAAGAGGTCTGATAACGAATGTCCTGTGTAAAATGTGTCGAAAGACAATTGCTACGAAAAGCAGCAGCACAACCAACCCCTTCAACTGAAACACGCGGTGGGATGCGTGAGACTACGCAATACCGATTCCAGTCGCCCGATTCCCAAAACGTCAGCTAAAAGACAAACTACCATAGCCGCATCCTTTTCAAATGTTATCTCTTATGACAGGAAAGGTTTGAGGTGGAAGGAGATAACTGATGCAGTGACCTATTACTATGCGAAAGTTATCTTTACAGTACAAAAGCCAGGCTTTAAAAAGCTGCTAACACAGTTGACCACATATCAGCTGCCAAGCCGCAAGTATTTCACTGAAGAAGCCCTGCCGTGATTATACACTGCTACTCAGGCCAGCTGTAGGCTAATGTGTTAGTAGTTGTGTCATTCTGCCAATCCAATAGCAAAGAACCACAGGCTGTTTTAATTATAACAAATTAACTAAATTAATACATTTTCAATCAAAATGATTATATATAAATTACATATTCAAACAGCTAGTGGTTAACTTCTTATGGCTGCAGGGGCAGTATTGAGTAGCTTGGATGAAAGGTGCCCATAGTAAACTGCCTGCTCCTCAGTCCCAGCTGCTAATATATATTATTATTCGTATTGGATAGAAAACACTCTGAAGTTTCTAAAACTGTTTGAATTATGTCTGTGAGTATAACATAAGTCATATGGCAGGCAAAAACCTGAGAAGTTCCACTTCCTGTTTGAATTTTTTCTGAGGTGGCAGATTTTCAACCAAGCTCCCATTGAAATTACAGCGAGATATTGATGAGTTTTCACTTCCTACGGCTTCCACTAGATGTCAACAGAACTTTGTCTGATGACTCTAATGTGAAGGGGGGCCGAAGGAGACAGGAATTAGTCAGGTCTGCCACGAGCTGACCATGCTTTCACAGGCGCCTATACATGAGGAGGACCTCCGTTCCACCACTCTTCTGAAGTCAATCTAATTCTCCGGTTGGAACGTTATTCAAGATGTATGTTAACAACATTCTAAAGATTGATTCGTCACGTTATAGTGGCTTTGGAATAGTGGCTTTAGTGGAATAGTGGTTATAGTGGCTTTGTGACTTTGGAATTGTTTACCGCTGACGCGCTAACCAAAGTAGCTAATTGGACATAAATAACAGACATTATCGAACAAATCAAGCATTTATTGTGGACCTGGGATTCCTAGGACTGCATTCTGATGAAGTTCATCAAAGGTAAGGGAATATTTATCATGTATTTTCTGGTTTCTGTTGAGTCCAACATGGCGGCTAATTTGGCTATTGTTCTGAGCTCCGTCTCAGATTATTGCATGATTTGCTTTTTCTGTAAAGTTTTTTTGAAATCTGACACAGCGGTTGCATTAAGGAGAGGTATATCTATAATTCCATGTGTATAACTTGTATTATCATCTACATTTATGATGAGTATTTCTGTTGAAATGATGTGGCTATGCAAAATCACTTGATGTTTTTGGAACTAGTGAATGTAACGCGCCAATGTAAACTCAGATTTTTTGTTATAAATATGAACTTTATCAAACAACATGCATGTATTGTGTAACATGAAGTCCTATGAGTGTCATCTGATGAAGATCAAAGGTTAGTGATTAATTTTATCTCTATTTCTGCTTTTTGTGAAAGCTATCTTTCGCTGGAAAAATGGCTGTGCTTATTGTGGTTTGGTGGTGACCTAACATAATCGTTTGTAGTGCTTTCGCTGAAAAGCATATTTGAAATCGGACACTTTGGTGGGATTAACAACAAGATTACCTTTAAAATGATATAAGACACATGTATGTTTGAGGAATTTTAATTATGAGATTTCTGTTTGAATTTGGCGCCCTGCACTTTCACTGGCTGTTGTCATATCGATCCCGGTAGCGGGATGCAGCCAACATTCCTAAACAATAGAATAGACTTGTAGGTGTGTGTTCAGTTGTTTTGCACAAATAGGCCTTGAGGCCTTGTGTATTTTTTTATTTTAATAAAGAAAATTCAATTAAGAATTATGTCTTGGCCTTTTTTAATTTGTTTGGAGAAAAACAAGAAATCGAGATTTGTGAATCATCCAAACCTCTGAAAAAAAATGTAGATATTACTTTTAGGCCATATCGCCCAGCCCTACTTGATACCCTGCAGCCGTTAGGACTGAATGAGGATTTATCGGATTGTGAGGTCCCTGATAAAAACCTCAGAGTTCAGACATCCTAGGTCTGGAAAAAAGGTAGTGTTAAAGACGTGGTCACATGACATGTGATTTACATCCTACGCTGTGTTTGTGACAACATGTACGTGGGCCAGACATCCAGATGCTTGAAACAGAGCTGAAGCAAGGATGAAAATAACCTTGTTGCTTGTCACTTTAATAATGTTTACATACTGCTTTACTCAAATGTCTACACTATTCTACTGTATTTTAGTCAATGCCACTCCAACAATGCTCGTCCTAATATTTATATATTTCTTAATTCCATTCTTTTACTTTTTAGATGTGTGTGTTGTGAATTGTTAGATACTACTGCACAGTTGGAGCTAGGAACACAAGCATTTCAATACACTCGCAATAACATCTGCTAAATATGTGTATGTGACCAATACAATTTGATTTGAAGTACAGAGAGATCCTTGATGAAAACCTGTTCCAGAGCGCTCAGGACCTCAGACTAGGGCAAAGGTTCACCTTCCAACAGGACTACGACCCTAGGCACAAAGCCAAGACAACACAGGAGTTGCTTCGGGACAAGTCTCTGAATGTCCTTGAGTGGCCCAACCAGATCTGCAGAGAAGAATGGGAGAAACTCCCCAAATACAGGTGTGCCAAGCTTGTAGCATCACACCCAAGAACACTCGAGTTGAGGCTGTAATTGCTAAAGTTGCTTCAACAAAGTCCTGAGTAAAGGGTCTGTATACTTATGTTAATGTGATATTTCAGTTTTAAAAAAGTATAAATTTGCAAAAAATTCTAAAAGCCTGTTTTTGCTTCGTCATTATGGGGTATTGTAATGTCATTATGGGGTATTGTGTGTAGATTGAGGGGGGGGAAAACAATTTAATTAATTTTAGAATAAGGCTGTAACGTAACAAAATGTGGAAAAAGTCAAGCGGTCTGAATACTTCCTGAAAGCACGGTATGTGTTATGTGTTTACCTTGTCTTTCTTTTTGTTGCAGATTGTCATCTGTATTGTTCTCTGTCTGAGAGTATGGGTTCCTGATACAAACACCTCCTTTTTGTATTTGTAGAATTACATCTTTATGTTCTGTTCTATCTGATATCATATCTAGTGGCCCTTTGTTGTTACTTTAGATTACGGCAGGTGTCTGTAATTATCTCTGGCTCGCTAAGGCTGCCCAAGTCTAATCTCTTTCCCATTTTATTGACCAATCAGATCAGCACTGAAAATGATCTGATGTGATTGGTCAAAAGACCAATTAGCATGGGTGGGGGGGAATCAGAATTGGTCTGCCTGTATAAACGCAGCCTTAGTGGCCTCATCTGTCTCACTGTTTGGGGAGATTTGCTCCGATGAAGGTTGAACGACCGAAAGATCAAATGTAAGACATTTGCATCGGTTTCTTTTTTTTCTGTTTCTAAAGTCAGTAAATTCTATACATTCAAATAACTTTCTGGTTTTCGTGACACAGACACGTTTGTATCCATGTACAGTAAAAGTTAATAAAAACATTTTCATTGAGTAGAACTATAGTTAACTATCAGTAGATCTACATACAAACCTATTCTACATAGTTGTATCTCCGGTGTGATCCGCAGAAGTCTCCGTAGCCGATCATTCTCTTCCTGGTACTCTGCTACCATTTTCGCAAATACCCCAGAAATCTCCACAGCAGCAAACGCAGTTAAACGCTCATTTAAAAACTCTTGAAACGACTGTAGTTTAGACATTTTCAGTGGACTGAGAGTTGAGTGTTCAGCAAGTATGGCTTCTTGACGTGGGTCCTCCTGATCACATTCACTTTTCACACAGGAAGGAGTAAATATGAACTCCATGATATCAGGCTCCAACCCTTGAAGCTGCTCTTCCTCCTGACTGGTCCTGACTTCCTCCTGTTCCTCTTTAATCTGTTTGGTCTCTGGGTCCTTCTGTCCCAGACTGGGGCTCCACTCCTGCTCACAGTGCTGCTGCTCAGGGGGAACCTCCTCTTCAGAGACAGAGAGCTGCAGGGATTCTGGAGGGACTGAGAGGAGGAGCAGAGGTTACCACAGTCCCCAAATCCAGAACAAATTCAAGAAAGCGTACAGTATTATAAAGAGCCATTGTTGCATGTAACTCCATTCCATCTCAAATTGCTCAAATGAACAGCAAACCTGGTTTAAAAAACAGATAAAGCAACACCTCACAACGTCTCTCCTCTATGTGACCTAGATATTTTGTGAGTATGTATTGATATGTAGGCTACGTGTGCCATTAAAAATGTTTTCTGTAGTTCTGTCCTTGAGCTGTTCTTGTCTATTAATGTTCTGGATGATGTCATGTTTCATGTGGACCCCAGGAAGAGTAGCTGCTGCTTTTGCAACAGCTAATGGGAATCACCAAATACTTTATTAAATTCAGTCACCCCACCATGGTTAGTGTTGGTATGTAACTGTTAAATTCAGTCACCCCACCATGGTTAGTGTTGGTATGTAACTGTTAAATTCAGTCACCCCACCATGGTTAGTGTTGGTATGTAAAATAAGGACTGTGTGGGGTCTCCCGGGTGGCGCAGTGGTCTAGAGCACTGCATCGCAGTGCTAGCTGCGCCACCAGAGTCTCTGGGTTCGCGCCCAGGCTCTGTCGCAGCCGGCCGCGACCGGGAGGTCCGTGGGGCGACGCACAATTGGCTTAGCGTCGTCCGGGTTTGGCCGGTAGGGATATCCTTGTCTCATCGCGCTCCAGCGACTTCAGTGTGCGCTAACCGAGGGGGGCGGGTGCACGGTGTTTCCTCCGACACATTGGTGCGGCTGGCTTCCGGGTTGGAGGTGCGCTGTGTTAAGAAGCAGTGCGGCTTGGTTGGGTTGTGCTTCGGAGGACGCATGGCTTTCGACCTTCGTCTCTCCCGAGCCCGTACGGGAGTTGTAGCGATGAGACAAGATAGTAATTACTAGCGATTGGATACCACGAAAATTGGGGAGAAAAGGGGATAAAAATAAATAAAAAAGGGACTGTTTTGTGTAGGCTAACCCTTTACAATGACTTAAAATAAGGACTGTGTTTTGTGTAGGCTTACCCTTTACAATGACTTAAAATAAGGAGGCTAACCCTGGCGTGACGTTTTGATAACCGTGTAAATCTCTCAAGGACAAGGTGACTTTTATTAATATATTCGCCTATATTTACCCCCCAAAAATGAAATGCTAACTAGCTCCTAATGTGGCTATCATAAAGAACTACAAACACCATGATGCTCTGGACAAGACTGCTGAATCTAGGCAAAGGTAAGAATCTCTGGATTAACTATCTAATGTTATCTAAAATGTAGTAATGAATAAATTGGCTACATTTCTTTAAATGGACAATTCTGTGAACTCTCTTGTGCAAATTTTTAATTGACAGAATACCTGTTAGCAAAGGTGTCAGCTAGAGATGATGTGCAGGAGCTTGCAGGGATTTGTAGTTCCGCATGAGGTCTACTTTGATGCTAATTAGCGTTTTCGAATCTGAGAGTAAATAAAGCCAAATATCAGTGGAGGCTCCTCAGAGGAAGGGGAGGCCCATCCTCCTCAGTGAATTTCATTTAAAAAAAGTTATCCTTCTTAGATAAAACTATACTAAATATATTGACATCACCAAATAATTGATTAAAACACACTGTTTTGCAATGAAGGTCTATAGTAGCCTCAGCAACACTCTGTAGGGTAGCACCATGGTGTAGCTGGAGGACAGCTAGCTTCCATCCTCCTCTGAGTACATTGACTTCAATACAAAACCTAGGAGGCTCATGGATCTCACCCCCCCCCCCTTCTATAAAATTACACAGTAATTATAACAGGCTGGAGGACGTCGTCTCGAAGTTATCAGAGCTCTTGCAGCATGAACTGACATGTTGTCCACACAATCATAGGATCAGAGAATTAAACTAGTATTAAAAGCATAAGCTACAGCTAGCTAGCACTGCACTGCATAACATGTGGTGAGTAGTTGACTCAAAGAGAGAAAGACAACAGTTGAACACTTTTGAACAAATTAATTTCTTCAAAAATGAAGAGTGTAAGAAATTGTATAAGATACTGGTAACTTGTTTTAACCACTTCTCAACATAAGCTATTCTTGGCACAACATGCACCCATCCCCACTACTTTGTCAGACCCACACACACATCCCCTCCCCCATGAATAGGGCCTGTGAAAACAAACGCACATGCAGGATGCCTTTGGATGTGACTAGGACAAAGAACTGTGTGAAAAGCCAATGGAATGTCGACATCAGGCCGAACAGGACTACCCACGACCCAGATCGACCAATCGGAAGGCCAGACGACAAGATCAACCTACTTTGCTTGTTGCCTATATAATCTGTATGTACTGCTTAGAGGGCCTCTCTTCTCCGACGATTCCATAAGAATCAGACAGAAAGGGGCCGTGCACGCTTTTGCCTGATATCTTTACACTTGAATAAAACGGCCTTATTATAAAATTATCCACCTCGTCCTATGTCTCCACTTGTTCTCCTGTCTCAAGTAAACGTTTTATCAACAAGAGCGAGAGAAATAGCTATATTTCATATTCTTTTCACTTCCACTTACTTAGCGAATGCAGCTAGATAGTTCAGCCTACTCAAACAAAAATGGATGCTATGTTAGCTAGCTGGATATGGCGATCCAACACTGGAACTCTTCCAAGTCAAGGTAAGCTTTTGGTTTAATTAATTTATTGCCACTGGGGCCCACCGGTGTAACTGCTAAACTGCTTGCTGACTACACTGTACTGCATGACGGTAGCAGGTTTACTAACGTGTTAGTTCTAGTAGCTATGTTGACTATGACGTTAGCTAATAAAAACGGGGATAAACATACCTGAATCTGTCCAATAGAAACTCTTGTTTGCAACTGTTGGATTAATAACTAGATCAGTTAGATGCAGGCAAGAGTCTGCATGGCGGTATTAAACGCCGTCTGTCACCTAAAATGTTTCTCAAACTGTGCATGCATCTATGTTGTAAACTTTCATTCATAGGCTAGGTTGTAGCAATCTCATGATGGCTAAAGGGAAAATGTGAGTATCATGTAGTAGCCTAAACTAGAGGTCGACCGATTAATCGGAATGGTCGATTAATTAGGGCCGATTTCAAGTTTTCATAACAATCGGAAATCGGTATTTTTGGACACCTTTTTTTTTTTTACACCTTTATTTAACTAGGCAAGTCAGTTAAGAACACATTCTTATTTTCAATGACGGCCTAGGAACGGTGGGTTAATTGCCTTGTTCAGGGGCAGAACGACAGATTTTTACCTTGTCAGCTCAGGGATTCAATCTTGCAACCTTACGGTTAACTAGTCCAACGCTCTAACCACCTGCCTGACGAGGAGCCTGCCTGTTACGCGAATGCAGTAAGAAGCCAAGGTAAGTTGCTAGCTAGCATTAAACTTATCTTATAAAAAACAATCTATCAATCATAATCACTAGTTAACTACACATGGTTGATAATATTACTAGTTTATCTAGCATGTCCTGCGTTGCATATCGATGCGGTGCGCATTCGCGAAACAGGACTGTCGTTGCTCCAACGTGTACCTAACCATAAACATCAATGCCTTTCTTAAAATCAATACACAAGTACAGTGGGGCAAAAAAGTATTTAGTCAGCCACCAATTGTGCAAGTTCTCCCACTTAAAAAGATGAGAGAGGCCTGTAATTTTCATCATAGGTACACTTCAACTATGACAGACAAAATTAGGGAAAAAAATCCAGAAAATCACATTGTAGGATTTTTAATGAATTTATTTGCAAATTATGGTGGAAAATAAGTATTTTCCACCATAAGCCCAATCGTTGCACGACTGTACCTAACCATAAACATCAATGCCTTTCTTAAAACCAATACACAGAAGTATATATTTTTAAACCTGCATATTTAGCTAAAAATCCAGGTTAGCAGTCAATATTAACCAGGTGAAATTGTGTCACTTCTCTTGAGTTCATTGCACGCAGAGTCAGGGTATATGCAACAGTTTGGGCCGCCTGGCTCGTTGCAAACTAATTTGCCAGAATTTTACGTAATAATGACATAACATTGAAGGTTGTGCAATGTAACAGGAATATTTAGACTGATGGTTGCCACCCGTTAGATAAAATACGGAACGGTCCTGTATTTCACTGAAAGAATAAACGTTTTGTTTTCGAGATGATAGTTTCCGGATTCAACCATATTAATGACCTAAGGCTCGTATTTCTGTGTGTGTATTATGTTATAATTAAGTCTATGATTTGATAGAGCAGTCTGACTGAGCGGTGGTAGGCAGCAGCAGGCTCGTAAGCATTCATTCAAACAGCACGTTTGTGCGTTTTGCCAGCAGCTCTTCGCAATGCTTCAAGCCTATCAACTCCCGAGATTAGGTTGGTGTAACCGATGTGAAATGGCTAGCTAGTTAGCGGGGTGCGCGCTAATAGCGTTTCAAACGTCACTCGCTCTAAGACTTGGAGTAGTTGTTCCCCTTGCTCTGCATGGGTAATGCTGCTTTGAGGGTGGCTGTTGTCAATGTGTTCCTGGTTCGAGCCCAGGTAGGAGCGAGGAGAGGGACGGAAGCTATACTATTACACTGGCAATACTAAAGTGCCTATAAGAACATCCAATAGTCAAATGTATATGAAATACAAATCGTATAGAGAGAAATAGTCCTATAATTCCTATAATAACTACAACCTAAAACTTCTTACCTGGGAATATTGAAGACTCATGTTAAAAGGAACCACCAGCTTTCATATGTTCTCTTGTTCTGAGCAAGGAACTTAAACTTTACCTTTCTTACATGGCACATATTGCACTTTTACTTTCTTCTCCAACACTTTGTTTTTGCATTATTTAAACCAAATTGAACATGTTTCATTATTTATTTGAGGATAAATTGATTTTATTGATGTATTATATTAAGTTAAAGTGTTCATTCAGTATTGTTGCAATTGTCATTACTACAAATACATTATTATTTTTATATATATATATTTTTTAATCGGTATCGGCTTTTTTTGGTCCTCCAATAATCGGTATCAGTATCGGCGGTGAAAAATCATAATCGGTCGACCTCTAACCTAAACCCATTAATGTTACATTAAACTGGGTGAATGGAATATGAATGACAGTCATCCAATATGCTGTAATAGGTATTATTACACCTCCACTGTGGGTTTTATGGGTATTATTACACCTCCACTGTGTGGCTCTATCAGGCTTTAGACATCAGGGTTGGGGTCAATTTGAATTTTTAAGCCAGTAAATTCAAGACTAGGTTAACTATAATGCCAATTCAATAATTAAAAACTAGAATCCATTTTCAATGACTTCTCAGTAATTGAAGAGAAGCTATTTACTTCTAAAGTTTATATTTTTTTTTATTACAAATTAAAATCACTTCCTGTTTTTATGACAATGTTTTTATTAATGCACGGTAAGTTTAAAAACAACTTCTTCAACATGTATGAAGTGGTGATCAGTTAACAATTTATCAATAAAGTGGAACTATAGCTAGCTATCAGTATCTACATACTAACCTATTCGACATAGTTGTATCTCTGGTGTCCTCCGCAGAAGTCTCCGTAGCCGATCATTCTCCTCCTGGTACTCTACTACCGTTTTCTCAACTGCCCCAAAAATATCAACAGCAGCCGCCGTTAAACGCTCATTTAAAATCAAACGCAACATCTGTAGTTTAGACATTTTCAGTAAAATTAGATCTGGGTAGCCTATTCAGTTTGGTCAGTATGTATTTTCTTTACTCCACACAAGGAACAGAAAAAATAAAAACTCCTTACCAATCCTACTTCCGTGTTCTAGTCTAGGAATCTTAGGACATTCTTTGTTCTAGTTGGTGACGAACCCAGAAACACAACAGGGCCGCCAGCTGGATGGGAGTTTACTGTGCAAGGCAGCCTACAGACCAGTAGCAAAGGAAAACGACGACTACATGTACACAAATAGTGGTTATCATAAGTACAGGATGATCTGGGAGAATCAATTCTTCCCCAGGAGTCAACAGTTTATCATTACTCCATACAAGATTAAATCAACATGAAGAATGAGCAGCATTACGTCAGAATTTATGAGAAATACTCTTGGAAATACTCTTGGACAAATGCAAGGATGCCTTTTCTGGAATTGTTTTTAATTTCACGTATCAATTACGTCAGCCTGACCAAAATCAAATGATCAGATATTGTTGTTTCTAATGAAGGGAAAAATTAAACAGACTTTGAACATCAAAACTGTGAAATTCCTACAATACTCTGTACTGTTTGATCATTACCTCATCATTCAAATCAAATCAAACTTTATTTACATACATTGTTTTACAACATTAAGTCCATGGTACAGTATACGTATTTATCTGAGGCCCATAGTATGAATGGTCTGGAGTTGCTTTCCTTTCCTAAGAGTGTTAGATCCTGCCTTTTTATTCCTGCCTTTTTATTCCTTTTTATTCTTCTGACTGAAGACGTTATTTCTATGGTCTGTTTTTCTCTCTTTGTGGATATTATCTATACTGTATGCTCAGGGTTGGGTGGGTTACTAGTTACTAGTTACCTGGCCAAAATTGTAATCAGTAGTGTAACTTTTGGATTACCCCAAACTCTGTAACGTAATCTGATTACATTTAGTTACTTTTAGATTACTTCCCCCTTTTAAGAGGCATTAGAAGAATACAAAAATGTATGTTACCAGTTGAATGACATTTATTGCAAGATCAATCAATGTTAAAGTTTACATAGCTGGCCATATATATATACATGGATGTTAAATTTTACTTTATGGGTTGGTTATATAGGCTTCCTCTAGCCCATTACTTTCTACTACAAATAATAATATGATTCAATTATATCTTTACAGTAAAAACCAAAGTCTATCAGAATTTCAGTCGATCCAATAAATGTTATTCCCCTTGATCTTCAAGAAGAGGACTTGGAAATATGGAAGTATAGATTAGCCATTGTTTTACCTGAGCATAACCCCACAACTAAGGACTTATTAGCCAGCCTTATTCTGTTGTTCATGATTTTGTTGTTATGGAGGACTGATTGGGCTCATTGATTTGAGTTTAAAAATAAATGCTGCCCTCATGGAATGGCATGTTTTGAGCACCACTGAAAAGTGCTATTTACATGTGAAAAATGAATGCCATGTGCTGCATTGGCTATAGGCCTATTGTTTTCCTTTTTGTAGTGGACACTATGATATCTTGAAAATATGCAGCTGTTTAAAGGGCAAATCATCAGCAACAGACAATCCCGCAGGTGAAGAAGCCGTGTGTGGAGGTCCTGGGCTGGCATGGTTACACGTGGTCTGCGGTTGTGAGGCCGGTTGCACTCACTGCCATAATCTCTAAAACAACGTTGAAGGCAGCTTAACATTTAATTATCTGGCAACAGATGGGCATTACTGCAGTCAGCATGCCAATTGCACATTCCCTCAAAACTTGAGACATCTGTGGCATTGTTTTTGCGTGACAAAACTGCATATTTTAAAGTGGCCTATTTTGTCCCCAGCACAAGGTGCACCTGTGTAATGATCGTACTGTTTAATCAGCTTCTTGATATGCCACACCTGTCAGGTGGATGGATTATATTGACAAAGGAGAAATGCTCACTAACAGGGATGTAAACAAATTTGCGCACAACATTTGAGAGAAATAAGCTTTTTGTGCGTATGGAACATTTTCTGGGATTTTTTATTTCAGTGCATGAAACGACACTACATTTATATTTTTGTTCAGTATATATGGCTGTGGTCCGGTGCCTTATTTCCTACAATACTGTCCATCAACAGGCGGTAGGTAGCCTAGCGTTTAAGAGGCAAACGGAGGGTTCCAATCCCAAGAAGTGAGTGGTTGCTGCTATCAAATCCTAGATGCCATACCTGCTGTCCTGCCCTTAACCCCCCATAACAACTGCTTCACAGGAGTCATAGTATGGCAGCCCCCTGCTCCAACCTCTATATACAATGCATTCAGAAAGTATTCAGACCCCCTTGTCTTTTCCACATTGTTAAGTTACAGCCTTATTCTAAAATGATTTTTTTTTAAATTCCCCACTCATCAATCTACACACAATACCCCATAATGACATCACAATACTCCATAATAAAAAAGCAAAAACAGGTTTTTAGACATTTTTATCAAATTGATTACAAATAAATGAAAATATCACATTTACATAAGTATTCAGACCCTTTACTCAGTACTTTGTTGAAGCACCTTTGGCAGCGATTACAGCCTTGAGTCTTCTTGGGTATGACGCTACAAGCTTGGCACACCTGTATTTGGGGAGTTTCTCCCATTCTTCTCTGTAGATCCTCTCAAGCTCTGTCAGGTTGGATGGGGACCGTCACTGCACAGCTTTTTTCAGGTCTCTCTAGAGATGTTAGATCGGGTTCAAGTCCGGGCTCTGGCTGGGCTACTCAAGGACATTCAGAGACTTGTCCCGAAGCCACTCCTGCGTTATCTTGGCTGAGTGCTTAGGTTCGTTGTCCTGTTGGAAGGTGAACCTTCGCCCCAGTCTGAGGTTGTGAGCGTTCTGGATTAGGTTTTCATCAAGGATCTCTCTGTATTTTGCTCCGTTCATCTTTCCCTTGATCCTTGATCCCAGTCCCTGCCTCTGCAAAACATCCCCACAGCATGATGCTGCCACCACCATGCTTCACCGTAGCGATGGTGCCAGGTTTCCTCCAGACGTGACGCTTGACATTCAGGCCAAAGAGTTCAGTATTTGTTTCATCAGACCAGAGAATCTTGTTTCTCATGGTTTGAGAGTCTTTTAGGTACCCTTTGGCAAACTCCAAGCGGGCCGTCATGTGCCTTTTACTGAGGAGTGGCTTCCGTCTGGCCACTCTATCATAAAGGCCTGATTGGTGGAGTGCTGCAGAGATGGTTGTCCTTCTGGAAGGTTCTCCCATCTCCACAGAGGAACTCTGGAGCTCTGTCAGAGTGACCATCCGGTTCTTGGTCACCTCCCTGGCCAAGGCCCTTCTCCCCCGATTTCTCAGTCTGGCCAGGGGGCCAGCTCTAGGAAGAGTCTTGGTGGTTCCAAACTTATTCCATTTAAGAATGATGGAGGCCACTGTGTTCTTGGGAACCTTCAATGCTTCTACTAGTTTTTGGAACCCTTCCCCAGATCTGTGCCTCGACACAATCCTGTCTCGGAGCTCTACGGACAATTCCTTCGATCTCATGGCTTGGTTTTTGCTCTGACATGCACTGTCAACTGTGGGACCTTATATAGACAGGTGTGTGCCTTTCCAAATCATGTCCAATCAATTGAATTTACCACAGGTGGACTCCAATCAAATTGTAGAAACATCTGATGATCAATGGAAACAGGATGCACCTGAGCTCAATTTCGAGTCTCATAGCAAAGGGTCTGAATACTTATGTAAATAAGGTATCTGTTTTTTTATTTTTCATGAATTTGCAAAAATAATTATAATATTTAAGTAAAAATATTTATATATTTTTTTGCTTTGTCATTATGGGGTATCGTGTGTAGATTGATAAGTAAAAAGTTAAGGGGTCTGAATACTTTCTGAATGTGTCTCTTTAGGAGTGGTTGACATGGAAACGGGAGTTGAATTTGGAACTGTACAATTGGACAATAAAGGAATCTTAATCTGTAGTGTTTGATCATCATTCAAACCAAATAAACCTTGCGGTAAAACATTTGAGTACCCCCCTGATGGTGAAGAGAAATTTATGTTTTAAAATTCATTTCCTGCTGTTCTACACATTTTGCCATGGGGTGGAGAGATTTTTTTCTTGCAGTTTTACAGCTAAATTCCTGCAATTCTACACATTTTGTAATTTTTTAATTTGTAATTGTCACGCCCTGGCCTTAGTTATCTTTGTTTTCTTTATTATTTTAGTTAGGTCAGGGTGTGACATGGGGGATGTATGTGTTTTGTATTGTCTAGGGGTTTTTGTATGTTTATGGGGCAATGTTTAGTCTAGGTGTATGTATGTCTATGGTTGCCTAGATTGGTTCTCAATTAGAGACAGCTGTCTATCGTTGTCTCTGATTGGGAGCCATATTTAGGCAACCATAGTCATTAGGTAGTTTGTGGGTGATTGTCTATGTCTATGTTGCATGTTAGCACTTAGTTTGTATAGCTTCACGTTCGTCGGTTTATTGTTTTGATTTGTTTGTATAGTGTTCTTCGTTTTCGTCTTTATTAAAGTAAAGATGTATTGCTATCACGCTGCGCCTTGGTCCTCCTCTCTTTCACTTTACGACGATCGTGACAGTAATTTAACTTTATTTAACCTTTATTTAAGGTTAGTCGGTTAAGAACAAATACTTATTTACAATTACGGCCTAGGAACAGTGGGTTAACTGCCTTATTCAGGGGTAGAAGGACAGATTTTTACCTTGTCAGCTCAGGGATTCGATCTAGCAACCTTTTGGTTACTGGCCCAATGCTCTAACCACTAGGGTTCTCCCCTTAACCCCCCTTAACCCCCCTGCCCTGCCACCCCCCTGCCGTAATGACTTATTCCATGTTAATATGGGCCCCTGGGCACATTCCCTGCCCGGTCGGTATTCAGCAGTGATTACTACTCAGGTTAGATAGCTGGCTAGACTAATTTCCAATCTAAAAATTGTTAGCCGACATCGCTAATTGAGTGACTGTCAGTGACAAACAAACTGCTGATGCACAACCACATGTCTGAATTGGACCTGGTGTATTCTACTATTCTGAGTCTTAATAGTAAGTTGAGACCCAGACTGAGCTCCTAAGATATTGTCAAACCACGTCAAGAGGCAGTCAATGAACTGGGAGTAGCTGGAGATGGACTTGACCTCCAGGCAAGCAACCAGAGCCATGTCGTCTGCATATTTGATGAGGGCCATATCACTGTTGCTTCCTAAGAGATTTGTCCACATCCTGCCTTTTTATTCACTTACCTGACAAACAATCTCTTTGTCCTAATGCTCTTTCCTCTTTCAGTTTCTGTCCTGTTTTCTTCCTTTGTGGATTTTATCCACATGCCTCAGCAGATGAGACTTCTGAGTGAATCTTTTACCACAGACAGAGCAGCCATGTGGTTTCTCTCCAGTGTGAGTCAGTATATGCCTCCTTAGGTCCGCCTTCTGAATGAAGCTTTTCCCACAGTCACCACACCTGTATGGTTTCTCTCCTGTGTGAGTCCGTATGTGTTCAATTAGGTGCCCCTTCTCATCGAAGTTTTCCCCACAGTCTCCACATCGAAAGGAATTATCTCTGGTGTGAGTTTGTATATGCGTGGTTAAGTTCCCCCTCTGATTGAAGCTTTTCCCACAGTCTCCACAGCAAAATGAATTATCTCTGGTGTGAGTCCTTATATGCATGTTTAGGTTCCCCCTTTGATTGAAGGTTTTCCCACAGTCACCGCAGCTAAATGGTTTCTCTCCTGTGTGAGCCAATATATGTATCTTAAGGGACCCTTTATGCCTGAAGCTTTTCCCACAGTCACCACAGATAAATGGTTTCTCTCCTGTGTGAGTCCGTATATGCATGGTTAAGACCTCCTTGCGATTAAAGCTTTTCCCGCAGTCTCCACAGCTAAATGGTTTCTCTCCTGTGTGAGTCAGTTTATGCATGGTTAGGTGCCGCTTGAGCCCAAAGCTTTTCCCGCATTCTCCACAGCTAAAAGGTTTCTCTCCTATGTGAGTCAGTTTATGAATACTTAGGTTCCCCTTCTGACTGAAGCTTTTCCCACAGTCACCACAGCTAAAAGGTTTCTCACCTGTGTGAGTCAGTTGATGCACGGAAAGGTGTCCCTTCTTATTGAAGCTTTTCCCACAGTCACCACAGCTAAATGGTTTCTCTCCTGTGTGAGTCCGTATATGATCCGTTAGTGTCTTCTTGAGACTGAAGCTTTTCCCACAGTCACCACAGCTAAATGATTTCTCTCCTGTGTGAGTCAGTACATGTTCGGTTAGGTTCCCTTTCTGAGTGAATCTTTTCCCACAGTCACCACAGCTGAATGGTTTCTCTCCTGTGTGAATCCTTAAGTGCTTGGAAAGATAGCCTTTGTATTTGAAGGTCTTTCCACAAACAGGGCAGGTGCAGGGTTTCCCACTGTGACAGCGTCGGACATGGGCCTTTAGTTTACAGGTGGAGTTGTAGCGTTTTTGGCAGGAACTACATTCACTGGGTCTCTTACTGAAGAGAGTCATATGTCTCTGCAGGTCAGCTTTCAGAGCAAATGTTGCACCACAGTCACAGCAGTGGTAAGTTTTTCTAGCTGTGGTGCTGGGTTTGGAACAGTGTTTCTCCAATGGTGGACTGGGATCCAATGGTGGGCTGCTGTCAAGTCCTACTGTGTCGCTGCTTACGGCTGTACTGTGGCTGGAGGCATTGCTGTCATTATCTGGAAGGTCAAGACCATTTAAGTGGGTCACATGGACAAAAGGTTTCAGATCCACTGGTTTAGGTTCACTCTCTCTGTTCTCCACAGTCTGGGTTTGGGGAAGAGTCATGGACCAAAGTGGGTCCTCCTGATCACGTTCACCTTTTACACAAGGAGGAGTGAAATTGAACTCTACGATATCAGCCTCCAGAACTTGAAGCTGCTCTTCCTCCTGACTGGTCCTGACTTCCTCCTGTTCCTCTTTAATCTGTGTGGTCTCTGGGTCCTTCTGACCCAGACTGGGGCTCCACTCCTGCTCACAGTGCTGCTGCTCAGGGGGAACCTCCTCTTCAGAGACAGAGAGCTGCAGGGAGTCTGAAGGGACGGAGAGGAGGAGCAGAGGTTATTTATAACAGAATTTGGAATCAATCATGAATTATAGATCTCTATGACTTTTAATTTCATGTCTGATCAGAACAGGGATGAGGCGGATGTCCAGGTTAAGGAGGGTTCAATGGGAAGAGATGTCCAGGTTAAGGAGGGTTTAATGGAAGGAGATGTCCAAGTTAAGGGGAGTTTAATGGGAAGAGATGTCCAGGTTAAGGAGGGTTAAATAGAAAGAGATGTCCAGGTTAAGGAGGGTTAAATGGGAAGAGATGTCCAGGTTAAGGAGGGTTTAATGGGAAGAGATGTCCAGGTTAAGGAGGGTTTAATGGGAAGAGATGTCCAGGTTAAGGAGGGTTTAATGGGAAGAGATGTCCAGGTTAAGGAGGGTTTAATGGAAGGAGATGTCCAGGTTAAGGAGGGTTTAATGGGAAGATATGTCCAGGTTAAGGAGGGTTTAATATAAGGAGATGTCCAGGTTAAGCAGGGTTTAATAGAAGGAGATGTCCAGTTTAAGGAGGGTTTAATGGGAAGAGATGTCCAGGTTAAGGAGGGTTAAATAGAAAGAGATGTCCAGGTTAAGGAGGGTTTAATGGGAAGAGATGTCCAGGTTAAGGAGGGTTTAATGGGAAGAGATGTCCAGGTTAAGGAGGGTTTAATGGGAAGAGATGTCCAGGTTAAGGAGGGTTTAATGGGAAGAGATGTCCAGGTTAAGGAGGGTTTAATGGAAGGAGATGTCCAGGTTAAGGAGGGTTTAATGGGAAGATATGTCCAGGTTAAGGAGGGTTTAATATAAGGAGATGTCCAGGTTAAGCAGGGTTTAATAGAAGGAGATGTCCAGTTTAAGGAGGGTTTAATGGGAAGAGATGTCCAGGTTAAGGAGGGTTAAATAGAAAGAGATGTCCAGGTTAAGGAGGGTTTAATGGGAAGAGATGTCCAGGTTAAGGAGGGTTTAATGGGAAGAGATGTCCAGGTTAAGGAGGGTTTAATGGGAAGAGATGTCCAGGTTAAGGAGGGTTTAATGGGAAGAGATGTCCAGGTTAAGGAGGGTTTAATAGAAGGAGATGTCCAGTTTAAGGAGGGTTTAATGGGAAGAGATGTCCAGGTTAAGGAGGGTTAAATAGAAAGAGATGTCCAGGTTAAGGAGGGTTTAATGGGAAGAGATGTCCAGGTTAAGGAGGGTTTAATGGGAAGAGATGTCCAGGTTAAGGAGGGTTTAATGGAAGGAGATGTCCAAGTTAAGGGGAGTTTAATGGGAAGAGATGTCCAGGTTAAGGAGGGTTTAATGGGAAGAGATGTCCAGGTTAAGGAGGGTTTAATGGGAAGAGATGTCCAGGTTAAGGAGGGTTTAATGGGAAGAGATGTCCAGGTTAAGGGGAGTTTAATGGGAAGAGATGTCCAGGTTAAGGAGGGTTTAATGGAAGGAGATGTCCAGGTTAAGGAGGGTTCAATGGGAAGAGATGTCCAGGTTAAGGGGAGTTTAATGGGAAGAGATGTCCAGGTTAAGGGGAGTTTAATGGGAAGAGATGTCCAGGTTAAGGGTGGTTCAATGGGAAGAGATGTCCAGGTTAAGGAGGGTTTAATGGAAGGAGATGTCCAGGTTAAGGAGGGTTTAATGGGAAGAGATGTCCAGGTTAAGAGGGGTTTAATGGAAAGAAAGGTACAGGTTAAGGGGGGTTTAGTTGAAGGAAACGGCTAACATCGCTAACCAGCTTGCTAACTGCCCATTCATTCTTAATGCAAATGCTAACGCTAACGGGAGTGTGTGAGCTAGCTAACGCTTTAGATCCACTATAAGCGGCGCGTTGCTATGCCAGCAACATCGCGTTCTACCAGCGACACAGAGCGTGTTATTTTGAGAACGGAGCAGAGGGGAAAAAACTTCGCTATTCTAGTTTCCTCTACTGTACCATAATCATCCGTTATGTGTCAGTACAATAGCTTTGGTCCAGTTTTTAGCAAGTACTCTTATATTGTTGGTAGTGCCTGTACTAAATCAGGGTTCACGAACTGGCAGCCCACGGTGTCAAATTTGGCCCGCGGGAGGTTTTATTTGGGCCCCCCCCCCCCCAAAGTTTTTTGTGTAGATTATTTGTTGGACATTGAAGACTGTAAAAACACCAGGAAATCAGCTCCAAGGTGAATGTTGAACTCAAATCTGTTCCCAAGTATTTCCAACGCATAACAGAAAGACAGGTGATCATATACAAATGTAAGCAAAGTCTGAAATGATTATGTTTTAAGTCAAATATTATATCTGTTTGGGCTTCTTATTTGCAATTATGTTCCGGCTCCCATCTGCTCAAGATAAAGATCAGCCCGCGGCTTAATCTAGCTGATGATCCCTGTACTAAAGGATCCTCTAATTACACATGCTGCTTTTGTTTACATCGGGAACATTGTCAACGTAACCTAGAGTTTCTACTAGCTAGTATCTTCTTGACTTCATCAAGTTTAGTAAAATAGCCAGTGGTGTCTAGTGGAGACTATAATGCAACCTAAATTAACTTTATTTCTCATTATTTCAATTCACAAGATAGAATGAAGGTGCCTGTCAGCCTTCCAAACTTGAACGTCATTGATTCTTCAGCTTGGACGCTGCCATTGGGCGTGGCGTGACGCAACATTAGATTTCATCAGCTTTCATTGAGGGGTTTGATTAATCCTGTCTGTGCGCCCGTGTAGGTGTGTTTTGCTTCGGCAGAAAGTTGATCGCATTCGATTTGGAACTGGGCTTTCTCCCTGGGTTGAGCTCAGGTTCCCTGTTCAAATTCCATGGCTAAATTGGCTCAAAACAAAAGTGACGTAATTAAACACGTGTAGTAATGAGTAGGATTCTGTGTTTTCCCATGCAGAAGTGATTGGTTTTGATTAAAAACGCTTTATCTTCCTTCAAAAAATGGAAAATACTAAGAAAATTCAAACATTTATTTGATGGTAAAGAGATGTTGTATGTTTCTGGACGATGCATCATGCTACCTTGTTGACAACATGACCAAGCAGCACAAATTACTGTTCCATTTGATAAGAGATCTCCTCCCTCCCCGCTTTCAACCGAAGACGTGTGGGCCTTTGATTTATGCACCACGGCTCAGCATAATCCCATTGATTTCAAAGGAAGCGTTCCCTCAATGGCTGATGTCTGTCTACACGGCAAACGCGGGGACCCCCGATGGCTGTAGTGTAGCAGGGCCACAACGAGCTCAACACAATATAATTATTTACAGATTCTACTTGGCTCCAAACCCACAAGACAAAGATCTCTTGGAACTGAAGTTAAGCTGCACGCTTAAAAAAACAGAACGGCAAAGGTATGTGACATCAGAAGGACAAATAGCAGGAGAGGGAAAATGTAGTGGCCGTCAGGAAAGAAATAAAAAGGGGAAGACACATTTCAATTGAATGCATTTAGTTGTACAACTGACTAGGTATCCCTCCCCTTTTCCAGAAAGCACATTTCTCATATCTGCTCTGCTCAAAGATATTTCTAACTAACTTAACCCTAAGATAGTTCACCTGTGTCGTTTACAGTGGGAGCTAGTGATGTTACGTTTGATGCCGGAGTCAAACGCCTCGATCACACCGACAGCTTCATTGCGTTTTGGTCCACCAGAAGTACATTCATTTCCAATGAAACGCTGCGTTTGCCTTGCAGCATTGTGTTGAAGAGGCCGTTGCAGTGTGTTCTGTGTGGTGAATACGTTGGATTTATCGAACATATCCATCAAATAGTATGCCGTAGATGGCTTTGACAGAAATGGCAGCAGAAGGTGAATGTTGAACTTTTGCTGCATACATATCCAGATGATGCTGCGTAACATTTTGCGCAATGACGCTGTAGGTGTGATTGAGGCATAAGCTGTGTATTTTCGAAGCAGTGTGCTCATGCTTGTATCACTTTATCAGAAGCACGTGATCAATGACGTCTGAAGCTTCGTTTCGTCGAGCAACCACCTGATTGGTTTGGTAGAAGAAAAAAAGGCTACGCAGCGAACGCCTTACGGTGACATCATAGATAATAATTTGGCTGCTCAGGCCTCCCGAGTGGCACAGTGGTCTAAGGCACTGCGTCCAGTGCTACCTGTGTCACTAGAGATCCTGGTTCAAGTCCAGGCTGTCGCAGCAGACTGCGACCGGGAGATCTATGGGGCGGTGCACAATTGGCCCAGCATCGTACGGGTTAGGGGAGGGTTTGGCCGGCAGGGATGTTCTTGTCCCATCGCGCACTAGCGACTCCTGTTGCGGGCTGGGCGCAATGCCTGCTTAACACGGTAGCCAGGTGCACGGTGTTTCCTCCGACACAATGGTGCGGCTGGCTTCCGGGTTAAGCAAGGCATTGTGTCAAAAAGCAGTGCGACTTGGCTGGGTTTTGTTTCGGAGAACACACGGCTCTCGACCTTCGCCTCTCCCAAGTCCGTTTGGGAGTTGCAGCGATGGGACAAGACTAAAAACCAATTGGATACCACGAAATTGGGGAGAAAAAGGGTTAACGATTTTTTTATTTTTTTTTATTTGACTGCTCAAAACAAAAAACACCAGCAGGTACCACTACTGTACACTGTTGATCAAAGCCTCGAATAATTTACCTATTTTCGGCACAATTGGCTGGAAAACCTTAAGGAAGCTTCGTTTCCCCATCACTAGTGAGGGCAAATGCAGCATAGGGTCAGAACAAGCAAGCAGGGGGGCAGAGCCAAGCACGAGCTAGCGAGATCCTATTGGCGCGTTGTAGAATGTATTTGCATATTTCCGTTAGGGAACGCCTCCTCTGTGAAGTCAATCAATCAATCAAATGTATTTTTAAAGCCCTTTTTTTACATCAGCAGATGTCACAAAGTGCTATACAGAAACCCAGCCTAAAACCCCAAACAGCAAGCAGATGTAGTAGCACGGTGGCTAGGAAAAATTCCCTAGAAAGGCAGGAACCTAGGAAGAAACCTAGAGAAGAACCAGGCTCTGAGGGGTGGCCAGTCCTCTTCTGGCTGTGCCGGGTGGAGATTATAAGAATACATGGCCATTTAAGGCCAGATTGTTCTTCAAGATGTTCAAACGTTCATAGATGGCCACCAGGGTCAAATAATAATCAGTGGTTGTAGAGGGTGCAACAGGTCAGTCAGTACCTCAGGAGTAAATGTCAGTTGGCTTTTCATAGCCGAGCATTCAGAGGTTGAGACAGCAGGTGCGGTAGAGAGAGTGAGGGAGTTGAAAACAGCACGTCTGGGACAAGATAGCACATCCGGTGAACAGGTCAGGGTTCCCTAGCCGCAGGCAGAACAGTTGAAACTGGAGCAGCAGCACGACCAGGTGGACTGGGACATCCCATGAGTCATCAGGCCAGGTAGTCCTGAGGCATGACCCTAGGGCTCAGGTCCTCCGAGAGGGAGAGAGAATTAGAGGGAGCATACTTAAATTCACACAGGATACCAGATAAGACAGGAGAATTACACCAGATAAAACAGACTGACCCTAGCCCCCTAGGCACATAGACTATTTTAGCATAGATACTGGAGAATGAGACAGGGGTGGGTCGGGGGACACTGTGGCCCCGTCCGACGATACCCCCAGACAGGCCCAACGACTAGTCTGGGTTTCTCTTTCTGTCTGTGGTATGCTCACAGAGTTTCTAAACCCAGAGGCGCAACATCACAAGACTTCTGGGAACGCTTGCGAAACAGACCAAGCAGGCGTTTGAAAAGTCAATGAGAGAAGTGAACAATTCTTCCTTAGTTGTACATTTTCTTGAAATCTAAAGGCACAACCTATATTCGAGCCAACGTCTTAAGTAGTTGAACATGTTATTACTCCAACCTCGTGAAAGTGACAAACTGACAAGTTTTCATTTTCGTCAAAAACAACTTTATATCGAAGGAGTGCCTTTGATTTGACGGCCTGCACATGCTCAGTTCGGCACGAGACGACCGTTAGAAACACGTCATTGGCTCTACGCATGAGCTTAGCTAGCCAACGTCACCTACAAGTATGATCGGGGATTTCTATTGGAGAAGCAGTTTCTGCCTATCTTCATACTGTACTGTTTTTGGTATGCTCTTGCTGGGGTCCTACACTGAACATCCCGGGAATATTGACTGCTGATAGGCTTACATAATACTGACTGGTGTGACCTTGACCAATACGAACTAAAGGAAATTGGTGGTCCTCTTATGGGAGACTAACATGATGACCACACTGCCCACTTTGTGTGCGCGAGCGGTGCAAAATAAATGTGTACATACATGTTACTCAATCATTTCATCCACACTGCTCTCGCGCATCTGGGTAGCCAGGCGCTACAATATAACTTGGTTCTATTTTTACACTTCATGCACTCCAAGTCCCGCCTCTCCCATTTCCTCATTGGTTTTTAAGAGCATATACCCACGTTGGAGATTGAAAGATGAACTGAGGTCCACACTCCAGTCCAGTTGGTGATGGTAACACACCTTAAAGTTGGTTGCCAACTGCCATAAGTCCACAGACGAAGAAGACTGAAGGAGGAGAGATTACTATGGCATTAAACACATGGAAAGCATGATTTATTTGATATTCCACTAATTCCGCTTCAGCCATTACCACGAGTCCATCCTCCCCAATTAAGGTGCCACCACCCTCCTGTGCACCGCAAAATAATTTTACAAATATAAAAAGATACACTCACTGTGTATTGTTTTAACACATTACCACAGAGGTGTTTTGAGTTGCACGTTACCCTGAATTACAACACTTCCTGCGCTAATGGAAACTCGGGAGAGGAACACAAAAAAAGAAACTCTGTGTAAATCTGTTTTAAAAACAGGAAGTGTATCTTTTATATTTGTAAAGGTATTTTTGGATTATAATTAAATTGAGGGTTCAAAGGTTTACAAAATTGTATCATAATCAAGGATCAAGTGTTTTCTAGATAAAACGTTTAACACTTGACCAAATCATCATCCTCAGCTAATCAAAACGGATGTTGAATAACTCCCATGAAGCACTGGAGTCAAAAGTGCAAAATAAAGACCAACTTTCCGGGAAAGTTCAAATATAATTTTACTCAACATTCGTGACAGGCAGGGGACATATAGGTTTTTGTAATTGGAAAAATGTGAAGCTGCTGTCTAAGTCCCCCCTTAACCTGGAAATCTCTTTCCATTAAACCCTAGGTTGTCCAAGCAAGGGAAAGCATTGACATGTCGGGGCTATTAATCATCCATTCAAGGTAAAAGTAAAAAATAAATAAAAATGCTTACATTTTTTAAAATGGTGATCACAAACAATAAACAGTTTATTAATTTACTAGAACTATTGCTGACTATCAGTAGATCTACATACGAACCTATTCTACATAGTTGTATCTCTGGTGTGATCCGCAGCAGTCTCCGTAGCAGATCATTCTCTTCCTGGTACTCTGCTACAGTTTCCTCAACCGCACCAAAAATCTCCACAGCAGCAGATGCTGTTAAACATTCATTTAACAACACACGAAACAACTGTAGTTTAGATGTTTTCAGTGGACTGAGAGTTGGGTATTCAGCTAGTACGGCTTCTTGACATGGGTCCTCCTGATCACATTCACTTTTCACACAGGAAGTAGTGGATATGGAGTCTTTGGTATCAAAGCGCCCTTGAAGCTGCTCTTCCTCCTGACTGGTCCTGACTTCCTCCTGTTCCTCTTTAATCTGTGTGGTCTCTGGGTCCTTCTGTCCCAGACTGGGGCTCCACTCCTGCTCACAGTGCTGCTGCTCAGGGGGAACCTCCTCTTCAGAGACAGAGAGCTGCAGGGAGTCTGAAGGGAGGGAGAGGAGGACCAGAGGTTACCAATACACTCTTTAGACATGCCTGAGCGCACAATGCCATTTCAAAATGCTTTTGTTGACTCAGACAATTTTTTTTAATAACTTTCCTATACGAAAAAAACAGATATACAAACATTGACATTCACTGTAGTGTTGAATGGAATCACAAATGTAGAGGAACAAAACATCACATATTCAGAAAAAAATAAAATTTTTACTAGTAGTACTAGGTGGTCCATATTAGAGATCGACCGATTAATCGGCATGGCCAATTAATTAGGGCCGATATCAAGTTTTCATAACAATCGATAATCGTAATTTTTGGACGCCAATTATATGTTTTTTTAAATCTGCATATTTAAAATAAATTAATGTTAGCAGGCAATATTAACTAGGGAAATTGTGTCACTTCTCTTGCGTTCTGTGCAAGCAGAGTCGGGGTATATGCAGCAGTTTGGGCCGCCTGGCTCGTTGTGAACTGTGTGAAGACCATTTCTTCCTAACAAAGACCGTAATTAATTTGCCAGAATTTTACATAATTATGACATAACATTGAAGGTTGTAAAATGTAACAGCAATTTTCAGACTTAGGGATGCCACCCGTTCGATAAAATACGGAACGGTTCTGTATTTCACTGAAAGAATAAACGTTTTGTTATCGAAATTATAGTTTCCGGATTTGACCATATTAATGACCTAAGGCTCGTATTTCTGTGTGTGTATTATATTATAATTAAGTCTATGATTTGATATTTGATAGAGCAGTCTGACTGAGCGGTGGTAGGCAGCAGCAGGCTCGTAAGCATATACCTGATAACATTATGTGGGTCCTAGGGGGGGGGGGGGGGGGGGGGGGGGGGGGGATGCCTCCCTAGGGACCACATAATGTTATCAGGTATATACTGAATGTCCCCCCCTACCCCCTTTAGGACCACATAATGTTATCAGGTATATACTGAATGTCCCTCCCCCCCCTAGGACCCACATAATGTTATCAGGTATATGATGAATGTCCTCCCCCCCCCTAGGGACCACATAATGTTATCAGGTATATGCTGAATGTCCCCCCCCCAGGACCCATATAATGTTATCAGGTATATGCTGAACGTCCCCCCCCCCCTAAGACCCACATAATGTTATCAGGTATATGCTGAATGTCCGTCCCCCCCCCTAGGACCACATAATGTTATCAGGTACATCTAGGACCTCGTAATGATATCAGGTATATGCTGAATGTCCCCCCCCCCCCCTAGGACCACATAATGTTACCAGGTATATGCTGAATGCCCCCCCCCCCCCCTAGGACCACATAATGTTATCAGGTATATGCTGAATGTCCCCCCTCCCCCAGGACCACATAATGTTATCAGGTATATGCTGAATGTCCCCCCCCCCCCCCCCCCAGGACCACATAATGTTACCAGGTATACGATGAATGTCCCCCCCCCCCCCCCAGGACCCATATAATGTTATCAGGTATATGCTGAACGTCCCCCCCCCCCTAAGACCCACATAATGTTATCAGGTATATGCTGAATGTCCCCCCCCCCCCCTAGGACCACATAATGTTATCAGGTACATCTAGGACCTCGTAATGATATCAGGTATATGCTGAATGTCGTCGTCCCCCCCCCCCCCCCCCCCTAGGACCACATAATGTTATCAGGTATATGCTGAATGTCCCCCCTCCCCCAGGACCACATAATGTTATCAGGTATATGCTGAATGTCCCCCCCCCCCAGGACCACATAATGTTATCAGGTATATGCTGAATGTCCCCCCCCAGGACCACATAATGTTACCAGGTATATGATGAATGTTTCCCCCCCCCCCCCCCCCAGGACCCATATAATGTTATCAGGTATATGCTGAACGTCCCCCCCCCCTAAGACCCACATAATGTTACCAGGTATATGATGAATGTTTCTCCCCCCCCCCCCCCAGGACCCATATAATGTTATCAGGTATATGCTGAACGTCCCCCCCCCCCTAAGACCCACATAATGTTATCAGGTATATGCTGAATGTCCGTCCCCCCCCTAGGACCACATAATGTTACCAGGTATATGCTGAATGCCCCCCCCCCCCTAGGACCACATAATGTTATCAGGTATATGCTGAATGTCCCCCCCCCCCCCCCCCCCCCTAGGACCTCATAATGTTATCAGGTATAAGTTGAATGTCCTCCCCCCCAGGACCACAATGTTATCAGGTATATACTGAATGTCCCGTCCCCCCCCCCCCCCCCAGGACCCATATAATGTTATCAGGTATATGCTGAACGTCCCCCCCCTAAGACCCACATAATGTTATCAGGTATATGCTGAATGTCCCCCCCCCCCCCCTAGGACCACATAATGTTACCAGGTATATGCTGAATGCCCCCCCCCCCCCTAGGACCACATAATGTTATCAGGTATATGCTGAATGTCCCCCCCCCCCCTAGGACCACATAATGTTATCAGGTATATGTTGAATGTCCTCCCCCCCCTAGGGACCACATAATGTTATCAGGTGTATGCTGAATGTCCCCCCCCCCCCCTAGGGACCACATAATGTTATCAGGTATATGCTGAATGTCCTTCCCCCCTAGGGACCACATAATAATGAAAATTACAGGCCTCTCTCATCTTTTTAAGTGGGAGAACTTGCACAATTGGTGGCTGACTAAATACTTTTTTGCCCCACTGTATATGCTGAATGTCCCCCCCCCCTGTTATCAGGTACATGTTAAATCCCCCCCCCCCCCCCCCCCAGGACCACATAATGTTATCAGGTACAGTGGGGCAAAAAAGTATTTAGTCAGCCACCAATTGTGCAAGTTCTCCCACTTAAAAAGATGAGAGAGGCCTGTAATTTTCATCATAGGTACACTTCAACTATGACACAAAATGAGGGAAAAAAATCCAGAAAATCACATTGTAGGATTTTTAATGAATTTATTTGCAAATTATGGTGGAAAATAAGTATTTGGTCAATAACAAAAGTTTATCTCAATACTTTGTTATATACCCTTTGTTGGCAATGACAGAGGTCAAACGTTTTCTGTAAGTCTTCACAAGGTTTTCACACACTGTTGCTGGTATTTTGGCCCATTCCTACATGCAGATATCCTCTAGAGCAGTGATGTTTTGGGGCTGTTGCTGGGCAACACGGACTTTCAACTCCCTCCAAAGATTTTCTATGGGGTTGAGATCTGAAGACTGGCTAGGCCACTCCAGGACCTTGAAATGGTTCTTACGAAGCCACTCCTTCGTTGCCCGGACGGTGTGTTTGGGATCATTGTCATGCTGAAAGACCCAGCCACGTTTCATCTTCAATGCCCTTGCTGATGGAAGGAGGTTTTCACTCAAAATCTCACGATACATGGCCCCATTCATTCTTTCCTTTACACGGATCAGTCGTCCTGGTCCCTTTGCAGAAAAACAGCCCCAAAGCATGATGTTTCCACCCCCATGCTTCACAGTAGGTATGGTGTTCTTTGGATGCAACTCAGCATTCTTTGTCCTCCAAACACGACGAGTTGAGTTTTTACCAAAAGGTTCTATTTTGGTTTCATCTGACCATATGACATTCTCCCAATCTTCTTCTGGATCATCCAAATGCTCTCTAGCAAACTTCAGACGGGCCTGGACATGTACTGGCTTAAGCAGGGGGACACGTCTGGCACTGCAGGATTTGAGTCCCTGGCGGCGTAGTGTGTTACTGATGGTAGGCTTTGTTACTTTGGTCCCAGCTCTCTGCAGGTCATTCACTAGGTCCCCCCGTGTGGTTCTGGGATTTTTGCTCACCGTTCTTGTGATCATTTTGACCCCACGGGGTGAGATCTTGCGTGGAGCCCCAGATCGAGGGAGATTATCAGTGGTCTTGTATGTCTTCCATTTCCTAATAATTCCTCCCACAGTTGATTTCTTCAAACCAAGCTGCTTACCTATTGCAGATTCAGTCTTCCCAGCCTGGTGCAGGTCTACAATTTTGTTTCTGGTGTCCTTTGACAGCTCTTTGGTCTTGGCCATAGTGGAGTTTGGAGTGTGACTGTTTGAGGTTGTGGACAGGTGTTTTTTATACTGATAACAAGTTCAAACAGGTGCCATTAATACAGGTAACGAGTGGAGGAGAGAGGAGCCTCTTAAAGAAGAAGTTACAGGTCTGTGAGAGCCAGAAATCTTGCTTGTTTGTAGGTGACCAAATAATTATTTTCCACCATAATTTGCAAATAAATTCCCTCATTTTGTCTGTCATAGTTGAAGTGTACCTATGATGAAAATTACAGGCCTCTCTCATCTTTTTAAGTGGGAGAACTTGCACAATTGGTGGCTGACTAAATATTTTTTTGCCCCACTGTATATGTTGAATGTCCCCCCCCCCCCCCAGGACCACAAATGTTATCAGGTATATGCTGAATGCCCCCCCCCCCCTAGGACCACATAATGTTATCAGGTATATGTTGAATGTCCCCCCCCCCCCAGGACCACATAATGTTATCAGGTATATGTTGAATGCCCCCCCCCCCCCCCCCCGCCCTGAATGTCCCCCCCCCCCCCCCTAAGACCCACATAATGTTATCAGGTATATGATGAATGTCCTCCCCCCCCCCCCCCCCCCCTAGGACCACATAATGTTATCAGGTATATGATGAATGTCCCCACCCCCCCCCCCCCCTAATGTTATCAGGTATATGCTGAATGTCCCCCCCCCCTAAGACCCACATAATGTTATCAGGTATATGATGAATGTCCTCCCCCCCCCCCCCCCCCCTAGGACCACATAATGTTATCAGGTATATGATGAATGTCCCCACCCCCCCCCCCCCCTAATGTTATCAGGTATATGCTGAATGTCCCCCCCCCCTAAGACCCACATAATGTTATCAGGTATATGATGAATGTCCTCCCCCCCCCCCCCCCCCCTAGGACCCACATAATGTTATCAGGTATATGATGAATGTCCTCCCCCCCCCCCCCCCCCCCCTAGGACCCACATAATGTTATCAAGTATATGATGAATGTCCTCCCCCCCCCCCCCCCCCCCCTAGGACCACATAATGTTATCAGGTATATGATGAATGTCCCCACCCCCCCCCCCCCCTAATGTTATCAGGTATATGATGAATGTCCCCCCCCCCCCCCCTAATGTTATCAGGTATATGATGAATGTCCCCCCCCCCCCCCTAGGACCCACATAATGTTATCAGGTAGATGATGAATGTCCTCCCCCCCTAGGACCCACAATGTTATCAGGTAGATGCTGAATGTCCATAATGTTATCAGGTATATGATGAATGTCCTCCCCCAGGACCACATAATGTTATCAGGTATATGATGAATGTCCCCCCCCCCCCAGGACCCACATAATGTTATCAGGTAGATGATGAATGTCCTCCCCCCCTAGGACCCACAATGTTATCAGGTATATGCTGAATGTCCATAATGTTATCAGGTATATGATGAATGTCCTCCCCCAGGACCACATAATGTTATCAGGTATATGATGAATGTCCCCCCCCCCCCAGGACCCACATAATGTTATCAGGTATATGATGAATGTCCTCCCCCCTAGGACCCACAATGTTATCAGGTATATGCTGAATGCCCCCCCCCCCCCCCCCCCCAGGACCACATAATGTTATCAGGTATATGATGAATGTCCTCCCCCAGGACCACATAATGTTATCAGGTATATGATGAATGTCCCCCCCCCCCAGGACCACATAATGTTATCAGGTATATGATGAATGTCCCCCCCCCCCCCCTAATGTTATCAGGTATATGATGAATGTCCTCCCCCCCTAGGACCCACATAATGTTATCAGGTAGATGATGAATGTCCTCCCCCCCTAGGACCCACATAATGTTATCAGGTAGATGATGAATGTCCTCCCCCCCTAGGACCCACAATGTTATCAGGTATATGCTGAATGTCCATAATGTTATCAGGTATATGATGAATGTCCTCCCCCAGGACCACATAATGTTATCAGGTATATGATGAATGTCGTCCCCCCCCCCCCCCCCAGGACCACATAATGTTATCAAGTATATGATGAATGTCCCCCCCCCCTAAGACCCACATAATGTTATCAGGTATATGCTGAATGTCGTCGTCCCCCCCCCCCCCCTAGGACCACATAATGTTATCAGGTATATGATGAATGTCCCCACCCCCCCCCCCCCCCCTAATGTTATCAGGTATATGCTGAATGTCCCCCCCCCCTAAGACCCACATAATGTTATCAGGTATATGATGAATGTCCTCCCCCCCCCCCCCCCCCCTAGGACCCACATAATGTTATCAGGTATATGATGAATGTCCTCCCCCCCCCCCCCCCCCCTAGGACCCACATAATGTTATCAAGTATATGATGAATGTCCTCCCCCCCCCCCCCCCCTAGGACCACATAATGTTATCAGGTATATGATGAATGTCCCCACCCCCCCCCCCCCCTAATGTTATCAGGTATATGATGAATGTCCCCCCCCCCCCCCCTAATGTTATCAGGTATATGATGAATGTCCCCCCCCCCCCCCTAGGACCCACATAATGTTATCAGGTAGATGCTGAATGTCCATAATGTTATCAGGTATATGATGAATGTCCTCCCCCAGGACCACATAATGTTATCAGGTATATGATGAATGTCCCCCCCCCCCAGGACCCACATAATGTTATCAGGTAGATGATGAATGTCCTCCCCCCCTAGGACCCACAATGTTATCAGGTATATGCTGAATGTCCATAATGTTATCAGGTATATGATGAATGTCCTCCCCCAGGACCACATAATGTTATCAGGTATATGATGAATGTCCCCCCCCCCCCCAGGACCCACATAATGTTATCAGGTATATGATGAATGTCCTCCCCCCTAGGACCCACAATGTTATCAGGTATATGCTGAATGCCCCCCCCCCCCCCCCCCCCCAGGACCACATAATGTTATCAGGTATATGATGAATGTCCTCCCCCAGGACCACATAATGTTATCAGGTATATGATGAATGTCCCCCCCCCCCAGGACCACATAATGTTATCAGGTATATGATGAATGTCCCCCCCCCCCCCCTAATGTTATCAGGTATATGATGAATGTCCTCCCCCCCTAGGACCCACATAATGTTATCAGGTAGATGATGAATGTCCTCCCCCCCTAGGACCCACATAATGTTATCAGGTAGATGATGAATGTCCTCCCCCCCTAGGACCCACAATGTTATCAGGTATATGCTGAATGTCCATAATGTTATCAGGTATATGATGAATGTCCTCCCCCAGGACCACATAATGTTATCAGGTATATGATGAATGTCGTCCCCCCCCCCCCCCCAGGACCACATAATGTTATCAAGTATATGATGAATGTCCCCCCCCCCAGGACCACATAATGTTATCAGGTATATGCTGAATGTCGTCGTCCCCCCCCCCCCCCCTAGGACCACATAATGTTATCAGGTATATGATGAATGTCCCCCCCCCCCCCCCCCCCCCCTAATGTTATCAGGTATATGATGAATGTCCTCCCCCAGGACCACATAATGTTATCAGGTATATGATGAATGTCCCCCCCCCCCCAGGACCCACATAATGTTATCAGGTATATGATGAATGTCCTCCCCCCTAGGACCCACAATGTTATCAGGTATATGCTGAATGCCCCCCCCCCCAGGACCACATAATGTTATCAGGTATATGATGAATGTCCTCCCCCAGGACCACATAATGTTATCAGGTATATGATGAATGTCCCCCCCCCCAGGACCACATAATGTTATCAGGTATATGCTGAATGTCCCCCCCCCCCCCCCAAGACCCACATAATGTTATCAGGTATATGATGAATGTCCTCCCCCCCCCTCCCTAGGACCACATAATGTTATCAGGTATATGATGAATGTCCCCCCCCCCCCCCCCTAATGTTATCAGGTATATGATGAATGTCCCCCCCCCCCCCCCCCCCCTAATGTTATCAGGTATATGATGAATGTCCCCCCCCCCCCCCTAGGACCCACATAATGTTATCAGGTAGATGATGAATGTCCTCCCCCCCTAGGACCCACAATGTTATCAGGTATATGCTGAATGTCCATAATGTTATCAGGTATATGATGAATGTCCTCCCCCAGGACCACATAATGTTATCAGGTATATGATGAATGCCCCCCCCCCCCCCCAGGACCACATAATGTTATCAGGTATATGATGAATGTCCTCCACCCCCCCCCCCCCCTAGGACCACATAATGTTATCAGGTATATGATGAATGTCCCCCCCCCTAATGTTATCAGGTATATGATGAATGTCCCCCCCCCCCCCCCCCCTAATGTTATCAGGTATATGATGAATGTCCTCCCCCCCTAGGACCCACAATGTTATCAGGTATATGCTGAATGTCCATAATGTTATCAGGTATATGATGAATGTCCTCCCCCAGGACCACATAATGTTATCAGGTATATGATGAATGCCCCCCCCCCCCCCCCAGGACCACATAATGTTATCAGGTATATGATGAATGTCCTCCACCCCCCCCCCCCTAGGACCACATAATGTTATCAGGTATATGATGAATGTCCCCCCCCCTAATGTTATCAGGTATATGATGAATGTCCCCCCCCCCCCCCCCCCCCCTAATGTTATCAGGTATATGATGAATGTCCTCCCCCCCTAGGACCCACAATGTTATCAGGTATATGCTGAATGTCCATAATGTTATCAGGTATATGATGAATGTCCTCCCCCAGGACCACATAATGTTATCAGGTATATGATGAATGTCCCCCCCCCTAATGTTATCAGGTATATGATGAATGTCCCCCCCCCCCCCCCCCCCCCCTAATGTTATCAGGTATATGATGAATGTCCTCCCCCCCTAGGACCCACAATGTTATCAGGTATATGCTGAATGTCCATAATGTTATCAGGTATATGATGAATGTCCTCCCCCAGGACCACATAATGTTATCAGGTATATGATGAATGTCCCCCCCCCCCCCCCAGGACCACATAATGTTATCAGGTATATGATGAATGTCCTCCCCCAGGACCACATAATGTTATCAGGTATATGATGAATGTCTCCCCCCCCCAGGACCACATAATGTTATCAGGTATATAATGAATGTCCTCCCTAGGCCCATATACAGGTACAGGAGTTCTGGGAAGTGGGCTTGTTGCCTTTGAAGTCCAGAGTGGACCAACTTAAACTTAATCATATGTTTGACATCTTAAATGATCGTGCACCAGGTTACATGAAAAAACACATTGATATGGTCTATAAAACCAACACAGTCACAATACCAGAGCTAGTGTTATGTCTTGTAAAATCCCCAAGAGTAATCAGTACTGTGAGGAGCACGTTTTCCTATACAGGCATTTGTCTATGGAACAGCCTCCCCTTGGATATCAAACAAAGACTAAGTAGAAATATCTTTAAAAAGTAGACAAAGGTTTTCATTTTGACAAGGTTGTCTAAGAGAAAACACTCAACTGCGACCTTGTGACCCCTACTGCTGGTCAGGTGTATTTATTTGAATCAAATCACATTTGATTGGTCACATTAATGTTATTGCAGGTGTAGCGCGCGCGAGAGAGAGAGAGAGAGAGACCCACAATGCCTGTATAACACATTAAAAAAACGAATTACTGCAAAGTTGCCTAGGGGCTAGATGCACAGCTGCCCTGTCTATCTGCGCCATTTTCTATATAGGTATGATAGGTATGTGCAATTAATAGATTGTTTTAATGTGAAATTAATATGGTTGATTTTTAAGGTTTAGGGAGAAGGTGTAGTGAATAGTGCCCCTTTTTAGGATGTCAATATAAATGAATGTATTTATGGTTGTTTGTAATTTTGTCTTGCCTTTTAATCATTGTGTGTGTTATTGTTTTTACCATTGAGGACCACTTCGGGAAACAAGCGTTTTAATTAATACTTTTAAAAGTGAGATACTATGGGTCCACATTGTACATGTCAGTTACCCCCAAAATAAATTCAATTCAATGCAATGTAGTTAAACAAAAAATAAATATAGAGTGGAGTACAGCACAGAGTAGCAGCAGATCATCAACCCAGTTATGAAGGGGGACTAGACCATATATCCAGTATCGGCTGCCATATTTTGTAAAACAATGGACTTCTATTGGAGGTATTGTATAGAATCTTTTCCATGTGTATTACATTCCCTAAATCCCATAATCACATTTCAAAAGGTAGATAGTTTCCAAAATTGCAATATGAGCCGTTTTGCTAACAAGAGTACAGAGCGAGACAGCCTTTCCTTCCTGGTTATTCCCATCAATTGAATCAATCAGACCGGTCTGGGCCTGGCTATATCTCTATCTTTAGATAAGTAATCAAATATGCAGACAACTATTGAATCATACATAACAATTGTTAATTGTTTCAATGGTTTATTACATCTTGTAGGCTACACATTCGCAGCTAAAAGCGTAATTGATGTATAGACCAATAGAGCAACATGGAGAGAACAATTACTAGTTACAGTAGCTAGCTAGCCATCCAGATAGGTAGGTAAATAAATCAAAAGTAAAACATTTAAATACAATGTTTTAAAAATGGTTCAAATTGTGATTTTGTCTAACCAGTTTATTAATTCAGTAGAACTATAGCTAGCTACCAGTATATCTAAATACGAACCTATTCTACATAGAGGTATCACCGGTGTCCTCCGCAGAAGTCTCCGTAGCCGATCATTCTCCTCCTTGTACTCCACTACCGTTTTCTCAACTGCCCCGAAAATATCCACAGCAGCCGTCGTTAAACGATCATTTAAAAACACACGCAACAACTGTAGTTTAGACATATTTTAGACGACAGAGTTGGGTAGCCTATTTAGGTCAGTCAGTAAGTCTTTGTTTACTCCACAAAAAAAAGGTGTTTGAAATCAAAACATTTACATCCAATCCTGAAGCTAGCCACAATAAGGATGAACCACAATAGTGGAATTTCCGGGTTGCATTCAAAATAAAAGTCCCCCATTGAAACTGATCCAAACGGATGGAAATAGTGAAATGATACCATATTTGCAATAGATAATTGTCAACAAGGTTAGAATGTTGTTATATAACTTAATGAATACAATAATTATAATTGGACAAACAGTAAATAAAAATGCAACATGTAAAGTGTTGGTCCCATGTTTCTTGAGCTGAAACAAAAGATCCCATGTAGTGTACCTTTAAAAAAAAGGTTGGGGCGTGGATCAGAATACCAGTCAGTATCTGGTGTGACCACCATGTACCTCATGCAGAGTGACACATCTCCTTTGCATAGAGTTGATCAGGCTGTTGATTGTGGCCTGTGGAATGTTGTCCCACTCCTCTTCCATGGCTGTGCGAAGTCGCTGGATATTTCTGGGAACTGTAACACGCTGTCGTACACGTCGATCCAGAGCATCCCAAACATGCTTAATGGGTGACATGTCTGGTGAGTATACAGGCCATGGAAGAACTGGGACATTTTCAGTTTCCAGTAATTGGGTACAGATCCTTGCGACATGGGGCTGTGCTTTATCATGCTGAAACATGAGGTGATGGCGGTGGATTAAAGGCATGACAATGGGCATCAGGATCTCGTCACGGTACCCCCGTCCATTCAAATTGCCATCGATAAAATGCAATTGTGTTTGTTGTCCGTAGCTTATGCCTACCCATACCATAACCACACCGCCACCATGGCGCAGTCGGTTCACAACGTTGACATCAGCAAACCACTTGCCCACACAACGCCATACAGGTGGTCTGCGGTTGTGAGGCCGGTTGGACGTACTGCCAAACTCTCTAAAACGACGTTGGAGACTGCTTATGGTAGAGAAATTAACATTCAATTCTCTGGCAACAGTTCTGGTGGACGTTCCTGCAGTCAGCATGCCAATTGCACGTTCCCTCAACTTGAGACATCTGTGGCATTGTGTAACAAAACTGCGCATTTTAGAGTGGCCTTTTATTGTCCTCCGCACAAGGTGCACCTGTGTAGTAATCATGCTGTTTAGTCAGCTTCTTGATATGACACACCTGTTATTTTGGCAAAGCAGAAATGCTCACTAACAGGGATGTAAACACATTTGTGCACAACATTTGAGAGAAATAAGCTTTTTGTGCATATGGAACATTTCTGGGATCTTTTATTTCAGCTCATGAATCACAGGACCAACACTTTATATGTTGCGTTTATATTTTTGTTCAGTGTACAATGAGGGAAACAGTTCTAATAAACCACATGGTGATCTACAATAACAATTTCTTGTATAAACTAAATTAAAAGACAAAACATTGTAACAATGGTGATTTCTGACAACTGTAACCGCTTGGGACGGATGTGACAGCTTGCACTAAAACCAGAGAATGCAGTTATCAAGAGAAATTATAAAGAATGTTGTTGAATTGGGACTAGAGTTCACTTAAAACATAGTTTGTAGTTATACAAAGTGCACTTATCAGGAGTCAACTGTATATCATTACTCAAAAAAATTCTGACAATATCATGAATGAGCAGCGTTAAGACAAAATGGATGAGAAATACTCTGAAAGACGGAAGGAGATTTTCAGGAAAGTATTTTTATTTATTTTTATGTATCAATAACCACTCCCTCGTGGCAAAACATTTCAGTGCTTTTATCACAATAGGTGATAAGAAATGTAATTGTACTTAAACAGAGGAAGTTACTACAGAGGAACGGTTCAGAAAGATCTTTAGGTCATTAAAGGCAGTCGGAGGCCGGGACTATAAATCAATTGTGTGAAGAGGCTGCCTGAGGCCGTGACTGTAAATCAATTGTGTGAAGAGGCTGCCTGAGGCCGTGACTGTAAATAAATAGTGTGAAGAGGCCGCCTGAGGCCGGGATAATAAATCAATTGTGTGAAGGGGCTGCCTGAGGCCGTGACTGTAAATCAATTGTGTGAAGGGGCTGCCTGAGGCCGTGACTATAAATCAATTGTGTGAAAGGGCTGCCTGAGGCCGTGACTATAAATCAATTGTGTGAAGAGGCCGCCTGAGGCCGGGACAATAAATACATTTTGTGAAGAGGCTGCCTGAGGCCGGGACTATAAATAAATTGTGTTAAAGTTTTGACGAGACAAACTCTTGGCTGGTGTAAATGAGAATTTGGAACATGCTAAAGTCTAATTATAAAGGGAATAGCTAAATTGGGGGAAAGGAGCAATCTAACTAGGTATAGACTTTACTGCGTCCTCATAATCCTAGTGTGACAATGACTCAGAGTAAGCCCCTCGTGCTTCCTGGCAGCCAATGGTGTAGCGTCTACCTGGGTTCTCTGTCAAAGTGGAATCTAGGTACAGTTTCAGATATACGTTTCTAATTTTGTCAGAAAGTTGTTTTCATTGCAAGTTAAGGCTTGCAGTTAGCTAGCCAGCTGGAGTTCGATCGCTGGCTTGCTAGCGAACGTTAACATTGAACCTAATTTATTCGGTTAATTTAGCTATGACAATCTGTTTGTGTTGCTAGTAACGTTACTCTATGGATTGGGATTATAGTAAATTTTTTAGCTAGCTAACATTAACGCTACATGTCTAAACAAAAGACCCCAAGTTAAAGCTTGCTGTTAGCTAGCTAACGTTAGATGGCTGGCTTGCTAGCTAACATTAATTTACTTGTATGATGTGTGTGTAACGTTAGTGATGTTTTCTCAGAATGCCATTTCGCATTGCTAGTTATAGCCTAATGTTAGCTAGCTAACATTGAACCTATTTGGTTAACTTTAGGTAGCTATGACAAATCGGTTTGTATGGCTAGTTAAAGCTTGCTGTTAGCTAGCCAGCTGACGTTAGATGGCTGGCTAGCGAGCTAACATTACGTGTATGAACTGTGTGTAGTGATGTTCTCAGAAGGCCATTTCGCATCTATTGTATAATAATGCTCAAATATTTGTATCTGGAAGTTGTCTTTCAGCATCAGTAGAACACGCCTGACTCTCCTCCACCAATCATACAAGGACAATGGTCTAATGCCTCCCATTAAAAAAGAGAGCTGGCCCAAGCAAGCAAAGGCAGCAGTGCAGTCATCAACTACATGCCCCATTTTTTCACCCACTACGGAGTTGGGGAAACACATGTGGACCTGAATTGTGAAAACTGCAGTGGCCAAAACAAGAACAAGTTTGCACTCTGGTATTGTGCCTGGCGGACCATGCACAAGCTCCACCACAGTCTGGACCTTCACTTCCTGATCACAGGCCACACCAAGTTTTCCCCCGACTGGTGCTTCGGCCTTATCAAGCAGTGCTTCAGAAACACCAGAGTGAACACTTTGTCTGAGACTGCTGGTGTTGTGAAGGACGGCACTGTGACGGGTCAACGTCCCACAGCTGGTTGGACTGGAGGATGGTACGGTGCTGGTGGAAAGCTATGGCTGGCAATAACACCTGACTCCGTACTTCAGGCCGCTGCCACAGTTCAAGCAGTACCAGCACTTCAGGTGAAAATAATTTTCAACGCTTTGTATGAGGTTATTCTTCTTATCTAAACTTGGGAGGTGAATTGATGTTGTGCAGTGTTGTAATGTCTTCTGATTTTGTTGTTATTTCCTGTTTTACAGCTTCGTTGCTGTGGAGCCGGGTGCTGTTGTCGCCAAGGAGCGTTAGGACTCAGTCAGGACCAGATTTTAGCTGCTGTGCATCGCTGACATCCTTCCTCCCATAGATGGTCTGCCTGTACAAGCCCCACCTGGACTGGACACAGCTAGACAAATATATGTTTTTGAGAAGATCAGGGAGTCTTGCGACGAAGAGGCTATGGACATCTCATGCCCTGCACCAAAGTCAAGGGCAGGACAGAAACAGGCTCTCCGAATATAAACTCAGCAAAAAAAGAAACGTCCTCTCACTGTCAACTGCGTTTATTTTCAGCACACTTAACATGTGTAAATATTTGTATGAACATAACAATATTCAACAACTGAGACATAAACTGAACAGGTTCCACAGACATGTGACTAACATAAATTGAATAATGTGTCCCTGAACACAGGGGGGGTCAAAATCAAAAGTAACACTCAGTATCTGGTGTGGCCACCAGCTGCATTAAGTACTGCAGTGCATCTCCTCCTCATGGACTGCACCAGATTCGCCAGTTCTTGCTGCTCTTCCACCAAGGCACCTGCAAGTTCCCAGACATTTCTGGGGGGAATGGCCCTAGCCCTCACCCTCTGATCCAACAGGTCCCAGACGTGCTCAATGGGATTGAGATCCGGGATCTTTGCTGGCCATGGCAGAACACTGACATTCCTGTCTTGCAGGAAATCACGCACATAACGAGCAGTATGGCTGGTGGTATTGTCATGCTGGAGGATCATGTCAGGATGAGGGAGGAGGATGTCTTCCCTGTAACGTACAGCATTGAGATTGCCTGCAATGACAACAATCTCAGTCCGATGATGTTGTAACTCACCGCCCCAAACCATGACGGACCCTCCACCACCAAATCGATCCCGCTCCAGAGTACAGGCCTCGGTGTAACGCTCATTCCTTCGACATTAAATGCGAGTCCAACCATCACCCCTGGTGAGACAAAACTGCGACTCGTCAGTGAAGAACACTTTCTGCCAGTCCTGTTTGGTCCAGCGACGGTGGGTTTGTGTTCATAGGCGACGTTGTTGCCGGTGATGTCTGGTGAGGACCTGCCTTACAACAGACCTACAAGCCCTCAGTCCAGCCTCTCTCAGCCTATTGCGGACAGTCTGAGCACTGATGGAAGGATTGTGCATTCCTGGTGTAACTCGGGCAGTTGTTGTTGCCATCCTGTACCTGTCCCGCAGGTGTGATGTTCAGATGTACCGATCCTGTGCAGGTGTTGTTACACGTGGTCTGCCACTGCGAGGACGATCAGCTGTCCATCCTGTCTCCCTGTAGCGCTGTCTTAAGTGTCTCACAGTACGGACATTGCAATGTATTGCCCTGGCCACATCTGCAGTCCTAATGCCTCCTTGCAGCATGCTTATGGCACGTTCACGCAGATGAGCAGGGACCCTGGGCATCTTTCTTTTGGTGTTTTTCAGAGTCAGCAGAAAGGCCACTTTAGTGTCCTAAGTTTTCATAACTGTGACCTTAATTACCCACCGTCTGTAAGCTGTTAGTGTCTTAACAACCGTTCCACAGGTGCTTGTTTATGGTTCATTGAACAAGCATGGGAAACAGTGTTTAAACCCTTTACAATGAAGATCTGTGAAGTTTTTTTGATTTTTACGAATTATCTTTGAAAGACAGGTCCTGAAAAAGGGACGTTTCTTTTTTTGCTGAGTTTATATGGCTACTAAACAGCAAGCTACAACGTTACAACCAGCCATCTAAAGCTAGGTTTACCAGCAAGCATTAGCACAGGGCCTCCCGAGTGGCGCTGCTGTCTAAGGCACCACTACAGACCCGAGTTCAATCCCGGGCTGTGTCGCAGCCGGATGCGCTGTTCCCACATAACCAATAGGTCCCATTAGAGGCTGATTTCCTTGTTTCCAAGGTTACATTATGCACTGGGAGGACAACACTTACATGTAAGTCTCTGCCCATCTGCAAATCATGAACTATCAGTGAGCAATTTAAGTCTCCATCAGAGTCCATTGTACAATTGCACACATTTTCACCTAGGTAGACAGACCCATTACCCTGTATACACCAGGCTGCAGTCAATGAGCTTTTTATTGGGATAGGGGGGGCAGATTTTATTTTCACAAGGTCTTCTATAACTACCTTTCCAAGTTTGGTTATAAAAAGCAAAACATGTCATAAGGTCCAGTCGTCGAGTTGGGGAATTGTAAAACCACAGTGCTGGGAGAATGGGAAAAGTCTAATTTACACCAGCTGGGACACCCAATAAAGGAAGCCCTTCACCTACCCCCTGTGGGCTTAGCCCACAGACCCAACAGGAAGTGTTCGGGAAGATGCCATTCGCCACCATCTGTGCTGTGGAAAGGAATTAGTTCATAGTGTCTTTGAAGTCTCGTTTTCCTCTCGCAACCTCACCAGTATCTTCTGGGCCTCTACTCCGGGCCTGCGGTCGTCCCATTGGCTGGGGACGGTCCCTGGATCCTATTAGGTGATTACTGGCCAGCAGGAGGCAGACAACGGTCCCCACTATCGTGGTGAGACCAATCCAGAAACAGGTCCTTTCGCATTCCCCGATCCTCCTCGCCATTCTGATTTCCTGGTTCTGGCACCTTCCTGCAGTGGGACGTGTGTATCCACGTATCTCGTTCTGCTACCTTGACAGCAGAGGACGTAGCCAGGAGCACCTGGTATTTTCCCTTCCACCTGGGGTCTTTCCTAATTTTTATTTGAAGGTCCTTGACCACAATGAAATCTCCTGGTTTCAATTTGTGATGAGCAACACCAGCAAGGTTCGTCAGAGAAGCCTTCACCCTGTCACGAATTCCCCCGGGTACTGCTGCTCATTCCGTTCACCAGCTCTGGAGGTCTACGTCACCGGCCTTCTAGGCGTCACTGAACTGGATTCATCACCACCAACTCCGGACTGTTTTGTCTCATTACGCACACCTGGTTCCCATTTCCCCTAATTAGTATGTGTATATATGTGCCCTTTGTTCCCCATTGTCCTCGTAGATTATTGTCCCATGTTCTTGTGAGTACCTGTGCTCTGTTGTATCGGCTTTCGTGCTATGTGTTATTGTGCATTTGTTATTACAGGTCTTGTCCCGTGTATTGTCGCTGTGGCCATGCAAGATCCACTGATCTAAAATGGCGCCGGAAGAAAATGGCAGTAGTTTTACGGGTGCCCAACCAACTGTGCTATTATGTGTTCGCGTTATTTGTAACTTATTTTGTACATAATGTTTCTGCCACCGTATCTTAAGGCAAAAAAGAGCTCCTGGATATCAGAACAGCGATCACTCACCTCGGATTAGACAAAGATTTTTTCTTCAACAAGCAAGACGCACAAGACATTCTCCAAACACCCGACAGGGCCATCATCTCCGTTATTTGCAAGAGGAGGTGACTCAGGTACAGAGGACAAAGAGCCGGATGCCTGGTCAGGACCCGGAAAAGGCGAGTGGGAAAGCTGCCGTTAAGGTCAATACTACTCGCCAACGTGCAATCATTGGACAATAAACTAGACGAGGTACGATCCCGAATATCCTACCAACGGGACATCAAAAACTGTAATATCCTATGTTTCACGGAGTCGTGGCTGAATGATGACATGGATATACAGCTAGCGGGATATACGCTGCACCGGCAAGATAGAACACACTTCGGTAAGACGAGGGGGGCGGTCTGTGCATATTTGTAAACAACAGCTGGTGCACAAAATCTAAGGAAGTCTCTAGATTTTGCTTGCCTGAAGAGAGTATATTGTGATAAATTGCAGGCCATGCTACTTGCCTAGAGAGTTTTCAGCTATACTTTTCGTGGCTGTTTATTTACCACCACAGACAGAAGCTGGCACTAAGACCGCACTCAGACAGCTGTATAAGCAAACAGGAAACCACTCACCCAGAGGCGACACTCCTAGTGGCCGGAGACTTTAATGCAGGGAAACTTAAATCAGTTCTACCAAATGTCCATCAATATGTTAAATGTGCAACCAGAGGGAAAAAAATTCTAGATCACCTGTACTCCACACACAGAGACGCATACAAAGCTCTCCCTCGCCCTCCATTTGGTAAATCCGACCACAACTCTATCCTCCTGATTCCTGCTTACAAGCTAAAATGAAAGCAGGAAGCACCAGTGACTCGGTCTATAAAAAAGTGGTCAGATGAAGCAGATGCCAAACAACAGGACTGTTTTGCTATCACAGACTGGAACATGTTCCGGGATTCTTACGATGGCATTGAGGAGTACACCACATCAGTCACTGGCTTTACCAATAAGTGCATCGAGGATGTCGTCCCCACAGTGACTGTACGTACATACCCCAACCAGAAGCCATGGATTACAGGCAACATTCGCACTGAGCTAAAGAGTAGAGCTGCCGCTTTTAAGGTGCGTGACTCTAACCCGGAAGCTTACAAGAAATCCTGCTATGCCCTGAGACGAACCATCAAACAGGCAAAGCGTCAATACAGGGCAAAGATTGAATCATACTACACTGGCTCCGATGCTCGTCTTATGTGGCAGGGCTTGCAAACTATTACAGACTACAAAGGGAAGCACAGCCGCGAGCTGCTCAGTGACACGAGCCTACCAGACGAGCTAAATCACTTCTATGATCGCTTCGAGGCAAGCAACACTGAGGCATGCATGCAACACTGAGCAACACTTATGTTATTGAGTGCTACGGCAACAAACAGTGAACAGTATTGAAGTCAGCAAAATCATGTCTTCACACTAAAACAATCGGAAGCTAACTAATGCATGTTTTTGGTTTTGGTCCTTATTTCAGTGATCCAAAAGTTCTCCTTTTATAAGGTTAAACATGTAAGTTGGTTACTAATTTAACCACTATTAATAATGAGTCAACAATAACCTGTTGTATAACTATTTATATAATTGTTTCAGTGATACACCATGACAGCGCAATACACAAGGGGTGGAACAGTGGCAAAGGTACCCACAGGACAAACAGAATAATATTAGTCTGAGGAGAGATTAAATAGCATTAATACAACAAAAATAATTCTAAACACACCTTTAGTTTACAAAGTTAAACAGATGTATTTTTTCTTCATAATAAGCAGGAGTAATATTCTTAGATCAGCCTCGAAGTGGTAGGCCACACAAGCTCACAGAAAGGGACTTCTGAGTGATGTAGTGGGTAAAAATCGTTGGTTGCAATACTCACTACGAGTTCCAAACTGCCTCTGGAAGCATGTTCAGCACAAGAACTGTTAGTCGGGAGCTTCATGAAATGGGTTTCCGTGGCCGAGCAGCCGCACACAAGCCTAAGATCACCATGTGCAATGCCAAGCGTTAGCTGGAGTGGTGTAATCCACGCCGCCATTGGACTCTGGAGCAATGGAAATACGTTCTCTGGTGTGAGGAATCACACTTTACAATCAAGCAGTCTGACAGGACAAATCTGGGTTTGGCGGATGCCAAGAAAATGCTACCTGCCCCAATGCATAGTGCCAACTGTAAAGTTTGGTGGAGGAGAAATAATGGTCTGGGGCTGTCTTTCATGGTTCGGGCCCCTTAGTTCTTAACCTGATGCTGTGTGTGGATGATAAACAGATTGCTCTGCCAAAATAGGCTCTATTGTAAAAATTAATGAAAACAAAAATGTGCATTTTGGACTTAATAAACACGGGAGAAATTAGCGGAAGGGTTTGGTCGAGAGTTTACATTTACGAGGGAGGAGACTTAATCACAATTGTTAACAGCATCCCCCCTCCGCAGAAGTAAAACAGGAAATGACAAACTTTCACCAGATGATATTACTTCTGGGTAACCGAGATTAACAAATGACTAGTTCCAGAAAAGATGCTGGGAAATGTGAGAAGTCCGGCAGCAAACAAGGGTATTAAAAAAATATGTTTTCTTCTAAATCGAGAATAAAGTATCACCAAGTAAAGGTTGGTTGAAAGTTGTTGTACCGTATTTTTAATGGACCCTCTGCTCAACCTCAGGCACAGTCTTTGACTATGGCGCTGGAGGTTCAACTCCTCCTTGACTATATAGATCACAGAGATCTAGAACTCATGTGTATCATTCAAGTGTTCTATTTAATTCTATGCTGTATAGGTAACCTCTGCTCATCCTCTCATTCCCTCCAGACTCCCTACAGCTCTCTCTCTCTCTGTCTCTGAAGAGGAGGTTCCCCCTGAGTAGCATCACTGTGAGCAGGAGTGGAGTCCCAGTCTGGGGCAGGTGTACCCAGAGCCCACACAGATTAAAGAGGAACAGGAGGAAGTCAGGACCAGTCAGGAGGAAGAGCAGCTTCAAGGTCTGGAGCCTGATATCATGGAGTTCATATTCACTCCTTCCTGTGTGAAAAGTGAATGTAATCTGGAGGACCCACTTCAGTGCTTGACTCTTCCCCAAACTCAGGCTGTGGAGAACGGAGAGAGTCACTCTAAACCAGTGGATCTCAAACCTTTTGCCACTGTGACCCACCTAAGGGGTTTCGAAATTCCAGATAATAAGAACAATGCCTACAGCCACAGCTCAGCCATAAGCAGCGACCATGTAGGACTTGACAGCAGCCCACCATTGGATTTCAGCCCACCATTAGATCCGAACCCCCCTTTGGGGGAACCCTACACCTGTCCCTTTTATGGCAAAACCTTCAAACATCTGTCCATGTACATGAGAATTCACAGAAGAGAGAAACCATTTAGCTGTGGTGACAGTGAGAATAGCTTCAATCCCAAGAAGCACCTAAATGAACATGGACAGACTCATACAGGAGTGAAATAACATGGCTGCTCAGTCTGTGATAAAATATTGACTCAGAAGACTTATCTGCTGAGGAATATGAATAATATCCACAAAGAGAGAAAAACTGACCATAGAAATAACATCTTTGTTCAGAAGATGGGAATAAAAAGGCAGAATGTGGACAACACTCTTAGGAAAGGAAAGCAACTCCAGACCATTCATACTATGGGCCTCAGATAAATACGTATACTGTACCATGGACTTAATGTTGTAAAACAATGTATGTAAATAAAGTTTGATTTGATTTGAATGATGAGGTAATGATCAAACAGTACAGAGTATTGTAGGAAATTCACAGTTCTGATGTTCAAAGTCGGATTAATTTTTCCCTTCATTAGATACACCAATATCTGATCATTTGATTTAGGTCAGGTTGATGTAATTGATACATGAAATTAAAAACAACTCCAGAAAAGGCATCCTTGCATTTGTCCAAGAGTATTTCCAATAGTATTTCTCGTAAATTCTGACGTAATGCTGCTCATTCATCATGTTGATTTAATCTTGTATGGAGTAATGATAAACTGTTGACTCCTGGGGAAGAATTGATTCTCTCATATCATCCTGTACTTATGATAACCACTATTTGTCTACATGTAGTCATCGTTTTCCTTTGCTACTGGTCTGTAGGCTGCCTTGCACAGTAAACTCCCATCCAGCTGGCGGCCCTGTTGTGTTTCTGGGTTCGTCACCAACTAGAACAAAGAATGTCCTAAGACTCCTTGACTAGAACACGGAAGTAGGATTGGTAACGAGTTTTTATTGTTCCTTGTGTGGAGTAAAGAAAGACATACTGACTAAACTAAATAGGCTACCCAACTCTAATTGTATTGAAATGTCTAAACTACAGATGTTGTGTGTGTTTTTAAATGAGCGTTTAACGGCGGCTGCTTTGGAGATTTTTGGGGCAGTTGAGAAAACGGTAGTAGAGTACCAGGAGGAGAATGATCGGCTACGGAGACTTCTGCGGAGGACACCAGAGATACAACAATGTCGAATAGGTTAGTATGTAGATACTGATAGCTAGCTATAGTTCCACTTTATTGATAAACTGTTAACTGATCACCACTTCATACATTTTGAAGAAGTTGTTTTTAAACTTACCGTGTATTAATAAAAACATTGTCATAAAAACAGGAAGTGATTTTAATTTATTATAAAAAATATTATAAACTTTAGAAGTAAATAGCTTCTCTTCAATTACTGAGAAGTCATTGAAAATGGATTCTAGTTTTTAATTATTGAATTGGCATTATAGTTAACCTAGTCTTGAATTGACTGGCTTAAAAATTCAAATTGACCACAACCCTGATGTTTAATTAAAGACTGATAGAGCCCCACAGTGGAGGTGTAGTAATAGCAGGAACAACCTAGCGCTCAAACAGGGAAATGGTTCGTTTTTCCACCATTAATTTTTCCCATAGGGGATTTTAGAACTTTGGACTGCGTTTCATGTTTGCTTACCCCGGTGTGACGTGTTGATAACCATGTACATCTCTCTCAGACAAGGTGACTTTTAGCAATATTTTCTTCAGTGGCGGTCGGTGCTGTTTTTTTATGAGTACGGCCTTATTTCTATTACAGCATATTGGATGACTGTCATTCATATTCCATTCACCCAGCTCAATGTAACATTAATGGGTTTATGTTACTGTCATTCATATTCACCCAGTTCAATGTAACATTGATAGGTTTAGGTTACTGTCATTCATATTCCATTCACCCAGCTCAATGTAACAGTGATAGGTTTAGGTTACTGTCATTCATATTCCATTCACCCAGCTCAATGTAACAGTGATAGGTTTAGGTTACTGTCATTCATATTCCATTTACCCAGTTCAATGTAACAGTGATAAGTTTAGGTTACTGTCATTCATATTCCATATTCCATTCATATTCCAATGTAACAGTGATAGGTTTAGGTTACTGTCATTCATATTCCATTCACCCAGCTCAATGTAACATTGATAGGTTTAGGTTACTACATGATACTCACATTTTCCCTATAGCCATCATGCGGTTGCTACAACGTAGCCTAGCCTATGAATGATAGTATACAACACAGATGCACAGGTTGAGAAACATTTGAGTAATCAAGGTGACAGACAGCGAGACATTTTAATACCGCCTTGCACACTCTTGCCTGCATCGAGCTGATCTAGGGTGTAATCATTAGTCCAACAGTTGCAAACAAGAGTTTCTATTGGACAAATTCAGGTATGTTTATCCCTGTTCCGTTAGCTTCCGTTTAATAAAGTTTTTCAACAGAATCTGCGGAATGAATACACCCCTGATTACACGCAAACGCAGTTCACTTTCGTAGCAGCAACATACAAACAGTATGATCACTTTGAACGTTGTAGCTATAATTCCTTCTCGCGTTTACGCGCTCTCCTCCTCTCACCTTTTCCCTTCAGTGCACAACACATCAGCTGTCTGTGACCAGGCAAAAAAATCTTTCCAAGCCAAACCTTCATATCATAACCACCACACACAGCCTTCATCGTTTTAACCATTATTAGCTAACATGGGGCGGCGGGTAGCTTAGTGTTTAGAGCGTTGGGCCAGTAACCAAAAGGTTGCTGGATCGAATCCCCGAGCTGACAAGGTAAAAATCTGTCGTTCTACCCCTGAACAAGGCAGTTCACCCACTGTTCCCCAGTAGACCGTATTTTGTTAATAAGAATTTGTTCTGAACTGACTTGTCTAGTTAAATTATAACGTCATAGTCAACATAGCTACTAGAACTATCACGTTAGTAAACCCTCTACAATCATGCAGTACAGTGTAGTCAGCAAGCAGTTTAGCAGTTACACCGGTGGGCCCCGGTGGAAATAAATTAATAAAACCAAAAGCTTATCTTGACTTGGAAGAGTTCCAGGGTTGGATAGCCAGCTAGCTAATGTAACAGTGTTGCTTCTGTCCCTCTCCTCGCCCCAACCTGGGCTTTAACCAGGGACCCTCTGAACACATCAACAACTGCCTCCCACGAAGCATCGTTACCTATCGCTCCACAAAAACCGTGGCCCTTGCAGAGCAAGGGAAACAACTACTTCAAGGTCTCAGAGCGAGCGACGTCAACCGATTGAAACGCTAGTAGCGCGCACCGCTAACTAGCTAGCCATTGGTTACACTAACATAGCATCCATCTCTTTTTGAGCTGGGTGTTTGAGTAGGCTTAATTAGCTAGCTGCATTCTCTAGCTAAGTGGAAGTGAAAAATAGACTCAATTTAGCCAGCTCTCTCTATCTTCTCCTTCATTTTTGAAGGTATTAAATCGTTCAAAAGTGTTCAACTATTGTCTTTCTCTCTGAGTCAACTACTCACCACATGTTATGCAGTGCAGTGCTAGCTAGCTGTAGCTTATGCTTTCAGTACTAGTTTAATTCTCTGATCCTATGATTGTGTGGACAACATGTCAGTTCATGCTCAAGGAGCTCTGATAGGTTGGAGGATGTCGTCCCGAAGTTGTCATAGTTACTGTGTAAGTATATAGAAGGGGGTGAGAACAATGAACCTCCTAGGTTTTGTATTGAAGTCATTGTACGCAGAGGAGGACAGAAACTAGCTGTCCTCTGGCTACACCATGGTGCTACCATACAGAGTGCTGCTGAGGCTACTGTACAGTTATGGCCAAAAGTTTTGAGAATGACACAAATATTAATTTTCACAAAGTTTGCCGCTTCAGTGTCTTTAGATATTTTTGTCAGATGTTACTATGGAATACTAAAGTATAATTACAAGCATTTCATAAGTGTCAAAGGCTTTTATTGACAATTACATGAAGTTGATGCAATGAGTCAATATTTGCAGTATTGACCCATCTTTTTCAAGACCTCTGCAATCCGCCCTGGCATGCTGTCAATTAACTTCTGGGCCACATCCTGACTGATGGCAGCTCATCCTTGCATAATCAATGCTTGGAGTTTGTCACAAAAGGCATTGTTCGTCACCAAACTGTTCCTGGATAGTTGGGAGAAGTTGCTCTCGGAGGATTTGTTGGTACCATTCTTTATTCATGGCTGTTTTCTTAGGCAAATTGTGAGTGAGCCCACTCCCTTGGCTGAGAAGCAACCCCACACATGAATGGTCTCAGGATGCTTTACTGTTGGCATGACACAGGACTGATGGTAGCGCTCACCTTGTCTTCTCCGGACAAGCTTTTTTCCGGGATCGCCCCAAACAATCGGAAAGGGGATTCATCAGAGAAAATACCCCAGTCCTCAGCAGTCCAATCCCTGTACCTTTTGCAGAATATCAGTCTGTCCCTGATGTTTTTCCTGGAGAGAAGTGGCTTCTTTGCTGCCCTTCTTGACACCAGGCCATCCTCCAAAAGTATTCACCTCATTGTGCATGCAGATGCACTCACACCTGCCTGCTGCCATTCCTGAGCAAGCTCTGTACTGGTGGTGCCCCGATCCCGCAGCTAAATCAACTTTAGGAGATGGTTCTGGCACTTGCTGGACTTTCTTGGGCGCCCTGAAGCCTTCTTCACAACAACTGAACCGCTCTCCTTGAAGTTCTTGATGATCCGATAAATAGTTGATTTAGGTGCAATCTTACTGGCAGCAATATCTTTGCCTGTGAAGCCCTTTTTGTGCAAAGCAATGATTACGGTACGTGTTTCCTTACAGGTAACCATGGTTGGCAGAGGAAGAACAATTATTCCAAGCACCACCCTCCTTTTGAAGCTTCCAGTCTGTTATTCGAACTCAATCAGCATGACGGAGTGATCTCCAGCCTTGTCCTCGTCAACACTCACACCTGTGTTAACGAGAGAATCACTGACCAGATGTCAACTGGTCCTTTTGTGGCAGGGCTGAAATGCAGTGGAAATGTTTTTGGGGGATTAAGTTCATTTGCATGGCAAAGAGGGACTTTGCAATTAATTGCAATTCATCTGATCACTCTTCATAACATTCTGGAGTATATGCAAATTGCCATCATACAAACTGAGGCAGCAGACTTTGTGAAAATTAATATTTGTGTCATTCTCAAAACCTTTGGCCACGACTGTAGACCTTCATTGAAAAAAAGTGTGTTTTAATCAATTATTTGGTAGAATAAACAAACATGAGTTGGCGCACACCCAGAAATTATTTTGTGTGGAGGTGCTGACTAACAGCGAATAAACTATAAAAAGAAAGCGAGTTGCACACTCATATATATATATATATATATTCCTCATATATTCCTCATATAAACTGAGTAAATCACCAACGTTTCAGCATCACTGTGCCTTCTTCATAAATTCAAAAGGAGAGGCTACAAGGACAAAACTCTTGATGCTGCAATGATGAAAATATCAATAACAAAATATCAAATAAAAGATTGTGGCGTTTGTAGTTCTTTATGTTTGTAGTTTGTGTTTGTAGTTCTTTGTGTTTGTAGTTCTTTGTGTTTGTAGTTCTTTGTGTTTGTAGTTCTTTATGATAGCCACATCAGGAGCTGATTATCATTTCATTTTGGGGGGTAAATATAGGCGGATATATTAATAAAAGTCACCTTGTCCTAGAGAGATTTACACGGTTATCAAAACGTCACGCCAGGGTTAGCCTCCTTATTTTAAGTCATTGTAAAGGGTTAGCCTACACGAAACACAGCCCTTATTTTAAGTCATTGTAAAATCCCGTATGGGAAATGGTGGAAAAACGATTAGAACCATTTCCCTGTTTGACCGTTTTATGGTTATTATGACTTATACTGTGGTTATTTGGTATTTTATTACGATTCCCATTAGCTGTTGCAAAAGCATCAGCTACTCTTCCTGGGGTCCACACAGAACATGAAACATAATACAGAATGACATAATAGTTACATACCAACACTAACCATGGTGGGGTGACTGAATTTAATAAAGTATTTGGTGTTTTATTAGGATCCCCATTAGCTGTTGCAAAAGCAGCAGCTACTCTTCCTGGGGTCCACATGAAACATGACATCATCCAGAACATTAATAGACAAGAACAGCTCAAGGACAGAACTACAGAAAACATTTTTAATGGCACATGTAGCCTACATATCAATACATACTCACAAAATATCTAGGTCACATAGGGGAGAGACGTTGTGAGGTGTTGCTTTATCTGTTTTTTAAAACCAGGTTTGCTTTTCATTTGAGCAATTTGAGATGGAACAGAGTTCCATGCAACAATGGCTCTTTATAATACTGTACGCTTTCTTGAATTTGTTCTGGATTTGGGGACTGTGGTAACCTCTGCTCCTCCTCTCAGTCCCTCCAGAACCCCTGCAGCTCTCTGTCTCTGAAGAGGAGGTTCCCCCTGAGCAGCAGGAGTGGAGCCCCAGTCTGGGGCAGAAGGACCCAGAGACCACACAGATTAAAGAGGAACAGGAGGAAGTCAGGACCAGTCAGGAGGAAGAGCAGCTTCAAGGGGTGGAGCCTGATGTCATAGAGTTCATATTTACTCCTTCCTGTGTGAAAAGTGAATGTGATCTGGAGGACCCACGTCAAGAACCCATACTTGCTGAACACCCAACTCTCAGTCCACTGAAAATGTCTAAACTACAGTCGTTTCGAGAGTTTTTAAATGAGCGTTTAACGGCATCTGCTGCTGTGGAGATTTCCAGGGAATTTGCGAAAGCAGTAGCAGAGTACCAGGAAGAGAATGATCGGCTACGGAGACTGCTGCGGATCACACCAGAGATAAAACTATGTAGAATAGGTTCGTATGTAGACGTACTGACAGCTAGCTGTACATGGATAAAAACATGTCTGTGTCACGAAAACCAGGAAGTTATTTGAATGTATGAAAATAGGTTCTAGAATTTACTAATGACATCACAATACCCTATAATGACATCACAATATCCTATAATGACATCACAATATCCTATAATGACAAAGCAAAAACATGTTTTTTGATTTTTTTTTGCATATGCCATTTACATAATTATTCAGACCCTTTACTCAGTACTTCGTTGAAGCACCTTTGACAGCGATTACAGCCTCGAGTCTTCTTGGGTATGACACTACAAGCTTGGCACACCTGTATTTGGGGAGTTTCTTCCATTCTTCTCTGCAGATCCTCTCAAGCTCTGTCTGGTTGAATGCTGAGCGTTGCTGCACAGCTATTTTCAGGTCTCTCCAGAGATGTTAGATCTGGTTCAAGTCCGGGCTCTGGTTGGGCCACTCAAGGACATTCAGAGACTTGTCCCGAAGCCACTCCTGCGTTGTCTTGGCTGTGTGCTTAGGGTCATAGTCATGTTAAAACCTTTGCACCCTTTCTGAGGTCCTGAGCGCTCTGGAGCAGGTTTTCATCAAGGATCTCTGTACTTCAAATCAAATGTTATTAGTCACATACACATATTTAGCAGATGTTATTGCGAGTGTAGTGAAATGCTTGTGTTCCTTGCTCCAACTGTGCAGTAGTATCTAACAATTCACAATACACACATCTAAAAAGTAAAATAATGGAATTAAGAAATATATAAATATTAGGACGAGCATTGTTGGAGTGGCATTGACTAAAATACAGTAGAATAGTGTAGACATTTGAGTAAAGCAGTATGTAAACATTATTAAAGTGACCAGTGATTCCATGTCTATGTATATATGGCAGCATCCTCTAAGGTGCAGGGTTGAGTAACTCCCGAGTGGCGCAGTGGTCCTAGACACTGCATCTCAGTGCAAGAGGCGTCACTGCAGTACCTGGTTTTGAATCCAGGCTGCATCACATCCGGCCGTGATAGGGAGTCCTATAGGGCGTCGCGCAATTGGCCCAGCGTCGCCTGGGTAGGCTGTCATTGTAAATAAGAATGTGTTCTTAACTGACTTTACTAGTTAATTATAAACTCAGCAAAAAAAAGAAACGTCCTCTCACTGTCAACTGTGTTTATTTTCAGCAAACTTAACATGTGTAAATATTTGTATGAAGATAAGATTCAACAACTGAGACATAAACTGAACAAGTTCCACAGACGTGACTAACAGAAATTGAATAATGTGTCCCTAACAAAGATGGGATCAAAATCAAAGTAACAGTCAGTATCTGGTGTGGCCACCAGCTGCATTAAGTACTGCAGTGCATCTCCTCCTCATGGACTGCACCAGATTTGCCAGTTCTTGCTGTGGGATGTTACCCCACTCTTCTACCAAGGCACCTGCAAGTTCCCGGACATTTCTGGGGGGAATGGCCCTAGCCCTCACCCTCCGATCCAACAGGTCCCAGACGTGCTCAATGGGATTGAAATCTGTGCTCTTCGCTGGCAATGGCAGAACACTGACATCCCTGTCTTGCAGGAAATCACTCACAGAACAAGCAGTATGGCAGGTGGCATTGTCATGCTGGAGGGTCATGTCAGGATGAGCCTGCAGGAAGGGTACCACATGAGGGAGGAGGATGTCTTCCCTGTAACGCACAGCATTGAGATTGCCTGCAATGACAACAATCTCAGTCCGATGATGCTGTGACACACCGCCCCAGACCATGATGGACCCTCCACCTCCAAATCGATCCCGCTCCAGAGTACAGGCCTCGGTGTAACGCTCATTCCTTCGACAATAAACGCGAATCCGACCATCACCCCTGGTGAGACAAAACCGCGACTCGTCAGTGTTGAGCACTTTTTGCCAGTCCTGTCTGGTCCAGCGACAGTGGGTTTGTGCCCATAGGCGACGTTGTTGCCGGTGATGTCTGGTTAGGACCTGCCTTACAACAGGCCTACAAGCCCTCAGTCCAGCCTCTCTCAGCCTATTGCGGACAGTCTGAGCACTGATGGAGGAATTGTGCGTTCCTGATGTAACTCGGGCAGTTGTTGTTGCCATCCTGTACCTGTCCCGCAGGTGTAATTTTCGGATGTACCAATCCTGTGCAGGTGTTGTTACACGTGGTCTGTCACTGCGAGAACTATCAGTTGTCCGTCCTGTCTCCCTGTAGCGCTGTCTTAGGCATCTCACAGTATGAACATTGCAATTTATTGCTCTGGCCACATCTGCAGTCCCCATGCCTCCTTGCAGCATGCCTAAGGCACGTTCACGCAGATGAGCAGGGACCCAGGACATCTTTCTTTTGGTGTTTTTCAGAGTCAGTAGAAAGGCCTCTTTAGTGTCATAAATTTTCATAACTGTGACCTTAATTGCCTTCCGTCTGTAAGCTGTTAGTGTCTTAACGACCGTTCCACAGGTGCATGTTCATTAATTGTTTATGGTTCATTGAACAAGCATGGGAAACAGTGTTTAAACCCTTTACAATGAAGATCTGTGAAGTTATTTGGATTTTTACGAATTATCTTTGAAAGACAGGGTCCTGACAAAGGGACGTTATTTATATATATTTTTTTAATAATTCGGTTGTTGCTGGGTAGTGATGGCTATTTAACAGTCTGGCCTTGAGATAGATGCTGTTTTTCAGTCTCTCGGTCCCAGCTTTGATGCACCTGTACTGACCTTGCCTTCTGGATGATAGTGGGGTGAACAGTTAGTGTCTCGGGTGGTTGTTGTCCTTGATGATCTTTTTGGCCTTCCTGTGACATCGGGTGGTGTAGGTGTCCTGGAGGGCAGGTAGTTGTGCAGACCTCACTACCCTCTGGAGAGCCTTGCGGTTGCGGGCGGTGCAGTTGCCGTACCAGGCGGTGATACAGCCCGACAGGATGCTCTCAATTGTGCATCTGTCAAAGTTTCTGAGGGTCTTAGGGGCCAAGCCCCCCTTTGCGCCTTCTTCACAACACTGTCTGTGTGGGTGGACCATTTCAGATTGTCAGTGATGTGTACGCCGAGGAACTTGAAGCTGTCCACCTTCTCCACTGTGGTCCCGTCGATGTGAATGGGGGCGTGCTCCCTCTGCTGTCTCCTGAAGTCCACGATCAGCTTCGTTTTGTTGACGTTAAGGGAGATGTTATTTAACGTCTTTAACACTACCTTTTTTCCAGACCTAGGGTGTTGGAACTCTGAGGTTTTTACCAGGGACCTCACAATCCGATAAATCCTCATTCAGTCCTAACGGCTGCAGGGTATCAAGTAGGGCTGGGCGATATGGCCTAAAAGTAATATCTACATTCTTGCGATACAGGCATTTTCCATATCACGCTAAAACATTCCCCCCCCCCCTATATATCGCCTAGCCCTATTGTCAAGGCTGTATCCAGGCTGTATAGCTGGGTAACCTCTGTATCCAGGCTGTATAGCTGGGTAACCTCTGTATCCAGGCTGTATAGCAAGGTAACCTCTGTATCCAGGCTGTATAGCAAGGTAACCTCTGTATCCAGGCTGTATAGTTAGGTAACCTCTGTATCCAGGCTGTATAGCTAGGTAACCTCTGTATCCAGGCTGTATAGCTAGGTAACCTCTGTATCCAGGCTGTATAGCTAGGTAACCTCTGTATCCAGGCTGTATAGCTAGGTAACCTCTATCCAGGCTGTATAGCTAGGTAACCTCTGTATCCAGGCTGTATAGCTAGGTAACCTCTGTATCCAGGCTGTATAGCTAGGTAACCTCTGTATCCAGGCTGTATAGCTGGGTAACCTCTGTATCCAGGCTGTATAGCTGGGTAACCTCTGCTCCTCTTCTCCTTCCCTCCAGAATCCCTGCAGCTCTCTGTCTCTGAAGAGGAGGTTCCCTCTGAGCAGCAGCACTGTGAGCAGGAGTGGAGCCCCAGTCTGGGGCAGGAGTACCCAGAGACCATACAGATTAAAGAGGAACAGGAGGAAGTCAGGACCAGTCAGGAGGAAGAGCAGCTTCAAGGTCTGCAGCCTGATATCATGAAGTTCATATTCACTCCTTCCTGTGTGAAAAGTGAATGTGATCAGGAGGACCAAACCAAGACTGTGGAGAACAGAGAGAGTGACTCTAAACCAGTGGATCTCAAACCTTTTGTCACTGTCACCCACATTAAGGGTCTCAACATTCCCTGTGACCCTCCAGATAATCAAAACAATGCCTCCAGCCACAGTTCAGCTGTAAGCAGTGACACAGTAGGACTTGACAGCAGCCCACCATTGGATCCCAGCCCACCATTGGATCGAAACCCACCAATGGGGGAACATTGTTCCAAACCCAGCACCATGTCTAGAACAACGTACCACTGCAGTGACTGTGGTGAAGCGTTTGCTCTGGAAGCTGACCTGCAGAGACATGTGACTCTCACCAAGAAGAGACTCAGTGAATGCAGCTTTTGCAAAAAAAGCTACAACTCTACCTGTCAACTGAAGGCCCATGTCCGACTCTGTCACGGTGGGAAACCCTGCACCTGCCCTGTTTGTGGAATGACCTTCAAACACAAAGGAGCTCTGTCCAATCACATGAGGATTCACACAGGAGATAAATCATTTAGCTGTGGTGACTGTGGGAAAAGATTCAATCGGAAGATGAGCCTAACTGAACATAAACTGACTCACACAGGAGAGAAACCATTTAGCTGTGTTGATTGTGGGAAAAGCTTCAATCGGAAAGGTCACCTAACCATACACAAACTGACTCACACGGGAGAGAAACCATTTAGCTGTGGTGACTGTGGGAAAAGCTTCAATCGGAAGGGGCACCTAACCATGCACAATCTGACTCACACAGGAGAGAAACCATTTAGCTGTGGTGACTGTGGGAAAAGCTTCAATCGGAAGGGGCACCTAACCATGCATAAACTGACTCACACAGGAGAGAAACCATTTAGCTGTGGTGACTGTGGGAAAAGCTTCAATCGGAAGGAACATCTAACCATGCATAAACTGACTCACACAGGCGAGAAACCTTTTAGCTGTGGTGACTGTGGGAAAAGCTTCAATCAGAAAGGGGACCTAAGGAGGCACAAACTGATTCATACAGGAGAGAAACAACATGGCTGCTCCTTCTGTGGTAAAGGATTCACTCAGAAGACAAATCTTCTGAGGCATGTAGACAAAGTCCACAAAGGAATAAAACAGGACAGAAACTGAAAGAAGGGGAAAGGGGGATACCTAGGTAGTGTTCCAACTGAATGCATTCCACTGAAATGTGTCTCCCGCATTTAACCCAACCCCTGTGAATCAGAGAGGTGCTGGGGGGCTGCCTTAATCGACATCCACGTTGTCGGCGCCCGGGGATCAGTGGGTTAACTGCCTTGCTCATGGGCAGAACGACAGATTTTTACCTTGTCAGCTCGGAGATTCGATCCAGCAAACCTTTCGGTTACTGGAAAGAACATTAGGACAAAGAGATTGTCTGGGGAAAAATAATTAATGGCAATAGGAAAAAGAAACATATCAAATACTTAGGATGCTTAATGAATGACAACAAACAACAAATATATAAAGATGCCTTTATACCATTACTCAACTATATGAAAGTAGATCTAATTCAATGGAATAATCTTCCTGTAAATCTTACAGGTAGAAGAAACCTCTTCAAAATTGCAAGGCTCCTAAAGGTTTTGTATTTATTTTTGGTAATACCAATTACCCAACCGAAGAAATTATTTGGAAAAGTATACTGGGTCATAAGTCTGTATATGATCACGATACAGCCACATGATTGGTCAGTGGGGGAGTGGGGTTAGAGCCACATGTGATTGGTCATAAGTCTGTATATGAGCAAATAGAATAAAAAAGTTTCCATCTTCCTGAGTCTGGAGGTGGTTTTACCTTCCTGAGTCTGAGGGTGGTTTTATCTTCCTGAGTCTGGAGGTGGTTTTACCTTCCTGAGGGTGGTTTTACCTTCCTGAGTCTGGAGGTGGTTTTACCTTCCTGAGTCTGGGGGTGGTTTTACCTTCCTGAGGGTGGTTTTACCTTCCTGAGTCTGAGGGTGGTTTTACCTTCCTGAGTCTGGGGGTGGTTTTACCTTCCTGAGGGTGGTTTTACCTTCCTGAGTCTGAGGGTGGTTTTACCTTCCTGAGTCTGAGGGTGGTTTTACCTTCCTGAGTCTGAGGGTGGTTTTACCTTCCTGAGTCTGAGGGTGGTTTTACCTTCCTGAGGGGGGTTTTACCTTCCTGAGTCTGAGGGTGGTTTTATCTTCCTGAGTCTGGGGGTGGTTTTACCTTCCTGAGTCTGGGGGTGGTTTTACCTTCCTGAGTCTGGAGGTGGTTTTACCTTCCTGAGTCTGAGGGTGGTTTTATCTTCCTGAGTCTGAGGGTGGTTTTACCTTCCTGAGTCTGAGGGTGGTTTTACCTTCCTGAGTCTGAGGGTGGTTTTACCTTCCTGAGTCTGAGGGTGGTTTTACCTTCCTGAGTCTGAGGGTGGTTTTACCTTCCTGAGTCTGGGGGTGGTTTAACCTTCCTGAGTCTGGGGGTGGTTTTACCTTCCTGAGTCTGAGGGTGGTTTTACCTTCCTGAGTCTGAGGGTGGTTTTACCTTCCTGAGTCTGGGGGTGGTTTTACCTTCCTGAGTCTGGGGGTGGTTTTACCTTCCTGAGTCTGGGGGTGGTTTTATCTTCCTGAGTCTGGGGGTGGTTTTATCTTCCTGAGTCTGGGGGTGGTTTTATCTTCCTGAGTCTGGGGGTGGTTTTATCTTCCTGAGTCTGGGGGTGGTTTTATCTTCCTGAGTCTGGGGGTGGTTTTATCTTCCTGAGTCTGGGGGTGGTTTTATCTTCCTGAGTCTGGGGGTGGTTTTATCTTCCTGAGTCTGGGGGTGGTTTTATCTTCCTGAGTCTGGGGGTGGTTTTATCTTCCTGAGTCTGGGGGTGGTTTTACCTTCCTGAGTCTGGGGGTGGTTTTACCTTCCTGAGTCTGGGGGTGGTTTTACCTTCCTGAGGGTGGTTTTACCTTCCTGAGTCTGGAGGTGGTTTTACCATCCTGAGTCTGGAGGTGGTTTTACCTTCCTGAGTCTGGAGGTGGTTTTACCTTCCTGAGTCTGGAGGTGGTTTTACCTTCCTGAGTCTGGGGGTGGTTTTATCTTCCTGAGTCTGGGGGTGGTTTTATCTTCCTGAGTCTGGGGGTGGTTTTATCTTCCTGAGTCTGGGGGTGGTTTTACCTTCCTGAGGGTGGTTTTACCTTCCTGAGTCTGGGGGTGGTTTTATCTTCCTGAGTCTGGGGGTGGTTTTATCTTCCTGAGTCTGGGGGTGGTTTTATCTTCCTGAGTCTGGGGGTGGTTTTATCTTCCTGAGTCTGGGGGTGGTTTTACCTTCCTGAGGGTGGTTTTACCTTCCTGAGTCTGGGGGTGGTTTTATCTTCCTGAGTCTGGGGGTGGTTTTATCTTCCTGAGTCTGGGGGTGGTTTTATCTTCCTGAGTCTGGGGGTGGTTTTATCTTCCTGAGTCTGGGGGTGGTTTTATCTTCCTGAGTCTGGGGGTGGTTTTATCTTCCTGAGTCTGGGGGTGGTTTTACCTTCCTGAGGGTGGTTTTACCTTCCTGAGTCTGGAGGTGGTTTTACCATCCTGAGTCTGGAGGTGGTTTTACCTTCCTGAGTCTGGAGGTGGTTTTACCTTCCTGAGTCTGGAGGTGGTTTTATCTTCCTGAGTCTGAGGGTGGTTTTACCTTCCTGAGTCTGGGGGTGGTTTTACCTTCCTGAGTCTGGGGGTGGTTTTACCTTCCTGAGTCTGGGGGTGGTTTTACCTTCCTGAGTCTGGGGGTGGTTTTACCTTCCTGAGTCTGGGGGTGGTTTTACCTTCCTGAGTCTAAGGGTGGTTTTACCTTCCTGAGTCTAAGGGTGGTTTTACCTTCCTGAGTCTGGGGGTGGTTTTACCTTCCTGAGTCTGGGGGTGGTTTTACCTTCCTGAGTCTGGGGGTGGTTTTACCTTCCTGAGTCTGGGGGTGGTTTTACCTTCCTGAGTCTGGGGGTGGTTTTACCTTCCTGAGTCTGGGGGTGGTTTTACCTTCCTGAGTCTGGGGGTGGTTTTACCTTCCTGAGTCCGGGGGTGGTTTTACCTTCCTGAGTCCGGGGGTGGTTTTACCTTCCTGAGTCCGGGGGTGGTTTTACCTTCCTGAGTCCGGGGGTGGTTTTACCTTCCTGAGTCCGGGGGTGGTTTTACCTTCCTGAGTCCGGGGGTGGTTTTACCTTCCTGAGTCCGGGGGTGGTTTTACCTTCCTGAGTCCGGGGGTGGTTTTACCTTCCTGAGTCCGGGGGTGGTTTTACCTTCCTGAGTCCGGGGGTGGTTTTACCTTCCTGAGTCCGGGGGTGGTTTTACCTTCCTGAGTCCGGGGGTGGTTTTACCTTCCTGAGTCCGGGGGTGGTTTTACCTTCCTGAGTCCGGGGGTGGTTTTACCTTCCTGAGTCCGGGGGTGGTTTTACCTTCCTGAGTCCGGGGGTGGTTTTACCTTCCTGAGTCCGGGGGTGGTTTTACCTTCCTGAGTCCGGGGGTGGTTTTACCTTCCTGAGTCCGGGGGTGGTTTTATCTTCCTGAGTCCGGAGGTGGTTTTACCTTCCTGAGTCCGGAGGTGGTTTTATCTTCCTGAGTCTGAGGGTGGTTTTACCTTCCTGAGTCTGAGGGTGGTTTTACCTTCCTGAGTCTGGGGGTGGTTTTACCTTCCTGAGTCTGGGGGTGGTTTTACCTTCCTGAGTCTGGAGGTGGTTTTACCTTCCTGAGTCTGGAGGTGGTTTTACCTTCCTGAGTCTGAGGGTGGTTTTACCTTCCTGAGTCTGAGGGTGGTTTTACCTTCCTGAGTCTGAGGGTGGTTTTACCTTCCTGAGTCTGGGGGCGGTTTTACCTTCCTGAGTCTGGGGGCGGTTTTACCTTCCTGAGTCTGGGGGCGGTTTTACCTTCCTGAGTCTGGGGGCGGTTTTACCTTCCTGAGTCTGGGGGCGGTTTTACCTTCCTGAGTCCGGGGGTGGTTTTACCTTCCTGAGTCCGGGGGTGGTTTTACCTTCCTGAGTCCGGGGGTGGTTTTACCTTCCTGAGTCCGGGGGTGGTTTTACCTTCCTGAGTCCGGGGGTGGTTTTACCTTCCTGAGTCCGGGGGTGGTTTTACCTTCCTGAGTCCGGGGGTGGTTTTACCTTCCTGAGTCCGGGGGTGGTTTTACCTTCCTGAGTCCGGGGGTGGTTTTACCTTCCTGAGTCCGGGGGTGGTTTTACCTTCCTGAGTCCGGGGGTGGTTTTACCTTCCTGAGTCCGGGGGTGGTTTTACCTTCCTGAGTCCGGGGGTGGTTTTACCTTCCTGAGTCCGGGGGTGGTTTTATCTTCCTGAGTCCGGAGGTGGTTTTACCTTCCTGAGTCCGGAGGTGGTTTTATCTTCCTGAGTCTGAGGGTGGTTTTACCTTCCTGAGTCTGAGGGTGGTTTTACCTTCCTGAGTCTGGGGGTGGTTTTACCTTCCTGAGTCTGGGGGTGGTTTTACCTTCCTGAGTCTGGAGGTGGTTTTACCTTCCTGAGTCTGGAGGTGGTTTTACCTTCCTGAGTCTGAGGGTGGTTTTACCTTCCTGAGTCTGAGGGTGGTTTTACCTTCCTGAGTCTGAGGGTGGTTTTACCTTCCTGAGTCTGGGGGCGGTTTTACCTTCCTGAGTCTGGGGGCGGTTTTACCTTCCTGAGTCTGGGGGCGGTTTTACCTTCCTGAGTCTGGGGGCGGTTTTACCTTCCTGAGTCTGGGGGCGGTTTTACCTTCCTGAGTCTGGGGGCGGTTTTACCTTCCTGAGTCTGGGGGCGGTTTTACCTTCCTGAGTCTGGGGGCGGTTTTACCTTCCTGAGTCTGGGGGCGGTTTTACCTTCCTGAGTCTGGGGGCGGTTTTACCTTCCTGAGGGTGGTTTTACCTTCCTGAGTCTGAGGGTGGTTTTACCTTCCTGAGTCTGGGGGTGGTTTTATCTTCCTGAGTCTGGAGGTGGTTTTATCTTCCTGAGTCTGAGGGTGGTTTTACCTTCCTGAGGGTAGTTTTACCTTCCTGAGTCTGAGGGTGGTTTTACCTTCCTGAGTCTGGGGGTGGTTTTACCTTCCTGAGTCTGGGGGTGGTTTTACCTTCCTGAGTCTGGGGGTGGTTTTACCTTCCTGAGTCTGGGGGTGGTTTTACCTTCCTGAGTCTGGGGGTGGTTTTATCTTCCTGAGTCTGGGGGTGGTTTTACCTTCCTGAGTCTGAGGGTGGTTTTACCTTCCTGAGTCTGAGGGTGGTTTTACCTTCCTGAGTCTGAGGGTGGTTTTACCTTCCTGAGTCTGAGGGTGGTTTTACCTTCCTGAGTCTGAGGGTGGTTTTACCTTCCTGAGTCTGAGGGTGGTTTTACCTTCCTGAGTCTGAGGGTGGTTTTACCTTCCTGAGTCTGGAGGTGGTTTTACCTTCCTGAGGGTGGTTTTACCTTCCTGAGGGTGGTTTTACCTTCCTGAGGGTGGTTTTACCTTCCTGAGTCTGGGGGTGGTTTTACCTTCCTGAGTCTGGAGGTGGTTTTACCTTCCTGAGTCTGGAGGTGGTTTTACCTTCCTGAGTCTGGAGGTGGTTTTACCTTCCTGAGTCTAGAGGTGGTTTTACCTTCCTGAGTCTGGAGGTGGTTTTACCTTCCTGAGTCTGGAGGTGGTTTTACCTTCCTGAGTCTGGGGGCGGTTTTACCTTCCTGAGTCTGGGGGCGGTTTTACCTTCCTGAGTCTGGGGGCGGTTTTACCTTCCTGAGTCTGGGGGCGGTTTTACCTTCCTGAGTCTGGGGGCGGTTTTACCTTCCTGAGTCTGGGGGCGGTTTTACCTTCCTTAGTCTGGGGGCGGTTTTACCTTCCTGAGTCTGGGGGCGGTTTTACCTTCCTGAGTCTGGGGGCGGTTTTACCTTCCTGAGGGTGGTTTTACCTTCCTGAGTCTGGGGGTGGTTTTATCTTCCTGAGTCTGGAGGTGGTTTTATCTTCCTGAGTCTGAGGGTGGTTTTACCTTCCTGAGGGTGGTTTTACCTTCCTGAGTCTGAGGGTGGTTTTACAACGGCAGAGTCATGTCTCAGGTGTAAAACGAACAATGACTCAATAATCCAGGACTTCTGGGAACGCTATAAAGAGTTGGAAAGTTGGATATCAAAAGTATTACAATGTAAATGTACTTTTTAATCTGTCTGCATATTTCAAGACATGACATATGGGGGGGGCATAGTGAGAGACCTAATGGGCTGGAAGATTCTCTTCTCATCATGAAAAAAATATATAGAGAATTGATCTGCCATCACTGACACAATGGAAAAATCAAATGATTTATTATCGAAATGTTGAAATATCAACCGAGGAAAAACGTATTGGTACAATTTTAAGGCTGTGGAAAACAATAATGCAGGTATTAGAGATGGAGGTGTGGTCAGGTATTAGAGATGGAGGTGTGGTCAGGTATTAGAGATGGAGGTGTGGTCAGGTATTAGAGATGGAGGTGTGGTCAGGTATTAGAGATGGAGGTGTGGTCAGGTATTAGAGATGGAGGTGTGGTCAGGTATTAGGGATGGAGGTGTGGTCAGGTATTAGAGATGGAGGTGTGGTCAGGTATTAGAGATGGAGGTGTGGTCAGGTATTAGAGATGGAGGTGTGGTCAGGTATTAGGGATGGAGGTGTGGTCAGGTATTAGGGATGGAGGTGTGGTCAGGTATTAGGGATGGAGGTGTGGTCAGGTATTAGAGATGGAGGTGTGGTCAGGTATTAGAGATGGAGGTGTGGTCAGGTATTAGAGATGGAGGTGTGGTCAGGTATTAGAGATGGAGGTGTGGTCAGGTATTAGGGATGGAGGTGTGGTCAGGTATTAGAGATGGAGGTGTGGTCAGGTATTAGGGATGGAGGTGTGGTCAGGTATTAGAGATGGAGGTGTGGTCAGGTATTAGAGATGGAGGTGTGGTCAGGTATTAGGGATGGAGGTGTGGTCAGGTATTAGAGATGGAGGTGTGGTCAGGTATTAGAGATGGAGGTGTGGTCAGGTATTAGGGATGGAGGTGTGGTCAGGTATTAGAGATGGAGGTGTGGTCAGGTATTAGTGATGGAGGTGTGGTCAGGTATTAGAGATGGAGGTGTGGTCAGGTATTAGAGATGGAGGTGTGGTCAGGTATTAGGGATGGGGGTGTGGTCAGGTATTAGAGATGGAGGTGTGGTCAGGTATTAGAGATGGAGGTGTGGTCAGGTATTAGGGATGGGGGTGTGGTCAGGTATTAGAGATGGAGGTGTGGTCAGGTATTAGGGATGGGGTCGGGTCAGAGGAGATGTAGTCATTGTTTGTATCTGGAGGAAAACTTTTTAAAACATTTTTTAAAGTTGGTCAGGTAAGTGATAAAAAGGCAGGATGTGGACCAATCTCTCAGGAAGCAACAGTGAGTTATGGCCCTCATCAAATATGCAGACTGGTTGCTTGCCTGGAGGTCAAGTCCTGTACACACAAAGCATCACAAGGAAAACTGCAAACATCCTTCCAAATGCTGCCATCAGGTTGGTGACAACAGGTGGAGCTCACAATGAAGAATGGCCTAAAAACTATTTGATCCCCTCTGCAGTGACAATCCTTATTAAGACTGATGAACGGACATGTAAATGTTTAATTTGTTTCATTCTGACATGTAAATGTTTAATTTGTTTCATTCTGACATGTAAATGTTTATTGTATTTCATTCTGACATGTAAATGTTTAATTTGTTTCGTTCTGACATTTCATTCTGACATGTAAATGTTTAATTTGTTTCATTCTGACATGTAAATGTTTAATTTGTTTCATTCTGACATGTCAATGTTTAATTTGTTTCATTCTGACATGTCAATGTTTAATGTTTAATTCTGACATGTAAATGTTTAATGTTTAATTCTGACATGTAAATGTTTAATTCTGACATTTCAATGTTTAATGTGTATGTTTTATCTCCGTTTTTATTATTTTATTGTAACTCAGAGCGCCAACGACACATTTTCATTCTGTTTAAACGTAATGGACAATAAAGTTGGTATTTTCTGCTTATCTTAAAGCCTGGATCATTCATCCTTTGAGTTACAGAAAATCAAATTTGACACTAAGTAATTGTACAAAGAAGTCCGACTTCGGCGTTTATCCCTAACCCTCTGAAAAGAGACATACATAGAGGTTGGAGCAGGGGGCTGCCATACTACAGCACCTGTGGAGCAGTTGTTGTGGGGGGTTATGTGCCTTACTCAAGGGCAGGACAGCAGGTATGGAGCATCTATAGCATCTAGGATTTGACACCAGAAACCACTTCCTGTTTCCCAGGGGGATGAAAGAATGGTCTTACTGATGTTACCACTTACTTCCTGTTTCCCAGGGTGATGAGAGAATGGTCTTACTGATGTTACCACTTACTTCCTGTCTCCCAGGGTGATGAGAGAATGGTTTACTGATGTTACCACTTACTTCCTGTTTCCCAGGGTGATGAGAGAATGGTCTTACTGATGTTACCACTTACTTCCTGTCTCCCAGGGTGATGAGAGAATGGTTTACTGATGTTACCACTTCCTGTCACCCAGGTTGATGAGAGAATGGTTTACTGATGTTACCACTTACTTCCTGTCTCCCAGGGGGATGAAAGAATGGTTTACTGATGTTACCACTTCCTGTCACCCAGGTTGATGAGAGAATGGTTTACTGATGTTACCACTTACTTCCTGTCTCCCAGGGTGATGAGAGAATGGTTTACTGATGTTACCACTTCCTGTCACCCAGGTTGATGAGAGAATGGTTTACTGATGTTACCACTTACTTCCTGTCACCCAGGTTGATGAGAGAATAGTCTTACTGATGTTACCACTTCCTGTCACCCAGGTTGATGAGAGAATGGTCTTACTGATGTTACCACTTTCTTCCTGTCTCCCAGGGTGATGAGAGAATGGTCTTACGTAGTGATAGTGTTCACAATCCAATGTGAGAGTCTCTGCTTCGATAGGCTCTGGCCCACAACTCTCTCACCACCATAGCAAAAATGAATAGAGTATCAGACTGTCATATTGCCTGTGTGCCTGACCGGGCACAGCACACTGGCAGAAACACCCAGCTCACACGCAGCTGCAGGACAAATGTAAGGTTCACATGTCTGTCAGACAGGACCTTTTAGCTAAAATGAGGGCTTAAGACAGAGGATGATACTCCTTGTCTGGTCCCTTTCAGTGCTCATTGAAAAAGCATAAAAGTTCACACCCTCTTAGTGGAGGTAACAGCCAACAGGAATGGATAGGGGCTTCAAAGACATCGACTCTAGGGGCTCGAGGGCCTGAGACGGAGAGTGGCCTGAGACGGAGAGTGGCCTGAGACGGAGAGTGGCCTGAGACGGAGAGTAGCCTGAGACGGAGAGTGGCCTGAGTGGCCTGAGACGGAGAGTGGCCTGAGACGGAGAGTGGCCTGAGTGGCCTGAGACGGAGAGTGGCCTGAGACGGAGAGTGGCCTGAGTGGCCTGAGACGGAGAGTGGCCTGAGACAGAGAGTGGCCTGAGACGGAGAGTGGCCAGAGACGGAGAGTGGCCTGAGACGGAGAGTGGCCTGAGACAGAGAGTGGCCTGAGACGAAGAGTGGCCTGAGACGGAAAGTGGCCTGAGACGGAGAGTAGCCTGAGACGGAGAGTGGCCTGAGTGGCCTGAGACGGAGAGTGGCCAGTGGAACCAACAGTGAAGTCACCGTCAGTAGGCTGAGTAGCTGTTGGCACTCTTAACAGCTGGTCCGAGCCAGAAATGGTTGAGGTAGGATAGGATTTTGTTACTCTCACCTGAGGGAGAAGAGCCCTCATGAGCGGCTCCCGAGTGGCATAGCGGTCTAAGGCACTGCATCTAAGTGCTAGAGGCGTCACTACAGACCCTGGTTCGATTCCAGGCTGTATCACATCCGGCCGTGATTGGGAGTCCCATAGGGCAGTGCACAATTGGCCCAGCGTCATCTGGGTTAGGGTTTGGCCGGGATAGTGGTACTTTTGGGTACTTCATATTATTACAGGTGTTTGTAATCATCTCTGGCCCTCTGTGTGGCCTTATCACATGTAAAATAAATGAAATAATTAATAAATAAATAAATTAAATATAAAATAGAATGACAAAGCTGTTAAACATGATCCTAAATAGAAAGCGGCAACTTGGTGTTTAATATGACCGTTTCAGCACAACTCATCCTTTATATATTTTGGACACTTATTTATTTTACTATGTTAATATGTATTTGTTGTCAATTTCTTTGGCGTCAAACTGGTGGCAGTTATGAACAGTCAATAGTTGGAAGAGTTAATCGACAAAAAAAAATGCCATTGTTGATAAGATGTTTTTGAATTTTATTAATTGTACTATTACCTCGACCCATATGGTCGATCTACTAGAAACTCATGACAATATGGACACAGATACGACAAATGAACAGTATATATTAATACAAAATGTAAAGTCTAAATGACCAAAGTTACAATAGATATTTTTTAATTGTACCTTTATTTAACTAGGCAAGTCAGTTAAGAACAAATTCTTATTTTCAATGACGGCCTAGGAACAGTGGGTTAACTGCCTTGTTCAGGAACAGAACGACAGATCTGTACCTTGTCAGCTCAGGGATTCGAACTTGCAACCTTTCGGTTACGAGCCCAACGCACTAACCACTAGGCTACCCTGCCGCCCCTTCACCTAGATATCCAATAGATTTTCTGTTAACTACCAAAATTACTGAAGATTCCAGTAACTTCAGTAAATTACAGGTAGCTTTGCAACCCTAATGGGGACTCTTCTTGGCGCTCAGCAAGCATGTCAGCCGGGGGACGGAACATAGTTATACATTTGTACACTCCAAATTGACCGCAAGAATACCAAACAGATATAGTATGTGGGGAAAAAAAGAAGAATAATTTCAAACCATGATAACACTGGGGATAAGATCCAGCCAGGTTAGCCGTGATACAAATCAGCCAGGTTACCCGTGATACAAATCAGTATTCGACTGCCATGATTGTCGGGAGATGATGTGGAAATCGGCCACTAGAGGCAACAGTGAGCGATGTTACCTTCAAGTAGGTTTGGGTTGTGGACGGGGATGGCGGATGGGACTAAACATCTGCCTCTGATTCCAAAGGTTACAAGTTCGAATTTCTGTGATGTTTTAAGCCTATCCCAAACCTTAACCCTTACCTTAACCATTCAGCATTAATACCTCAACTTAACCTTAAACACTTCCATATTTTACGTACGCAACAACTTCCAAATTTTACATTTAAGAAACATTCTGACGTGAGACCGTGAGAACTAGTTGATATGCATACATATACAGTACTGGTCAGAAGTTTGGACACACCTACTCATTCAAGGGTTTTTCTTTATTTTACTATTTTCTACATTGTAGAATAATAGTGAAGATATTAAAACTATGAATTAACACATTTGGAATCATGTAGTAACCAAAAAAGTGTTAAACAAATCAAAATATATTCTAGATTCTTCAAAGTAGCCCCCCTTTGCCTTGAAGACAGCTTTGCACTCTTGGCATTCTCTCAACCAGCTTCACATGGAATACTTTTCCAACAGTCTTGAAGGAGTTCCCACATATGCTGAGCACTTGTTGGCTGCTTTTCCTTCACTCTGCGGTCCAACATATCCCAAACCATCTCAATTGGGTTGAGGTCGGGTGAATGTGGAGGCCAGGTCATCTGATGCAGCACTCCATCACTCTCCTTCTTGGTCAAATAGCCCTTACACAGCCTGGAGGTGTGTTGCGTCATTGTCCTGTCGAAAAACGAATTATAGTCCCACTAAGCGAAACCAGATGGGATGGCGTATCGCTGCAGAATGCTGTGGTAACCATGCTGGTTAAGTGTGCCTTGAATTCTAAATAAATCCCTGACAGTGTCACCAGCAAAGCACCCCCACACCTCCATGCTTCACAGTGGGAACCACACAAGCAGAGATCATCCGTTCACCTACTCTGCCTCTCACAAAGACATGGCAGTTGGAATCAAAAATCCCAAATTTGGACTCATCAGACCAAAGGACAGATTTCCACCGGTCTAATGTCCATTGCTCGTGTTTCTTGGCCCAAGCAAGTCTCTTCTTCTTATTGGTGTCCTTTAGTAGTGGTTACTTTGCAGCAAGTTGACCATGAAGGCCTGATTCACACGGTCTTCTCTGAACAGTTGATGTTGAGATGTGTCTGTTACTTGAACTCTGAAGCATTTATTTGGGCTGCAATTTGAGGTGCAGTTAACTCTAATGAACTTATCCTCTGCAGCAGAGGTAACTCTAGATCTTCCTTTCCAGTGGTGGTCCTCATGAGAGCCAGTTTCACCATAGCGCTTGAGGGTTTTTGCAACTTCCCTTGAAGAAACTTTTAAAGTTCTTGAAATTTTCCGGATTGACTGACCTTCATGTCTTAAAGTAATGATGGACTGTCATTTCTCTTTGCTTATTTGAGCTGTTCTTACCATAATATGGACATGATATTTTACCGAATAGGGATATATTCTGTATACCACCCCTACCTTGTCACAACACAACTGATTGGCTCAAATGCATTAAGTTCTTATGGCTGCAGGGGCAGTATTGAGTAGCTTGGATGAAAAGGTGCCCAGAGGTGCCCAGAGTAAACTGCCTGCTCCTCAGTCCCAGTTGCTAATATATGCATATATGCATATTATTAGTATTGGATAGAAAACACTCTGAAGTTTCTAAAACTGTTTGAATGATGTCTGTGAGTATAACAGAACTCATATGGCAGGCAATAACCTGAGAAAAAATCCAACCAGGAAGTGGGAAATCTGAGGTTTGTAGGTTTTCAACTAATCGCCTATCGAATAAACAGTGGGATATGGGTCATGTTGCACTTCCTACGGCTTCCACTAGATGTCAACAGTCTTTAGAACCTTTTCTGATGCTTCTACTGTGAAGTGGGGCCGAAGGAGAGGGGATTGAGTAAGGTCTATCATGACCTGAACATGCGCTGACCATGCACGTTCACGTGAGAGGGAGCTCTGTTCCATCGCACTTCTGAAGACAAAGGAATTCTCCGGTTGGAACATTATTGAAGATTTATGTTAAAAACATCCTAAAGATTGATTCAATACATCGTTTGACATGTTTCTACTGACTGTTATGTAACTTTTTGACATTTCGTCTGCTTTTAGTGAACGCGCTTCGTGACTTTGGATTTGTTTACCAAACACGCTAACAAAGTAGCTATTTGGACATAAATGATGGACATTACCGAACAAAACTAACATTTCTTATGGAAGTGGGAGTCCTGGGAGTGCATTCCGACAAAGATCAGCAAAGGTAAGTGAAGATTTATAATGCTATTTATGACTTTTGTTGACTCCACAATTTAGCGGGTAACTGTATGGCTTGCTTTTGTGGCTGAACGCTGTTCTCAGATTATTGAATATTGTGCTTTTGCAGTAAAGCTTTTTTGAAATCTGACACAGCGGTTGCATTAAGAACAAGTGTACCTTTAATTCTATGTAAAACATGTATCTTTCATCAAAGTTTATGATGAGTATTTCTGTTATTTGATGTGGCTCTCTCCGGATATTTTGGAGGCATTTCTGAACATGGCGCCAATGTAAACTGAGGTTTTTGGATATAAATATGAACTTTATCGAACAAAACATATATGTATTGTGTAACATGAAGTCCTATGAGTGTCATCTGATGAAGGTCATCAAAGGTTAGTGATTAATTTTATCTCTATTTCTGCTTTTTGTGACTCCTGTCTTTGGCTGGAAAAATGGCTGTGTTTTTCTGTGATTTGGCAGTGACCTAACATAATCGTTTGTGGTGCTTTCGCTTTAAAGCCTTTTTGAAATCGGACACTGTGGTGGGATTAACAAGAAGTGTATCTTAAAAATGGTGTGAAATACTTGAGGAATTTCAATTATGAGATTTCTGTTGTTTGAATTTGGCGCCCTGCACTTTCACTGGCTGTTGTCATATCATACCGTTAACGGGATTGCAGCCCTAAGAAGTTTAAGGTAAGAAATTCCAGAAATTAACTTTTAACAAGGCCCACCTGTTGATTGAAATGCATTCCAGGTGACTAACTCATGAAGCTAGTTGAGAGAATGCCAAGTGTGCAAAGCTGTCATCAAGGCAAAGGGTGGCTACATTGAAGAATCTCAAAAATAAAAAAATATTTTGATTTGTTTTAACACTTTTGGTTACTACATGATTCCATATGTATTATTTCATAGTTTTGATGTCTTCACTATTATTCTACAATCTAGAGTAGGTGTATCCAAACTTTTGACTACTAAATCTATTTACACGTGGGAATACTTGGGAACAGATTCCCTAAATTAATAAGATAAATATCCAACAACGAACCAAAAAAAATACAATTCTATATATTAGTTTTGCTCAGAAAACTTGGGGGCCAAATAAAACCACCAACGGGCCGCCTATTGGGAAACCTGCATCAGATCTGGACATATTGTATCCATATCTGACTACAACATTGAGTGTTCACAACTCTCCAACATCATCCCTCAGTTGTTCACCTAAAAAGTGGTGGTTGTCTGAACTGCAGATTGTCCATTTCATACACAAAGAGTAGCAACATTACCTGTTAGGTTCAGACAACAGCCCCATTATATCATTACTGTGACATTGGACTGAGCAGGATCAGGAGGACCAGCTAGAGTTGGTCCACAGGTGTATCTCAATACTCTCTTAGTCCCCTCTCTGTCCTCATTTACTTTCTTTGTGGATGTCTTTCACGTGTTAGCAAATTAGTCTTCTGAATGAATATATTATCAGACTAAGCAGCCATGTTGTTTCTGATTGAAGTTTTTCCCTCAGTCACCACAGATAAATGGTTTCTCTCCTGTGTGAATCAGTATATGTCTCCTTAGGTCCCTCCTCTGAATAAAGCTCCTCCCACAGTCAGCACAGCTAAATGGTTTCTCTCCTGTGTGAGTCAGTTTATGCATGGTTAGGTGCCCCTTTCGATTGAAGCTTTTCCCGCAGTCACCACAGGTGAATGGTTTCTCTCCTGTGTGAGTCAGTTTATGCATGGTAAGGTGCCCCTTTCGATTGAAGCTTTTCCCGCAGTCACCACAGCTAAATGGTTTCTCTCCTGTGTGAATCAGTATATGTCTCCTTAGGTCCCTCTTCTGAATAAATCTCTTCCCACAGTCATCACAGGTGAATGGTTTCTCTCCAGTGTGAGTCAGTTGATGTTCAGTTAGATGCACCTTCCGAATGAAGCTTTTCCCACAGTCACCACAGCTAAATGGTTTCTCTCCTGTGTGAGTCAGTTTATGTTCAGTTAGGCTCACCTTACGATTGAAGCTTTTCCCACAGTCACCACAACTAAATGGTTTCTCTCCTGTGTGAGTCAGTTTGTGAGTGGTTAGGTTCCCTTTGAGACGGAAGCTTTTCCCACAGTCACCACAGATAAATGATTTCTCTCTGGTGTGAGTCAGTTTGTGAGTGGTTAGGTTCCCTTTGAGACGGAAGCTTTTCCCACAGTCACCACAGGTGAATGGTTTCTCTCCTGTGTGAGTCAGTTTATGCCTGGTTAGGTGTGCCTTGCGAATAAAGCTTTTCCCACAATCACCACAGATAAATGCCTTCTCTCCTGTGTGAATCCTCATGTGCCTGGACAGAGGCTTGAGATCCACTGGTTTAGAGTGACTCTCTCTGTTCTCCACAGTCTGGGTTTGGGGAAGAGTCAAGGACTGAAGTGGGTCCTCCAGATCACATTCACTTTTCAAACAGGAAGGAGTGAATATGGAGTCTTTGGTATCAAAGAGCCCTTGAAACTGCTCTTCCTCCTGACTGGTCCTGACTTCCTCCTGTTCCTCTTTAATCTGTATGGTCTCTGGGTCCTCCTGTCCCAGACTGGGGCTCCACTCCTGCTCACAGTGCTGCTGCTCAGGGGGAACCTCCTCTTCAGAGACAGAGAGCTGCAGGGAGTCTGAAGGGAAGGAGAGGAGGAGCAGAGGTTATTTATATACTACAGAATTAAATAGAACACTTGAATCACAAATGTGAATTATAGATCAATGATTTTTTTATTGAAAATGTCTTTACTGGTATTGATCCTAAATTATAACAGGAGCTAAAATAATGTGCAATACTGATAAATTGTTCTACTGCTCCCAAACTTGATATTTTAATAAAGCTTGTACACGTCCTAATAATGTGAAAGATTTCTCAGAAAACTAGATGTTTTGGTCACCGTATCCTTACTTCTATTATGACCTCACGGCGTTTAAGATGAGCAGAGTCAGGGGTCAACAGGACTGAAGCCGTACTCTGCCTACTGCCATCATCAATGTAATATTGAATTACTAGTGTGAACGTAAACGTACTCACCATCTCTAATGAAATGCATTGGAGTCAGAGAGGCTGTGCTATATAAGCTTCTGGATAATTATGAATGAATCTTCAATGACGACAAGTGAGAAAGTTAAAAGAAACAAAGATCATCACATCCCCCCCCAAAATGCTGACCTCCCCCGTTATTGGGGAGGGGGGGTGTATGATCTTTATTCCTGATTTTGACGGATATTATCTTCATTATTCATGATTTATTCCTGATTATCCATAATCATAGTATCATCCACATGAATGTATAAGTGTTCAGAAACATATTATATTCTTATTTACAATGTAAAACATTACTACAAAAGTACAATACATTACACTTGAAATGTTAGTCATTTAGCAGACGCTCTTATCTCCAGCAATTACAGGAGACATGAGGGTTAAGTAACTTGCTCAAGTGCACATGGACAGATTTTTCACCTAGTCGGCTTGGGGATTCGATAGGCCACCTGTGGCCCCACATTATTCACCTTTCAGTTTCTGTACATACATACTTGTTCTACATAGTTTTACCTCCGGTAAAATGTTGAAATGGTGATCACAAAGCCTAAACAGTTTATTAATTTACTAGAACTATTGCTGACTATCAGTAGATCTACATACTAACCTATTCTACATAGTTGTATCTCCGGAGTGATCCGCAGCATTCTCCGTAGCCGATCATTCTCTTCCTGGTACTCTGCTACTGCTTTCGCAAATTCCCCGGAAATCTCCACAGCAGCAAACGCTGTTAAACGCTCATTTAAAAACTCTTGAAACGACTGTAGTTTAGATGTTTTCAGTGGACTGAGAGTTGGGTGTTCAGCAAGTACGGCTTCTTGACGTGGGTCCTCCTGATCACATTCACTTTTCACACAGGAAGGAGTAAATATGAACTCTATGACATCAGGCTCCAACCCTTGAAGCTGCTCTTCCTCCTGACTGGTCCTGACTTCCTCCTGTTCCTCTTTAATCTGTATGGTCTCTGGGTCCTCCTGTCCCAGACTGGGGCTCCACTCCTGCTCACAGTGCTGCTGCTCAGGGGGAACCTCCTCTTCAGAGACAGAGAGCTGCAGGGATTCTGGAGGGACTGAGAGGAGGAGCAGAGGTTACCACAGTCTCCAAATCCAGAACAAATTCAAGAAAGCGTACAGTATTATAAAGAGCCATTGTCTCATGGAACTCTGTTCCATCTCAAATTGCTCAAGTGAAAAGCAAACCTGGTTTAAAAAACACAGAAAGCAACACCTCACAATGCGTCTCACCTATTTGACATTTTGTGTGTATGTATTGATATGTAGGCTACGTGTGCCTTTTAAAAATGCTGATGCATTTGCAACAGCTAATGGTAATCCTAATAAAATACCAAATAACCACAGAATAAGGTATAACCATAAAACGGTCAAACAGGGTAACGGTTCGAATCATTTTTCCACCATTCATTTTTCCCCATAGGGGATTTTACAATGACTTAAAATAAGGGCTGTGTTTCGTGTAGGCTTACCCTTTACAATGACTTAAAATAAGGGCTGTGTTTTGTGTAGGCTTACCCTTTACAATGACTTAAAATAAGGAGGCTAACCCTGGCGTGACGTTTTGATAACCGTGTAAATCTCTCAAGGACAAGGTGACTTTTATTAATATATTCGCCTCCCCCCAAAATGAAATGATAATCAGCTCCTGATGTGGCTATCATAAAGAACTACAAACACCATGATGATCTGGACGGGACTGCCGAATCGAGGCAAAGTAAAAAATCTATGGATGAACTATCTAACGTCATCTAAATGTAGTAATGAATAAACTGGCAAAAATGTATTTAAATGAACAATTCTGTGAACTATCTTGTACGAGTTTTAAAATGACAAAATACGTGTTAGCAAAGAAGTCAGCTATAGATGACGTGCAGCCGCTTGCTGGGATTTGTAGTTCCGCATGATGTCTACTTGGATGCTAATTAGCATTTTTTCAAATCGGAGCGTAAATAAAGCCGAATATCAGTGGAGGCTCCTCAGAGGAAGGGGAGGCCCATCCTCCTCAGTGAATTTCATAAAAATTGTGAAACATTTTTTTTTTAAAGTTATCCCTTTAAGATAAAACTATAGTTAATATTTCCATGTCACCAAATCATTTATTTTAAAACTAAAGAGAGTCGCACTCCATATATAAATTCCCAGTAATTTATTGGGTAAATCACCAACGTTTCAGCATCAATGTGCCTTCTTCAGGGTAATGTCATGAAAACTTGATATGATGTTCATAAGAAGTGTCTGAGATCAAACTCAATATTCAGACCACTAGGGGACAATGTTTTTAGATAGGATATCCAGTAAGCCTCCCTTTGTACTGAAAGCATAAGCTACAACTAGCTTGCACTGCACTGCATAACATGTGGTGAGTAGTTGACTCAAAAGAGAGAAAGACAATAGTTGAACACTTTTGAACGATTTAATATCTTCAAAAATGAAGGAGAAGAGAGGGAGAGCTGGCTAAATTTAGTCTATTTTTCACTTCCACTTAGCTAGCGAATGCAGCTAGCTAGTTAAGCCTACTCAAAACACCCAGCTCAAACAGATATTAGTGTAACCAATGGCTAGCTAGTTAGCGGTGCGCGCTAATAGCGTTTCAATCGGTGACGTCACTCGCTCTGAGATCATGAAGTAGTTCTTTACCTTGCTCTGCAAGGGCCACGGTTTTTGTGGAGCGATAGGTAACGATGCTTCGTGGGAGGCAGTTGTTGATGTGTTCAGAGGGTCCCTGGTTAAAGCCCAGGTTGGGGCGAGGAGAGGGACAGAAGCAACACTGTTACATTAGATAGCTGGCTATTGCTATCCAACACTGGAACTCTTCCAAATCAAGGTAGGCTTTTGGTTGTATTTTTGGTTGTATAAATGTTTTGCCACCGGTGTCCTCCGGTGTAACTGCTAAACTGCTTGCTGACTACACTGTACTGCATGATTGTAGAGGGTTTACTAATGTGTTAGCTCTAGTAGCTATGTTGACTATGACGTTAGCTAATAATGGTGACAATGTAGACTGTGTGTAGCAGTTAGCGGTTATGATATGAAGGTTTGGAAAGATTTTTTTGCCTGGTCACAGACAGCTGATGTGTTGTGCACTGAAGGGAAAAGGTCAGAGGAGGAGAGCGCGTAAACGCGAGAAGGAATTATAGCTACAACGTTCAAAGTGATCATACTGTTTGTATGTTGCTGCTACGAAAGTGAACTGTGTTTGCGTGTAATCAGGGGTGTATTCATTCCACAGATTCTGTTGAAAAACTTTATTACATACCTGAATTTGTCCAATATAAACTCTTGTTTGCAACTGTTGGCCTAATGATTACACCCTAGATCAGCTAGATGCAGGCAAGAGTGTGCAAGGCGGTATTAAATGTGTCGCTGTCTGTCACCTTGATTACTCAAATGTTTCTCAACCTGTGCATCTGTGTTGTATACTATCATTCATAGGCTAGGCTACGTTGTAGCAAACTCATGATGGCTATAGGGAAAATGTGAGTATCATGTAGTAACCTAAACCTATCAATGTTACATTGAGCTGGGTGAATGGAATATGAATGACAGTCATCCAATATGCTGTAATAGAAATAAAGCCATGCTCATAAAAAAAAAGGATTGTCCTCCATCTTCAACAGCACCGACCGCCAGTGGCGAATACATTGATAAAAGTCACCTTGTCTGAGAGAGATTTACATGGTTATCAAAACGTCACACCGGGGTAAGCCTACATTAAACGCAGTCCTTATTTTAAGTGTTTCTAAAATCCTCTATGGGAAAAATGAATGGTGGATAAACGATTGAAACCATTTCCCTGTTTGACCGCTAGGTTTTATGGGTATTATTACACCTCCACTGTGGGACTCTATACAGGCTTTAGACATCAGGGTTGGGGTCAATTTGAATTTTTAAGCAAGTAAATTCAAGACTAGGTTAACTATAATGCCAATTCAATAATTAAAAACTAGAATCCATTTTCAATGACTTCTCAGTAATTGAAGAGAAGCTATTTATTTCCAAATTTGATCTATTTTTGAATTTTAAATTAAAATCACTTCCTGTTTTTATGACAATGTTTTTATTAATACACGGTAAGTTTAAAAACAACTTCTTCAACATGTATGAAGTGGTGATCAGTTAACAATTTATCAATAAAGTGGAACTATAGCTAGCTATCAGTATCTACATACTAACCTATTCTACATAGTTGTATCTCTGGTGTCCTCCGCAGAAGTCTCCGTAGCCGATCATTCTCCTCCTGGTACTCTACTACCGTTTTCTCAACTGCCCCAAAAATATCCACAGCAGCCGCCGTTAAACGCTCATTTAAAAACACACACAACATCTGTAGTTTAGACATGTTCAGTAAAATTAGATCTGGGTAGTCTATTCAGTTTGGTCAGTATGTATTTCTTTACTCCCCACAAGGAACATAAAAAATAAAAACTCGTTTCCAATCCTACTTCCGTGTTCTAGTCAAGGAATCTTAGGACATTCTTTGTTCTAGTTGGTGACGAACCCAGAAACACAACAGGGCCGCCAGCTGGATGGGAGTTTACTGTGCAAGGCAGCCTACAGACCAGTAGCAAAGGAAAACGACGACTACATGTACACAAATAGTGGTTATCATAAGTACAGGATGATCTGGGAGAATCAATTCTTCCCCAGGAGTCAACAGTTTATCATTACTCCATACAATATTAAATCAACATGAAGAATGAGCAGCATTACGTCAGAATTTATGAGAAATACTCTTGGAAATACTCTTGGACAAATGCAAGGATGCCTTTTCTGGAATTGTTTTTAATTTCACGTATCAATTACATCAACCTGACCTAAATCAAATGATCAGATATTGCTGTTTCTAATGAATGGAAAAATTAAACAGACTTTGAACATCAGAACTGTGAATTTCCTACAATACTCTGTACTGTTTGATCATTACCTCATCATTCAAATCAAATCAAACTTTATTTACATACATTGTTTTACAACATTAAGTCCATGGTACAGTATACGTATTTATCTGATACCCATAGTATGAATGGTCTGGAGTTGCTTTCCTTTCCTAAGAGTGTTGTCCACATTCTGCCTTTTTATTCCCATCTTCTGAACAAAGATGTTATTTCTATGGTCAGTTTTTCTCTCTTTGTGGACAGATGTTTGAAGGTCTTGCCATAAAAGAGGCAGGTGTAGGGTTCCCCCATTGGGGGGTTCGAATCCAATGGTGGGCTGAAATCCAATGGTGGGTTGCTGTCAAGTCCTACATGGTTGCTGCTTATTGTCATGTTTTGTCTTTCATCATGTCTTGTCCCTGTGCTTCCCTCTGCTGGTCTTATTAGGTTCTTTCCCTCTTTCTCTCTCTCTATCGTTCCGTTCCTGCTCCCAGCTGTTTCTCATTCTCCTAACGACCTCATTTACTCTTTCACACCTGTCCCCTATTTTGCCCTCTGATTAGAGTCCCTATTTCTCCCTCTGTTTTCCGCTTCTGTCCTTGTCGGATTCTTGTTTGATGTTTGCTGTTCCTGTGTCCTTGTTCCGCCCTGTCGTGTTCTTTGCCTTCTTCAGATGCTGCGTGTGAGCAGGTGTCTATGTCAGCTACGGCCAGTGCCTTCCTGAAGCGACCTGCAGTCTGTGGTCGCGTCTCCAGTCGTTCCTCTCTATTGACGAGAGGATTTCAGTTCCTGTTTTGGGATTGACCATTGATAATATCCAGGAGAATCATTTTTTGTTTATTACTGGAATAAAGACTCTGTTACTATTACGTCGCTTTTGGGTCCTCATTCACCAGCATAACAGAAGAATCCGACCAAGATGGACCCAGCGACTATGGATTCTCTCAACACTGCCGTCGAGTTCCAGGGAGCAATGCTCGGCAGACACGAGCAGGAATTGTTTGCTGCTCGTCATGCCGTTGAGACCCTGGCCGTTCAGGTTTCCGATCTCTCTGGACAGTTTCAGAGTCTTCATCTCGTGCCACCAGCTACTTCCTGGTCTTCCGAGTCTCCGGAACCTAGGGTTAATAACCCACCATGTTACTCTGGGCAGCCCACTGAGTGTCGCTCCTTTCTCACCCAGTGTGATATTGTGTTCTCTCTCCAGCCCAACACGTACTCAAGAGAGAGAGCTCGGATCGCTTACGTCATATCACTCCTTACTGGTCGGGCTCGGGAGTGGGGCACAGCTATCTGGGAGGCAAGGGCTGAGTGTTCTAACGATTATCAGAACTTTAAAGAGGAGATGATACGGGTTTTTGATCGTTCAGTTTTTGGGAAGGAGGCTTCCAGGGCCCTGGCTTCCCTATGTCAAGGTGATCGATCCATAACGGATTACTCTATAGAGTTTCGCACTCTTGCTGCCTCCAGTGACTGGAACGAGCCGGCGTTGCTCGCTCGTTTTCTGGAGGGACTTCACGCTGAGGTTAAGGATGAGATTCTCTCCCGGGAGGTTCCTTCCAGCGTGGACTCTTTGATTGCACTCGCCATCCGCATAGAACGACGGGTAGATCTTCGTCACCGAGCTCGTGGAAGAGAGCTCGCGTTAACGGTGTTTCCCCTCTCCGCATCTCAACCATCTCCTCCCACCGGCTCAGAGACTGAGCCCATGCAGCTGGGAGGTATTCGCATCTCGACTAAGGAGAGGGAACGGAGAATCACCAACCGCCTTTGCCTCTATTGCGGTTCTGCGGGACATTTTGTCATGTCATGTCCAGTAAAAGCCAGAGCTCATCAGTAAGCGGAGGGCTACTGGTGAGCGCTACTACTCCTGTCTCTCCATCAAGATCCTGTACTACCTTGTCGGTCCATCTACGCTGGACCGGTTCAGCTGCTTCCTGCAGTGCCTTGATAGACTCTGGGGCTGAGGGTTGTTTTATGGACGAAGCATGGGCTCGGAAACATGACATTCCTCTCAGACAGTTAGGGAAGCCCACGCCCATGTTCGCCTTAGATGGTAGTCTTCTCCCCAGTATCAGATGTGAGACACTACCTTTAACCCTCACAGTATCTGGTAACCACAGTGAGACCATTTCCTTTTTGATTTTTCGTTCACCTTTTACACCTGTTGTTTTGGGTCATCCCTGGCTAGTATGTCATAATCCTTCTATTGATTGGTCTAGTAATTCTATCCTTTCCTGGAACGTTTCTTGTCATGTGAAGTGTTTAATGTCTGCTATCCCTCCTGTGTCTTCTGTCCCCTCTACTCAGGAGGAACCTGGTGATTTGACAGGAGTGCCGGAGGAATATCATGATCTGCGCACGGTCTTCAGTCGGTCCAGAGCCAGCTCCCTTCCTCCTCACCGGTCGTATGATTGTTGTATTGATCTCCTTCCGGGGACCACTCCCCCTCGGGGTAGACTATACTCTCTGTCGGCTCCCGAACGTAAGGCTCTCGAGGATTATCTGTCTGTTTCTCTCAACGCCGGTACCGTGGTGCCTTCTTCCTCTCCCGCCGGAGCGGGATTTTTCTTTGTTAAGAAGAAGGACGGTACTCTGCGCCCCTGCGTGGATTATCGAGGGCTGAATGACATAACGGTTAAGAATCGTTATCCGCTTCCCCTTATGTCGTCGGCCTTCGAGATTTTGCAGGGAGCCAGGTTCTTTACTAAGTTGGACCTTCGTAACGCTTACCATCTCGTACGCATCAGAGAGGGGGACGAGTGGAAAACGGCGTTTAATACTCCGTTAGGGCATTTTGAATACCGGGTTCTGCCGTTCGGTCTCGCTAATGCTCCAGCTGTCTTTCAGGCATTAGTTAATGATGTACTGAGAGACATGCTGAACATTTTTGTTTTCGTTTACCTTGACGATATCCTGATTTTTTCACCGTCACTCGAGATTCATGTTCAGCACGTTCGACGTGTACTCCAGCGCCTTTTAGAGAATTGTCTCTACGTGAAGGCTGAGAAGTGCGCCTTTCATGTCTCCTCTGTCACATTTCTCGGTTCTGTTATTTCCGCTGAAGGCATTCAGATGGATCCCGCTAAGGTCCAGGCTGTCAGCGATTGGCCCGTTCCTAAGTCACGTGTCGAGTTGCAGCGCTTTCTCGGTTTCGCTAATTTCTATCGGCGTTTCATTCGTAATTTCGGTCAAGTGGCTGCCCCTCTCACAGCTCTGACTTCTGTCAAGACTTGCTTTAAGTGGTCCGGTTCCGCCCAGGGAGCTTTTGATCTCCTCAAGAAGCGTTTTACATCCGCCCCTATCCTTGTTACTCCTGACGTCACTAAACAATTCATTGTCGAGGTTGACGCTTCAGAGGTGGGCGTGGGAGCCATTCTGTCTCAGCGCTTCCAGTCTGACGATAAGGTCCATCCTTGCGCTTACTTTTCTCATCGCCTGTCGCCATCGGAACGCAACTATGATGTGGGTAACCGCGAACTGCTCGCCATCCGCTTAGCCATAGGCGAATGGCGACAGTGGTTGGAGGGGGCGACCGTTCCTTTTGTCGTTTGGACTGACCATAAGAACCTTGAGTACATCCGTTCTGCCAAACGACTTAATGCACGTCAGGCTCGTTGGGCGTTGTTTTTCGCTCGTTTCGAGTTCGTGATTTCCTATCGTCCGGGAAATAAGAACACCAAGCCTGATGCCTTATCCCGTCTCTTTAGTTCTTCTGTGGCTTCTACCGACCCCGAGGGGATTCTCCCTGAAGGGCGTGTTGTCGGGTTGACTGTCTGGGGAATTGAGAGACAGGTAAAGCAAGCACTCACTCACACTGCGTCGCCGCGCGCTTGTCCTAGTAACCTTCTGTTCGTTCCTGTCTCTACTCGTCTGGCTGTTCTTCAGTGGGCTCACTCTGCCAAGTTAGCTGGCCATCCCGGCGTTCGGGATACGCTTGCTTCTATTCGCCAGCGGTTTTGGTGGCCTACTCAGGAGCGGGACACGCGCCGTTTCGTGGCTGCTTGTTCGGACTGCGCGCAGACTAAGTCAGGTAACTCTCCTCCTGCCGGTCGTCTCAGACCGCTTCCCATTCCTTCTCGACCATGGTCTCACATCGCCTTAGACTTTATTACCGGTCTGCCTTCGTCTGCGGGGAAGACTGTGATTCTTACGGTTATCGATAGGTTCTCTAAGGCGGCACATTTCATTCCCCTCGCTAAGCTTCCTTCCGCTAAGGAGACGGCACAAATCATCATTGAGAATGTGTTCAGAATTCATGGCCTCCCGTTAGACGCCGTTTCAGACAGAGGTCCGCAATTCACGTCACAGTTTTGGAGGGAGTTCTGTCGTTTGATTGGTGCTTCTGTCAGTCTCTCTTCCGGGTTTCATCCCCAGTCTAACGGTCAAGCAGAAAGGGCCAATCAGTCGATTGGTCGCATATTACGCAGCCTTTCGTTTCGAAACCCTGCGTCTTGGGCAGAACAGCTCCCCTGGGCTGAGTACGCTCACAACTCGCTTCCTTCGTCTGCTACCGGGCTATCTCCGTTTCAGAGTAGTCTTGGGTACCAGCCTCCTCTGTTCTCGTCCCAGCTCGCCGAGTCCAGCGTTCCCTCCGCTCAGGCTTTTGTCCAACGTTGTGAGCGCACCTGGAGGAGGGTCAGGTCTGCACTTTGCCGTTACAGGGCGCAGACTGTGAGAGCCGCCAATAGACGTAGGATTAGGAGTCCTAGGTATTGTCGCGGTCAGAGAGTGTGGCTTTCCACTCGTAACCTTCCCCTTACGACAGCTTCTCGCAAGTTGACTCCGCGGTTCATTGGTCCGTTCCGTGTCTCTCAGGTCGTCAATCCTGTCGCTGTGCGACTGCTTCTTCCGCGACATCTTCGTCGCGTCCACCCTGTCTTCCATGTCTCTTGTGTCAAGCCTTTTCTTCGCGCCCCCGTTCGTCTTCCCCCCCCCCCCCCCGTCCTTGTCGAGGGCGCTCCTATTTACAAGGTACGAAAGATCATGGACATGCGTTCTCGGGGACGTGGTCACCAGTACTTAGTGGATTGGGAGGGTTACGGTCCTGAGGAGAGGAGTTGGGTTCCATCTCGGGACGTGCTGGACCGTTCGTTGATTGATGATTTCCTTCGTTGCCGCCAGGGTTCCTCCTCGAGTGCGCCAGGAGGCGCTCGGTGAGTGGGGGGGTACTGTCATGTTTTGTCTTTCATCATGTCTTGTCCCTGTGCTTCCCTCTGCTGGTCTTATTAGGTTCTTTCCCTCTTTCTCTCTCTCTATCGTTCCGTTCCTGCTCCCAGCTGTTTCTCATTCTCCTAACGACCTCATTTACTCTTTCACACCTGTCCCCTATTTCTCCCTCTGTTTTCCGCTTCTGTCCTTGTCGGATTCTTGTTTGATGTTTGCTGTTCCTGTGTCCTTGTTCCGCCCTGTCGTGTTCTTTGCCTTCTTCAGATGCTGCGTGTGAGCAGGTGTCTATGTCAGCTACGGCCAGTGCCTTCCTGAAGCGACCTGCAGTCTGTGGTCGCGTCTCCAGTCGTTCCTCTCTATTGACGAGAGGATTTCAGTTCCTGTTTTGGATTGACCATTGATAATATCCAGGAGAATCATTTTGTTTATTACTGGAATAAAGACTCTGTTACTATTACGTCGCTTTTGGGTCCTCATTCACCAGCATAACACTTATGGCTGAGCTGTGGCTGTAGGCATTGTTCTGATTGTCTGGAATTTTGAAACTCTTTAGGTGGGTCGCAGTGGCAAAAGGTTTGAGATCCACTGGTTTAGAGTCTCTCTCTGTCCTTCACAGTTTGGGTTTTGGGAAGAGTCAAGCATTGAAGTGGGTCTTCCTGATCACATTCTCTTTTCACACAGGAAGGAGTGAAATTGAACTCAGTGATATCAGGCCTCAGCTCTTGAATCTGCTCTTCCTTCTGACTGGTCCTGACTTCCTCCTGTTCCTCTTTAATCTGTATGGTCTCTGGGTCCTCCTGTCCCAGACTGGGGCTCCACTCCTGCTCACAGTGCTGCTGCTCAGGGGGAACCTCCTCTTCAGAGACAGTGAGAGAGCGCTGCAGGGAGTCTGGAAGGAAGGAGAGGAGGGTAGAGGTTATCTACGGTATATACCACAGAAGTAAATAGAACACCTGAATCATACAGATTTCTATGATCTATACAGCCTTTAGATGTGCCTGAGTGCAACAGCTAGGACCAGCTTCCAAGTTTGTAGATTTTTACAAAGTCCATATTGATACAGAAACACTAAACAGTAATTAAGATACTTTTAATAACAAGCTGATTGACAAAGTCATGACACATTTGAATAATTTAATGCTACCACCCCTGCAAATCAAGAACAGCTAGCTATTTCTCTGGAGACATAATAATTTTTTGGGGGTATTTAGGATCTTATTAGGATTATTAGGATCTCCATTAGCTGTAGCGAAATACATACACACATAATATCTAGGTGAAATAGGGAGAGGCTTTGTGTCTTGAGGTGTTGCTTTATGTTTTTTGAAACCATGTTTGCTGTTCATTTGAGCTATCTGAGATGGGAGCTTCATACAATTATGGCTCTATATAATATTGTACGCTTTCTTGAATTTGTTCTGGATTTGGGGACTGTGAAAAGACCCCTGGTGGCATGTCTGCTGGGGTAAGTGTGTGTGTCAGTGCTGTGTGTAAATTGACCATTCAAACAATTTGGAATTTTCAACACATTCATGTTTCTTATAAAAACAAGAAGTGATGCAATCAGTCTCTCCTGTACTTTTAGCATATTATTGATATTAGCCCACTGATTACAGTGAAGAGCAAGATGTGCCGCTCTGTTCTGGGCCAGCTGCCGTTTTCTAGGTCCTTCTTTGCAGCACCTGACCACATGACTGAGCAATAATCAAGATAAAATAAGATTAGAGCCTGCAGGACTTTCTTTGTGGAGTGTGGTGTCAAAAAAGCAGAGCATCTCTTTATCACGGACAGACCTCTCCCCATGTTCGCAAACATTGAATCAAAATGTTTTGACCATGACAGTTTACAATCCAAGATAACAAGATAACAACAAGTCATTTAGTCTCCTCAACTTGCTCAATAGCCACATTATTCATGACCAGATTCAGCTGAGGTTATTTGTACCAAATACAATGCTCTTAGTTTTAGAGATGTTCAGGACTAGTTTATTACAGGCCACCCATTCTTAAACTGACTGCAACTCTCTGTTTAGTGTTGCAGTGATTTCACTAGCTGTGGGTGCGTATAGGGTTGAATCAACAGCATACATGGACACACAGGTTTTGTATAATGCCAGTGGCAGGTCATTAGTAAAACATTTAAAATAGTAGAGGGCCAAGAGAGCTGTCTTGCGGTACAATGCCAGTGGCAGGTCATTAGTAAAACATTTAAAATAGTAGAGGGCCAAGAGAGCTGTCTTGCGGTACACCACACTTTACATGTTTAACATTAGTGAAACTTCCATTAAAGAAAACCCTCTGCGTTCTATTAGATAGATGGCTCTGAATCAACGATATGTCAGAAGTTCAAAAGCCGTAACACAATTTTTGATGTGTTATGGTCAATAATATCAAAGGCTGCACTGAAATCTAACAGTACAGCTCCCACAATCCTGTTATTATCAATTTCTTTCAACCAATCATCAGTCATGTGTGTCAGTGCAGTTCATGTTGAGTGCCCTTCTCTATAGCCATGCTGAAAGTCTGTTGTTCATTTGTTTCCAGAGAAATAGCATTGTATCTGGTCAAAACCATATATATATATATTTTTTACATACGTTTGCTAAGGGTCAGCATCAAGCTGATTGTTCCATCCTCAGTATCTTTCCATCAAAGTTGTCAATACCAGGTGGTTTCTCATTATTGATGGGCAACAATAATGTTTCCACGTCACCCACACTAACTTTACAAAATTCAAAATTATAATGCTTTTCCTTCATTATTAGTTTTTTTTACACCTGAAAATGATGTCTCAAAGTTTGTTGTTGGCATATCATGCCTAAGTTTGCTCATTCTGCCAATTAAATAGTCATTGAAGTAATTGGCAACATCAAAAGGTGTTGAGCCATCCGATTCAACGAACGATGGAGTTGAATTACTCTTTCTGCCCATCATTTCATTTAAAGTTTTCCAAAGCTTTTTTTTCCATTTCACTTTACAATTTATCTTTGTTTCATAGTTCAGTTTCTTCTTCTTTTTGTTTGGTTTAGTGTCATGATGTCACGCCCTGACCATAGTTTGCTTTGTATGTTTCTATGTTTTGTTTGGTCAGGGTGTGATCTGAGTGGGCATTCTATGTTGTATGTCTAGTTTGTCTATTTCTATGTGTTTGGCCTGATATGGTTCTCAATCAGAGGCAGGTGTTAGTCGTGGCGCAGTGGTCTAGGGCACTGCACCGCAGTGCTAGCTGCGCCACCAGAGTCTCTGGGTTCGCGCCCAGGCTCTGTCGCAGCCGGCCGCAACCGGGAGGTCCGTGGGGCGACGCACAATTGGCATAGCGTGGTTAGGGAGGGTTTGGCCGGTAGGGATATCCTTGTCTCAGTATGTAATGTAAATGTAATAAAATGTATGCACTCTACTGTAAGTCGCTCTGGATAAGAGCGTCTGCTAAATGACTAAAAATGTAAATGTAAAATATTTAGGTAGCCTGTTTTGTATTGTGGGTTGTGGGTGATTGTTCATGTTCCTGTGTTTTTGTATTTTTCACCGTTCAGGACTGTTTCGTTCTCGTGTTTTGTTGTTTTTTTGTTAGATTATTCGTGTTCATTAAAATGGATAATAATCACGCTGCATTTTGGTCCTCCTCTCTTTCTCCTAACGCCGAACGTTACACATGATTTCTCAATTTACATTACGTTTGCCAATCGGCTGTGCAGACAGACTTGTTTGCCATTCCTTTTGCATCGTCGCTCTCAACCAGATATTTTTTAAATTCTTCATCAATCCACTGGGATTTTGCAGTTTTTACAGTCATTTTCTTAATGGGTGGCTGCTTATTAGTAACTGGAAGAAGCAATTTCATAAATGAATAAAGTGCAGCGTCTGGATGCTCCTAATTACACACATCAGACCAACAAATATTTGTTTTAAATTTCAACATAGTAATTAGTACAGAACGTTTCGTGTGATCTCTTATAGACAATTTTAGGCCCAGCCTTTGGAACTTTGGCTTTCCTAGATATGGCTACTATATTATGGTCAGTACATCCAATGGGTACAGCTTTAGAGCAGGTTTTGTAGCATTAGTAAAACATGTGATCGATACTAATGGATGATATAGTTCCTGTACTGTTTGTAAAACCCTGGTATGTTGATTAATAACCTGAACCAGATTACAGGCACTGGTTACAGTGAGCAGCTACATTTTGAGCGGACAGATTGATAAACAAAACAAGTCTATATTCAGGTCACCCAGAAAACAGACCTCTGTGTTAACATCCACACACATTATCAAGTATTGCACACATATTATCCAGATAATTAATGTTAGCACTTGGTGGCCTATAGCAGCACCCCAAAAGAAGAGGCTTTAGATGAAGCAGGTGAACCTGCAACCACAACACTTCAACAGCGTTAAACATGAGATCCTCTAAGATGATCAGGAATATGTCTCTGAACAACACAGCAACACCTCCACCAGAAACATTCCTGCATTTTCTGTAGATGTCATATCCCTGTATTGCTACTGCTGTATCATCAAAGGAATAATCCTTAGTGAGTATCAGAGAATGGCAAATATATGAATGTTATCTGATGTTAGCAAGTTATTGATTTCATTAACCTTATTTCTAAGGCTACATATATTAATATTGGAATTTTCTTCTTCTTCCTGAGTAGCTTATCGGTGCATTCGGAAAGTATTCAGACCCCTCCCTTTCCAGATTTTGTTACGTTACAGCCTTGTTCTAAAATGGATTACATTTTTAAAATTCCTCATCAATCTACACACAATACCCCATAATGACATCACAATACCCCATAATGACAAGTATTTAGATCCTTTGCTTTGAGACTCGAAATTGAGCTCAGTTACATCCTGTTTCCATTGATAATCCTTGAGATGTTTCTGTAACTTGATTGGAGTCCACTTGTAGTAAATTCAATTGATTGGACATGATTTGGAAAGGCACACACCTTTCTATATTAGGTCCCACAGTTGACAGTGCATGTCAGAGCAAAAACCAAGCCATGAGGTCGAGGGAATTGTCCGTAGAGCTCCGAGACAGGATTGGAACCACAAAGACTCTTCTTAGAGCTGGCCGCCCGGCCAAACTGAGCAATGAGGGGGAGAAGGGCCTTGGTCAGGGAGGTGACCAAGAACCCGGTCACTCTGACAGAGCTCTAGAGTTCCTCTGTGGAGATGGGAGAACCTTCAAGAAGGACAACCATCTCTGCAGCACTCCACCAATCAGGCCTTTATGGTAGAGTGGCCAGACGGAAGCCACTCCTCAGTAAAAGGCACATGACAACCCGCTTGGAGTTTGCCAAAAGGCACCTAAAGACTCTCAGACCATGAGAAACAAGATGCTCTGGTCTGATGAAACCAAGATTGAACTCTTTGGCCTGAATGCCAAGCTTCACGTCTGGAGGAAACCTGGCACCATCACTGCGGTGAAGCAAGGTGGTGGCAGCATCATGCTGTGGGGATGTTTTTCAGCGCCAGGGACCGGGATTGTCAGGATTGAGGGAAAGATGAACGGAGCAAAGTACAGAGAAATCCTTGATGAAAACCTGCTCCAGAGCGCTCAGGACCTCAGACTGTGGCGAAGATTCACCTTCCAACAGGACAACGCTTCGGGACAAGTCTCTGAATGTCCTTGAGTGGCCCAGCCAGAGCCCGGACTTGAACACAATCTAACATCTCTTTGGAGACCTGGAAATAGCTGTGCAGCGACACTCCCCATCCAATACAATCTGACAGATCTTGAGAGGATCTGCAGAGAAGAATGGGAGAAACTCCCCAAATACAGGTGGAGGTGGATACTTATTTTCCACCATAATTTGCAAATAAATTCATTAAAAATCCTACAATGTGATTTTCTGGATTTTTTTTCCTCATTTTGTCTGTCATAGTTGAAGTGTACCTATGATGAAAATTACAGGCCTCTCTCATATTTTTAAGTGGGAGAACTTGCACAATTGGTGGCTGACTAAATACTTTTTTGCCCCACTGTATGTATTACAATTATATACTTCAACAGTGTTTACCGACCTGGGACATCAATGGTTACACATTGTAACTTTGCAATAGACTAGAAACATGATTTAACTAGTTAAAGGCTGATTTGTAATTCATATATACAGAAATATAATTTAAAAAACAGTACACTACACTTCTACACTTCGCCGAATACAACAGGTGTCGACCTTACCGTGAAATGCTTACTTACAAGTCCTTAACCAACAATGCAGTTCAAGAAAGAGTTTAGAAAATATTTACTAAATAAACTAAAGTGAGAAAATCAAAAAGTAACACAAGAAAATTAAATAACAATTTGTATTTATTGAACTTGGCAAGTCAGTTAAGAACAAATTCTTATTTACAATGACGGCCTAGGAACAGTGGGTTAACTACCTTGTTCAGGGGCAGATTGACAGATTTTTACCTTGTCAGCTCGGGGATTCGATCTAGCAACTTTCCGGTTACTGGCTCAACTACTAGGCTACCTACCGCCCCAAATAACGAGTCTATATACAGGGGGTACCGGTACCGAGTCAATGTGCGGGGGTACAGATTAGTTGAGGTCATTTGTAAAGTGATAGATAATAAACAGCGAGTAGCAGCAGCAGTGTAAAAACAAAAGGATTGGTGTAATATTTCATCAAATGAGAGACTTCATTTCCACCAGTAGAGAATGTGAAACACTTTATTGAAAGAAGTTCATTATCCAAAGGTTATAAATACATGCATTATAAATACTATAATTGTAATATTATATTATAAATACAAGTTCAATCTGTACTTGAATGCACATCTGGTGTGCATTATAAAAACAGAGGAAGAAAGAGGAGGTGGCGAGAGAGAGGTGTAGAAGACAGAAAGGGAAAGAGGTAAGAACAGAGGAGCAGGGAAGACAGCATATGATTAATGAATCACAGTGCTACCCTAATATTATCTCAGTTCATCACAATTACATAATAGTGTCTCTAGCGGTGTCTCCTAACCAGCCTTGGGCTCCCAGTCGGCCCAAAGGTTATCTTAAGAGCGGATGAGGTGGCGATGACGGGACTGGGGGTTGGCATCCTCTCTCACATCAAAACATAGCTGCAGACGAGAGACAGATGGAGAGAGAGAGCATGTTCAAGCCTTCTGTTTATTTTATTCTAACACTGTTCGTCATCATAACCATCAGGAGGTGAAATGCTAAACTGACCTTGGATCATTAACTCTGGGACTACTGCATCTCTATCTGTATTTCAATGTAAGCATCTCTTTAATAATACTTCCTGTATAATATAAACTGACCTGGGATCATTAACTCTGGGACTACTGCATCTCTATCTGTATTTCAATGTAAAGCATCTCTTTAATAATACTTCCTGTATAATATAAACTGACCTGGGATCATTAACTCTGGGACTACTGCATCTCTATCTGTATTTCAATGTAAAGCATCTCTTTAATAATACTTCCTGTTGACCTGACCAAGTGACCTCTCACCTCTGATCATGCTGTGCCCTCTGTGTAGCCAGTTCAGATGCGGGAGGGGTTCACCGACACAGCTGATATAACCTAGAGGATTTAGGGAGAAGAGGAGAGGGGGGATGAAGTGAAGGAGAGACTGTTATTGAGAAAATAAGGTAGTTAAAGAGACAGTGTTCAACAGGAATCTGTGTGTGTGGTCTCACCTGGTGTCCACACTAAGTGGCTGAAAAAACATGCACAGACACATGAGGACAAACAATAGAGCATAGTTATAGAAATAATGAAGTGTCTCACTATTCTTGAAACTAATCCTTGAAACATCCTGCAGAGCGGCAGACCTCTCCTCTGGCACACAGCGGCGAGCTGCAGATCCAAGTTATGAAGGACGCAGGTAAAAAAAAAAATCAATATGGGTGACTTAAAATAGCCTGTTTAGTTTTTCTACAGACATCACACCCTCACCTGAGAAGTAGAAATCAAAGAGAGAGAATGTTGTTGCCAGGGAACAGCACCTTCTTCGAAAGAAGTAGGAGGTGAAGATCTCCCGCACACAGATTTCCTCTCTTGCTGCGTTGTTGGACCCCATCCTTGAAACATCCTGCAGAGCAGCAGACTTCTCCTCTGGCACATGGCGGCGAGCTGCAGATCCCCTCCTGGTCCTCGTGTCCATCCTCGTGAAGTTATGAAGGACACAGGGAGCCCTCACACACCTGAATTCCTCCAGGAGGCAGTCCCAGATGGCCCTGGTCACCCAACCTTGCAGTGCCCTACACGGTAACTGTAGGTAATCGTTTTGAAAAAATCTCCAGTAACAAGGTATCTGTAGGAATATGGAAGATAATGTCATTTTTAGACTTTTACGTCACCAGGTCTTTGTGGATTACTAAAGTATAATATCTCTTATAACAAATCCTGATAACATTGGATTGATAGATTCATGTGCACACACATGTGCATGTGTAGCATGTGACAATAACATGCTCATATCAAGGATAGCATCACAAATGAATACATAAATACCAGCTGTGCAGTTCTAGGGCAAAAACAAAAATGTGCACCCCTTTGAGTCCCCTGGACCAGGACTGAGAACCACTGCTCTTCATTGGGTCCTCTTCATCTGTAGACAGGCTTTCATAGCTCTTTTTATCTGAGGACAGAAAACCACACAAGAAACAGACTTCATTATACACCGCACTGAATATGATGTTACTATTATCTCCGTCCTCACTTCTAGGGACAGGAACTACACAGAGTACCTGCCCTGTACAGAATAGCCTTCCCTCTCACTTTTACAGTTGGGGCTGCTATCCGTTCACCCTCCTCCATGGCTGTTAGCTAGCTACCTACAAATGCATTTGGAGTTTGTTTTTTACAGAGATAAATACATCAGGATAGCTAGCTAATATGAAGGTAGGTAGCTGGTGATATCTAATTAACTTAGCTAGCTTTCTTTCCACAAGTTTCCTGGGGAGGTTACTGGGGAAACGATTATGGGTGGTAACAGGTACTCACGGAGGAAGTAGCGAAGTACTGGGTTGGCCGGTGGTATTTTTGGTTTTAGAAGCTAGCCAACTGGGATAAGCAACAATGAGATATTCACTCGCTAGATGTTAAAATGTTACGGAGTTCGGGGACAACATGTGATGTTCGTGGTTGTACATACAACTAGACAAACACGTAATGATTGGTTTAAATTGGAGTGCTTCGACCATAAACCTAAAACTAAATTAGAATGTTCCTGTCAGAGATGGTAGTTTCCATCACCTCCCAAATGACGACAAAGCGAAAAGAAATTGGCTCAAAAACTTAAACAAGCCCCCCCCAAAAAAGTTTGTTTCACTTTGTTGATAAGACGCCAACGCAGGATAACCCATACGCCATAACCAACATAGCACAGTGATTACCCTACATTTTAGCCTATTGTTAAGAAAGATAATTGTTCCACTGATCAGACTAAATAAAGTATACTGAACAAAAATATAAACGCAACATACAACAATTTCAACGATTTTACTGAGTTACAGTTCATAGAAGGAAATCAGTCAATTGAAATAAATCCATTAGACCCTAACCTATGGATTTCACGACTGAGCAGGGGTGTAGCCATGGGTGGGCCTGGGAGGGCATAGGCCCACCCACTGGGGAGCCAGGCCCACCCAATCAGAATTAGTTTTTCCCCACAAAAGGGCTTTTTTACAGACAAAAATACTCAGCCTTATTGTCAAAAGCAACACAGTCATAACATAGCCACCTGGTGCAGGCAGGCAGTCAATGGCTCAGTGTTCCATAACTGTTCACCTTCGCTTCCTTGGGCACAGGGACTATGGCGGTCTGCTTGAAATATGTAGGTATTACAGACTCGGTCAGGGAGAGGTTGAAAATGTCAGTGAAGACACTTGACAGTTGGTCCGCGCATGCTTTGAGTACACGCCCTGGTAATCCATCTGGCCCAGCGGCTTTTGTGAATGTTGACCTGTTTAAAGGTTTTGTTCACGTCGGATACCAAGAGCGTTATCACACAGTCATCCAGAACAGCTGGCACTCTTGTGCATGCTTCAGTGTTGCTTTCCTCAAAGCGAGCATAACAGGCATTTAGCTCATCTGGTAGGCTTGTGTCACTGGGCAGCTCGCGTCTGGGTTTCCCTTTGTAGTCCGTAATAGTTTTCAAGCCCTGCCACATCCGACAAGCATCAGAGCCGGTGTAGTACGATTCAATCTTAATCCTGTATTGATGCTTTGCTTGTTTGATGGTTCATCTGAGGGCCTAACGGGATTTCTTATAAGCGTCCGGATTAGTCTCCCGCTCCTTGAAAGCGGCAGCTCTGTAATCCGTAATCTGTAATGTTGCCTGTAATCCGATGGCTTCTGGTTGGGATATGTACTTACGGTCACTGTGGGACGTCGTCTTCGATACACTTATTGATGAAGCCAATGACTGAGGTGGTGTACTCCTCAATGTCATTGGATGAATCCCGGAACATATTCCAGTCTGTGCTAGCAAGTTACACCAGCTCTGTTAGGAGGAATGAGCCAAAATTAACCCAACTTATTGTGGGAAGCTTGTGGAAGGCTACCCGAAACGTTTGACCCAAGTTAAACAATTTAAAGGCAATGCTACCAAATACTAATTGAGTGTATGTAAACTTCTGACCCACTGGGAATGTGATGAAATAAATAAAAGCTGAAATAAATATTTCTCTCTACTATTATTCTGACATTTCACATTCTTAAAATAAAGTGGGGATCCTAACTGACCTAAGACAGGGAATTGTTACTAGGATTAAATGTCAGGAATTGTGAAACTGAGTTTAAATGAATTTGGCTAAGGTGTATGTAAACTTCCGACTTCAACTGTATATACTGTATTTGCCATTGCCGCTCGACCGTCGCTCATCCATATATTTTTATGTACATATTCTCATTCACCCCTTTTTAGATTTGTGTGTATTAGATAGTTGTTGGGGAATTGTTAGATTTTGTGGTAGATATTACTGCGCTGTCAGAACTATAAGCACAAGCATTTCGCATCTGCTAACCATATGTATGTGACCAATAAAATGTTATTTGATTTGAGAATGAAGTCCCAAGCTGTTGCAGCTTTCAGAAGTCGTCTATGTTACAATGAGTTGTCTTTCAATTCAGTTCATACAATAAGTATTCTAATATATTATAACGTATTCCCCATATGTAGTTATCTATTTCCATTATCACTACCAGTCTGTACCTTGTAGTTTACGCTCCATCCACATAGAGGCGATGTGCTGTGGTTATGGGCTTGCAACCCGCTGAAATAAACAGAAGGAAAATGCGGAAGTGAAATTACGAAGGGGATTCGTTTTTTTGTGACCACTTTTCTTTCCTCGTGGAAGAAGCTACCAGCTGAATAGCTAACTAAATAGCTACCAGTCAACTTAAAATGTCTAAACAACAGTCGTTTCATGTGTTTTTAAATGAGCGATTAACGGCGGCAGCTGTGGAGATTTTCGGGGAAGTTGAGAAAACGGTACTGAAACACCAGGAGGAGAATGATCGGCTACGGAGACTGCTGCAGGAGACACCAGAGATGAAACTACGTAGAATAGGTTGGTATGTAGATCTAATACCTAGCTAGCTACGGTTCTACTTAGTTAATAAACTGTTTTATCCATTTTTAAAGATTATCCGGGCGTGATTCAAAAGTTATCTGTCAAGATAATACCGGAGGTAAAACTATGTAGAACAAGTATGTATGTACAGAAACTGAAAGGTGAATAATGTGGGGCCACAGGTGGCCTATCGAATCCCCAAGCCGACTATGTAAAAAATCTGTCCATGTGCACTTGAGCAAGTTACTTAACCCTCATGTCTCCTGTAATTGCTGGAGATAAGAGCGTCTGCTAAATGACTAACATTTCAATTGTAATGTATTGTACTTTTGCAGTATTTTTTTTTTTACTGTAAATAAGAATATAATATGTTTCTGAACACTTCTACATTCACGTGGCTGCTACTATGATTATGGATAATCACGAATAAATAGTGGAAAATTAGATTAATGTGTGTAAGGAATATGGGATCAAATACTACACTTCTGACTACTGTAATACACTACGTTAATTTATCCAAACGTTTATGACTTCTTCACGTTGGGGGACTAGATACATAAAGTGCTTTGATTTCTACATGGTAAAACGGATATTATGAAAATTTGATCTCAAATCCCAAATTCTGGAGTATAGAGCCACATTTGTAAATGTTCGTTTCACTGTCTAAATTAATACACAGGGGAGTGTAAACCTCTGCTCCTCCTCTCCTTCCCTCCAGACTCCCTGCAGCTCTCTGTCTCTGAAGAGGAGGTTCCCCCTGAGCAGCAGCACTGTGAGCAGGAGTGGAGCCCCAGTCTGGGACAGAAGGACCCAGAGACCACACAGATTAAAGAGGAACAGGAGGAAGTCAGGACCAGTCAGGAGGAAGAGCAGATTCAAGGGCTCTTTGATACCAAAGACTCCATATCCACTCCTTCCTGTGTGAAAAGTGAATGTGATCAGGAGGACCCAGATCAAGAAGCCATACGAGCTGAATACCCAACTCTCAGTCCACTGAAAACATCTAAACTACAGTTGTTCTGTGTGTTTTTAAATGAATGTTTAACGGCATCTGCTGCTGTGGAGATTTTTGGTGCGGTTGAGGAAACTGTAGCAGAGTACCAGGAGGAGAATAATCGGCTACGGAGAATGCTGCGGATCACACCAGAGATAAAACTACGTAGAATAGGTTCGTATGTAGATCTAATACCTAGCTAGCTACTGTTCTACTTAGTTAATAAACTGTTTCATCCATTTTTAAAGAACAGTTTTTTTTATGTAACTAAGATTATCCGGGTGTGATTCAAAAGTTATCTGTGAGGAAAATATTATTGAAATAGCTTAAATAGCACAGCCTCTCTGACTCCAATGCATTTCATTAGAGATGGTGAGTACGTTTACGTTCACACTAGTAATTCAATATTACATTGATGATGGCAGTAGGCAGAGTACGGCTTCAGTCCTGTTGACCCCTGACTGCTCATCTTAAACGCCGTGAGGTCATAATAGAAGTAAGGATACGGTGACCAAAACATCTAGTTTTCTGAGAAATCTTTCACATTATTAGGACGTGTACAAGCTTTATTAAAATATCAAGTTTGGGAGCAGTAAAACTATTTATCTGTATTGCACATTATTTTAGCTCCTGTTATTATTTAGGATCAATACCAGTAAAGACATTTTCAATAAAAAAATCATTGATCTATAATTCACATTTGTGATTCAAGTGTTCTATTTAATTCTGTAGTATATAGGTAACCTCTGCTCCTCCTCTCCTTCCCTTCAGACTCCCTGCAGCTCTCTGACTCTGAAGAGGAGGTTCCCCCTGAGCAGCAGCACTGTGAGCAGGAGTGGAGTCCCAGTCTGGGGCAGAAGGACCCAGAGACCATACAGATTAAAGAGGAACAGGAGGAAGTCAGGACCAGTCAGGAGGAAGAGCAGCTTCAAGGGCGCTTTGATACCGAAGACTCCATATTCACTCCTTCCTGTGTGAAAAGTGAATGTGATCAGGAGGAATCACTTCAGTCCTTGACTCTTCCCCAAACCCGGACTGTGGAGAACAGAGAGAGAGACTCTAACCCAGTGGATCTCAAACCTTTTGGCACTGTGACGCACATTAAGGATCTCTACATTCCCTGTGATGCTCCAGATAATCAAAACAATGCCTCCAGCCACAGTTCAGCTGTAAGCAGCTACACAGTAGGACTTGACAGCAGCCCACCATTGGATCCCAGTCCACCATTGGAGAAACACTGTTCCGAACCCAGCACCACAGCTAGAAAAACTCACCACTGTCGTGACTGTGGTGAAACATTTGCTCTGATAGCTGACCTGCAGAGACATGTGACTCTCTTCAGTAAGATACCCAGTGAATGTAGTTCCTGCCAAAACCGCTACAAGTCCACCTGTAAACTGAAGGCCCATGTCCGACTCTGTCACAGTTGGAAACCCTGCACCTGCCCTGTTTGTGGAAAGACCTTCAAACACAAAAGAGTTCTGTCCAGGCACATGAGGATTCACACAGGAGAGAAACCATTCACTTGTGGTGACTGTGGGAAAAGCTTCAATCGCAAGGATACCTTAACTAAGCACAAATTGACTCACACCAGAGAGAAACCATTTAGCTGTGGCAACTGAGGGAAAAACTTAAATCAGAAACAACATGGCTGCTTAGTCTGTGATAAAATATTAATTCAGAAGACTAATCTGCTAACACGTGAAAAACATCCACAAAGAAAGTAAAAGAGGACACAGAGAGGGGACTAAGAGAGTATTGAGATACACCTGTGGACCAACTCTAGCTGGTCCTCCTGATCCTGCTCAGTCCAATGTCACAGTAATGATATAATGGGGCTGTTGTCTGAACCTAACAGGTAATGTTGCTACTCTTTGTGTATGAAATGGACAATCTGTAGTTCAGACAACCACCACTTTTTAGGTGAACAACTGAGGGATGATGTTGGAGAGTTGCGGCCCGTATTTATTCATTGTTGAACTTTTTTTTTAATTAATTGAGGGATTATGTTCCCAAGTATTCCCATGTGTAAATAGATTTACAGTATCAGTCAAAAGTTTGGATATGCCTACTCATTCAAGGGTTTTTCTTTATTTTGACAATTTTCTACATTATAGAATAATAGTGAAAACAAACTATGAAGTAACATATGGAATCATGTAGTAACCAAAAGTGTTAAATCAAAATATATGTAATATTTGAGATTCTTCAAATTAGCCACACATTTTTTTGTATCCTGGGGATTAGTGATTGGACAAGAGGGAAGATTTGTAACCAGTGGAGTAGTGATTGTATAATGGGGATGTTTTGTAACTAGGGGAGTAGTGATTAGATAAGGGGGTATTTCTGTATTGTGTGAATCAGATTTAACTGGTTGAGGGAGGAGTTTACAAGCGAGGCTGGACTGTATATAAGTCATTGTTGTTAAGTTATTTTTCTTTGTCTGCAGACGGCCTGTTTTTAGAACCTCTCTCTCTCTGGGGCCTTTTTGATAAATATTCTACTGCTGTATTTTGTTGTTAACTTTTTCTGAATTCTAAGACATCAGTTAGAGGTAAGCTTCTGCTTTTTACCCACACGTGCGGGGTCATATAATTAGTATTTTTCTTTAGGAACAGGATTGTGTTTCCTGGAGGTGGAGAGCTAGAGAATCCATAGGATGTGTAGACTGATTATAAAGGGCTTTGCTTGAATAAATACTGTCTGTGCATTTCCTCTGGAGGGGCCACCGACCCAAATAGACCAGAGGGTTTCCTCTTTGTTACTGTGTTGGGTCCATGCATTGGGGTGTGTATGAAAATGTCTCCGCATGACAAGGTGAGTATACCTCTTTCGTCTCGTGGGACACTAGGTCCCAGTACAGTGAGGAACTCCTGGTCCACAGGTGAAGGGTTTGGGGCGCACTAAGGTATTAAAAACTAAAGTATTTATTTAATAATAAGTTGCAGAGCTGATAAATTATACTGTTATTGCCCTAGGAGATCCTGATGAACTTAGACCCCTGAGCTGACGTCCCACTGAGTGGTTGTTAATAGTAAACGTTTCAGAGCTGGTATTTAAGATACTTAAAGATAAGTCAATACATTATTTTTAGACAGCTTTAAAAAATGACTTTCTTGCTCTTTCTCTAGAATCTACACCCACCTCTACTAGTGCCCAGTATAATCCAATCTCGTGGTTATATGCAAATACAAGAGGCTGTGTCTTACCCAATCATAATTATTAAAATATCCTCTACTGAACCTTGGGACAAGCAAAATGAGAGGTCCACCAAAGTCCTTGTCTATTCCCTGACAGCCCAACAACATATATATGAATATTGGCCCAGAGTAACTTATACATGAATATTTCATGGCCCAGTGACTTATACATGAATATTTCATGGCCCAGAGTGACTTATACATGAATATTTCATGGCCCAGAGTGACTTATACATGAATATTTCATGGCCCAGAGTAACTTATACATGAATATTTCATGGCCCAGAGTAACTTATACATGAATATTTCATGGCCCAGAGTGACTTGTACATTAATATTTCATGGCCCAGAGTGACTTGTACATGAATATTTCATGGCCCAGAGTGACTTGTACATTAATATTTCATGGCCCAGAGTGACTTATACATGAATATTTCATGGCCCAGAGTAACTTATACATGAATATTTCATGGCCCAGAGTGACTTATACATGAATATTTCATGGCCCAGAGTTCCACTCTAGGAGGGCGACACTGGAGTTGTCAAGTGTGATGGAGAGGTCTTTGAGTGGTGTGGTGGTTCATTTCTTTACTATCAAATGAGGAGAGACAAACTTATCACACAAGTCAGAGTTATACTTAAACTACATCTTTATTGACTTAAGGGAGCAGGTTAATACAACACAAAGAGAATGGATTGAGTGTTCTACGATAATGATGGCTGGTCAACGAATCAACCTCAGATGATTCGCTGAGAGCCCCGAGACGAAGTACAACGGTCTTTTATAGCCAAGATACACCCCGTTTAACCTATATGACGAACAACAGATGTATAGAATGGGTCACAAGGTTAAGATTAGCATGAAATACACTTATAATTCACAAATCAAATGTTATTGGTCACATAGACATGGTTAGCAGATGTTAATGTGAGTGTAGCAAAATGCTTGTGCTTCTAGTTCCGACCGTACAGTAATATCTAACAAGTAATCTAACAATTTCACAACAACTACCTAATACACACAAATGTAAAGGAATGAATAAGAATATGTACATATACATATATGGATGAGCGATGGCCATGCGGCATAGGCAAGATGCAGTAGATGGTATAGAGTACAGTATATACATATGAGATGAGTAATGTAGGGTATGTAAACATTATATAAAGTGGCATTGTTTAAAGTGACTAGTGATACATTTATTACATCCAATTTTTAATTATTAAAGTGGCTAGATATTGAGTCAGTATGTTGGCAGCAGCCTTTCTATGTTAGTGATGGCTGTTCAACAGTCTGATGGCCTTGAGATAGAAGCTGTTTTTCAGTCTCTCGGTCCCAGCTTTGATGCACCTGTACTGACATCGCCTTCTGGATGATAGCGGGGTGAACAGGCAGTGGCTCGGGTGGTTGATGTCCTTGATGATCTTTTTGGCCTTCCTGTGACATCGGGTGGTGTAGGTGTCCTGGAGGGCAGGTAGTATGTCCCCGGTGATGCGTTGTGCAGACCTCACTACCCTCTGGAGAGGCTTACGGTTGTGGGCGGAGCAGTTGCCGTACCAGGCGGTGATACAGCCCGACAGGATGCTCTCGATTGTGCATCTGTAAAAGGTTGTGAGTGTTTCGGTGACAAGACAAATTTCTTCAGCCTCCTGAGGTTGAAGAGGCGCTATTGCACCTTTTTCACCACGTTGTCTATGTGGGTGGACCATTTCAGTTTGTCCGTGATGTGTACCCCGAGGAACTTAAAACTTTCCACCTTCTCCACTACTGTCCCGTCGATGTGGATAGGGGGGTGCTCCCTCTGCTGTTCCTGAAGTCCACGATCATCTCCTTTGCTTTGTTGACGTTGAGTGTGAGGTTATTTTCCTGACACCACACTCCGAGGGCCCTCACCTCCTCCCTGTAGGCCGTCTCGTAGTTGTCGGTAATCAATTCTACCGCTGTAGTGCCGTCTGCAAACTTGATGATTGAGTTGGAGGCGTGAATGGCCACGCAGTCATGGGTGAACAGGGAGTACAGGAAAGGGCTGAGAATGCACCCTTTTGGGGCCCCAGTGTTGAGGATCAGCGGGGTGGAGATGTTGTTTCCTACCCTCACCACCTGGGGGCGGCCCGTCAAAGTCCAGGACCCAGCTGTGCAGGGCGGGGTCGAGACCTATGGTGTTAAATGCTGAGCTGTAATTGATGAACAGCATTCTTACATAGGTATTCCTCTTGTCCAGATGGGTTAGAGCAGTGTACAGTGTGATTGCGATTGCGTCGTCTGTGGACCTATTGGGGCGGTAAGCAAATTGGAGTGGGTCTAGGGTGTCAGGTAGGGTGGAGGTGTATGACTAGTCTCTCAAAACACTTTATGACGACGGAAGTGAGTGCTACGGGACGATAGTCATTTGGCTCAGTTACCTTAGCTTTCTAGGGAACAGGAAAAATGGAAAAAAGGAAAAACCTCAAATAATTTCTAATGACTGTTGACATCCAGTGGAAACGATAGGAACTGCAAGAAGGTCCCTTAGAAATCTGGATTCCCAATGAAAACCCATTGAAAAGAGAGTGACCTCAAAAAAAAAAAACTGAATGGTTTGTCTTCGGGGTTTTGCCTGCCAAATAAGTTCTGTTATAGTCACAGACATGATTCAAACAGTTTTAGAAACTTCAGAGTGTTTTCTATCCAATACTAATAATAATATGCATATATTAGCATCTGGGACTGAGTAGGAGGCAGTTTACTCTGGGCACGCTTTTCATCCAAACGTGAAAATGCTGCCCCCTATCCATAAGAAGTTAACTCATGCTCTGGAATGCGGTCTCTTTAGGTTTTATCACTCAAAAGACATGGTAAATCTCCTGTCAGTGTTTTCCCAGAGGCTCATCCTCAGTAGAACACACACAGATGAGTGTTCTAACAACCCCTTATTCTGTTGCATAAAACAACCATTTGATGCAATAACAGCATTATAACATAATCTTGTAATTTCCAAAATAGTGGGCAGGCCTTCCCCGGGACGAAGAGTAGCTCCGTCTTGTCGAGGTTGAGCTTGAGGTGGTGGGCCGACATTCAAGTTGAGATATCTGCCAAGCACGCAGAGATGCGTGTCACCCACCTGGGTGTCAGAAGAGGGTGAAGGAGAAAAGTAGTTGAGTGTCATCCGCATATCAATGATAGGAGAGACCATATGATGGAGCTGAGTGCCTTGGTGTATAGAGAGGAGGGGGCCTAGAACCAAGCCCTTAGGGGACACCAGTAGTGAGAGTACGTGTTGGAGACACAGGTCCTCTCCACGTCACCAGGTAGGAGTGACCTGCCAGGTAGGATGCAATCCAAGAGCGTGCAGAGCCGGAGACCCCCAGCCTGAGAGGCTGGAGAGGAGGATCTGATGGTTCTTCGTGTCGAAGGCAGCGGATACATCTAGGAGGATGAGGACAGAGGAGTGACAGTCAGCTTTGGCTGTGCGGAAAGACTCCATGACACAGAGAAGAGCAGTCTTGGTTGAAGTCTGACTGGTTAGGGTCAAGAAGATTTTTCTGAGAGCGATAACAAGAAAGTTGATCAGAGATAGCACACTCAAGTGTTTTGGAAAGAAAAGAAAGAGATACAGGTCTACAGTTTCACGTCAGATGAGTCGAGTGTTGGTTTCTTGAGGAGGGGACGCAGCCAGTGGTCAGGGATGAGTTGATGAGGGACGTGAGAAGGTCTCCAGAGATGGTCTGGAGAAGGGAGGAGGGGATGGAGTCGAGCGGGCAGGTTGTCGAGTGGCCAGACTTCACTAGTCACAGGATTTCATCTGGAGAGAGAGGGGAGAAATAGGTCAAGGCGTAGGTTAGTTCTGTGTGAGTGATACCAGTGGAATCAGTAGGCTGAGTGAATGACTAGGAGATGTAGTCAACCTTTTTTTCAAAGTGGCCAAGCAAAGGGCCATGCCGGCCGGCCAGAAATGGGACAGTGCCAGTCACATGATGTGGAAAGCGTTGAGAGAAGAAGAGGCAGAATCAGGAGACAGGAGGGAGAAGGATTTAGCAGAAGGGAAAGATGTTAGGATAGAAGAGAGAGAGAGAGCAAAGATTGTGACGGCCCATGACCATCTGGGTAGGGGGTTGGAGGAAAGGGAGACAGAAAATGAAACAAAGTAGTGATCAGAGACCTGGAGGGGGGTTGCAGTGAGATTAGTAGGAGAACAGACTCTAGTAAAGATGAGGTCAAGCGTATTGCCTGCCTTGTGAGTTGGAGGGGATTGGGAAAGAGTGAGGTCAAAAGAGGCAAGGAGGGGAAAGAGAGTTGGAAAGAAATTAATTGAAGGCAGACGTAGGGAGGTTGAAGTCCCAAGTACGAAGAGCGGTGAGCCATCATCAGGAAATGAGCTTATCAAGGTGTCAAGCTCATTGAGCAACTCTCCAAGGACACCTGGTGGGTGATAGATGACAATAATGTTAATCTTGAGTGGACAAGTGACAGTGACAGCGTGGAATTCAAATGAGGAGCTGGACAGGTTAAATGATCCACTTAGGAGAAATGTGTAGACCTGTACCACCAACGCGATGACCAGATTCTCTCTGACTATCAGAGAAAAAGTAGTCAGATGAAGAGCAGCTGGAGTAGCAGTGTTCTCTGGGGTGATCCATGTCTGTGTCAGGGACAAAAAGTCAAGGGGGTTGAAGGGCAGCATAGGCTGAGATGAACTTGGAGTTCTTGGCCGCAGATCGGCAGTTCCACAGGCTGCCAGATACCCGGAATTTCACATGGGTTGAGTGCGTAGGGTACACTAAATGAAAAAGGTTGCAGCCAAGGGGTGGGAAGCGTCTGTAAAGCCTACAGGGAGAGGTGTGAACCGGTACAGAAAACACACACATAGGGCCTCCAGAGTGGTGCAGCGGTCTAAGGCACTGCATGAGGTGTCACTACAAACCTGGGTTCGAGCCCAGACTATGTCACAACCGGCCGTGACCGGGAGTCCCATAGGGAGGCGCACAATTGGCCAAGCGTCGTCCAGGTTAGGGGAGGGTTTGGTCGGGGGGGGGCTTTACTTTGCTCATCGCGCTCTAGCGACTCCTTGTGGCGAGCCGGGCGCCTGCAGGCTGACTTCGGTCATCAGTTGAACGGTGTTTCCTCCGACACATTGGTGCAACTGGCTTCCGGGTTAATCAGGTGGGTGTTAAGAAGCGCGGATTGGCGGGTCATGTTTCAGAGGACGCATGACTCAACCTTTGTATCTCCCCAGCCCGTTGGGGAGTGGCAGCAATGAGACAAGATTGTAATTGAATATCAGGAATTTGAGAAGAAAATGGGTGTAATATATATATGTATATATTTTTAAACATATAGTTGACAAAGCTACAAAAGAGCAAAATGAGAATCTGTAAATAACTAGGTAAGATGAGAGAGTGGTGTGGAGCGTTCCTCGAATAACTTGGCAGAACCGTCTTTGTTTTGGTGACGGTCTTAGTTTGCCACAAAACCGCTGCTTACAGCTGCTGCTGAGCAACCAGGGGAGACTGAAGTACTAACACTAATTGATAATTGCCTCGCAGAGGTGGAGAGCACACCTTCCTGTACTAATTGATAATAGCCTGGCAGAGGTGGAGAGCACACCTCCCATTACTAATTGATAATAGCCTGGCAGAGGTGGAGAGCACACCTTCCTGTACTAATTGATAATAGCCTGGCAGAGGTGGAGAGCACAACTCCCTGTACAAATTGATAATAGCCTGGCAGCGGTGGAGAGCACACCTTCCTGTACTAATTGATAATAGCCTGGCAGAGGTGGAGAGCACACCTCCCTGTACAAATTGATAATAGCCTGGCAGAGGTGGAGAGCACACATCCCTGTACTAATTGATAATAGCCTGGCAGAGGTGGAGAGCACACCTCCCTGTACTAATTGATAATAGCCTGGCAGAGGTGGAGAGCACACCTTCCTGTACTAATTGCTGATTGCCTTGGAGAGGTGAGACCACTCCCCCTCCAATCCAGGCACTGATTACCAAAACTAGTCCCACATTTCCCTGCCCCTTGATCCTGGATGTGTCAACAACTATCTGCAAATAATGAGCAGTCAGCAGCTCACACACACCAAGTAGGCTGCTGGGAAGACAGGAAGCACCTACAGTAGATGGCCCTAGCTGTCAAAAACACAGTACTAGACCACAACAGATAAAGACAACAAAACATGATACTTATCACTCCTGGAGATATCATGAGTCGTCTAGCTATAGAATGAAGTCCCAAGCCGTTGCAGCTTTCAGGAGTCGCCTGTGTTATAATACATAAAATGAGTTGTCTTTCAATTCAGTTCATACAATAAGTAATATAACATAGGGGGCGCTAGAGAGCGTGCTATGGAGTAGACGTGCTTTGCTAGAGCTCCTCTCTATTTTGAAACAAATTAATATTTATCGTAACCTCTCACAACCTATAACTTCAAACATTGTCTGGCAATATGACAAAGGGAAAAGGTACCAAAAATGGGGGCGCTAAACAAGACCATTTGAATGAGATCGACAACGAATCAATTTCAACATCGCCGACCCACGAGGAGTTAGGTGAAGATGCCAGCTCCCAAGACTTCCCCACAGATTTTACTCAACGTGACATACTGGCTGCCATAAACTCACTAAGCAAGAAGGTGGACACAAGGTTGGCTGATATCTCAAAGAGTATTGGGACTTTGACTGAAACTGTGAAGGCAAGTAAGGGAAGGGTGCATGAGGTTGAGCAGACGACAGTCGATCACGAGGCCAGGACATAGAGAAACAGTGTGCAGCGTTCAAAAATGACAACAAAACCCTGAGAGCCCGATTGGAAATGCTTGAGTCGCATTCAAAACGCCAGAACATCCGAGTATTTGGGATCCAGGAGGACACTGAGAAAGGGAAACCCACTGAATTCGTCTCGGAGCTGATACTGGCACTGCTGGGGAGTGAACACTTCAAAACGGCCATCCTGATCGACCGCGCACACAGATCACAGGCAACGAAGACGGCCAAGGGCGCGCCACCAAGGCCATTCATTGTACGGCTGCACTATCCCCAGACCAGGGATCTCATCCTCAAGCTGGCTAGTCAAAAGTTCCCCCTTTAACTACAACGGAGCCAGGGTGTCTTTCTACCCAGATCTTACTTTGGAGGTGAGGAACCAACGGAAAGAGTATAATGAATTACGCAACAAATGCAGGGCGGCCAACAGCCGATATGGGTTCATCTTCCCAGCCCGGTTTAAGGTGACAGTCGAGGGATCAACACTTACTTTGACAACCCAAAAGAGGCCGATCTGTTCTTGTCAAGCAAGCTCCCTGGCTAAGGATACAGAACGGCTAAATGTCAACCGGCTAAATGGCCAAATACAGGCCAGGAATGTGTTTGAATTTCCTGCCTATGTCTTTTCGATCAGAAGATCAGAAATTGGGACTTATATGATGGGTGAGATGTTGTGGCTTATATAGCATTGTTTAGCCTATCATGTTTTAGCGACACTCACCCCCTAACGTGAGAGTTCAGTATTATTTAATATTAGTTGATATGCGGAGCATCTATAGACAACGAGTTAGTTCAAGCTGTATGTCTAGACACCCTCAGGTTTGTGTGTTAGTCAAGGAGTACTTCGTTTGGGGAAGTCACTCAGTAAAGGGACGGGAGGGGGGGTGGTGTCTGTGTTTTATGTTCACATTTAATAAAGGTGGCATGACAAGCTCACGTTTTTCTTCTGGGTTTTGTATGACAGCAACAAGTTGCTCTAAAATAAGAAATGCCACATAGTGACCGAGCACAGAGTAGACCTGGTGGAATAAAGATAGTCAGCTGGAACTGTAATGGCTTACGGCATGTCGTGAAACGAGCTAAGGTTTTTTTCTCATCTTAAATCACTGAGTGCTGACATAGTGCTTCTTCAAGAAACGCATATTAAACGCTCCGCTCAGGACAAGCTACGAGTCGGCTGGATCGGTCAGATATACCAGTCTAATTGTGATGCAAAAGCGAGAGGGGTTGCAATCGTGATAAGGAAAAACATTCCTTTCGTGTACTCATCCTTGATTTCAGATCCTAATGGTCGGTATATTATTGTGGCTGGTACACTGAATTCGATACCATTTTAACCTTGGTCAGTTGATATGGACCCAACTTCGATGATCCATTATTTTTTCAAAGAGTATTTAAGGCCAGACCAAATATCTCGGATACAAGTGTTATTGTTGGAGGTGACTTTAACTGTACGTTCGATCCCCTTCTAGACAAACAGCTATCAAGGTCACTTCAACAATCAAATGCCAGTGTCTGTCTAAATACATTGATGACAAACCTTAACATTGTTGATATTTGGAGACTGACGCACCCAACAGACAGGGATTATGCTTTCTTTTCATCAGTTCATAAATCATATTCCAGAATTGACCACTTTTTTGTTGGACTCCAAACTAATTTCATCAGCTGAGTCGGTTACCTATCACCCTCTTCTAATTACGGTCCACTCTCCTCTGTCCATGGTGCTGAAACGCGACAATATGTCGACAGGTCGGCGACCGTGACGCTTAGACGCATACCTGTTGAAAGATGAGGCTTTTTGTCAGTATTTGAAGGAGCAGATTGCCTTTTTCCTCGGAGCTAACGACACGGGGGATGTTGACGACTCCACCCTTTGGGAATCTCTAAAGGCTGTGATTAGAGGTTACATTATTTCTTATACATCAGAGAGGAAGAGACGCGCCAATACTAGGCTGAGAGAAATTGAAAGAGTTAGGGGAACAGGAGAACGTTTTTAGGATGAATTGCTCGAATACAGTCCTTGAGAAGATCACGAAGTTGAAATATGAATACAATACCATTCTTTCGAAATTTGCTAGAACGCAACAAAGTTATTTTGAACTGCGTGACAAACTACATAAATTATTAGCAAGACAGCTAAGGCATGTACAGGCATCTAGAGCTATTCACAAAATAAAAGACAAGGGTAAAATAGTAACAGATCCGCAGGATATTAATAAATGCTTTGCGCAGTTTTACTCAGAGCTATACCAATCAAAATGCGATGCTACTGGTCCACAAACTATGGAACGCTTTCTCGCTGAATGTTCACTTCCTAAACTATACAGGGGGGCAGCTGCTGCACTCGATGCTGGGATAACTTTAGAGGAAATTAACACAGCGATAGCACAATTTCCAAACAGCAAGGCCCCTGGGCCCGATGGATATGTAATAAAATTCTATAAGAAGTACTGCGCCAGTCTAGCTCCACTTATGTTGCGAATGTTTAAACAATCCAAAGAAAATGCCAAACCCCCCCAAACACTATATGATGCTACAATAGCACTGATCTTGAAAAAAGAGAGATTCCATGGAGATGTCGTCTCTTCGCCCCGTGTCGTTACTCCCCATAGAAAATAAGGTGTTGACAAAGATATTGGCAAACCGATTGAAAACATATATTTCTGACATCATACACTCTGACCAGACAGGTTTTTACCCCGGGCCGACATTTATACTACAATAGCCCTTATGCACATTCCATGATCGAACGTTCTAAACACACTTCCTATCGGTTTGGCAATTTCCGGTCAGTCTAGTTATCGACGAAATAACGTTACTACCACTATGTCGCAGTTTTTTACTAGGTGTCTTCAGGACTTGCCTCAAATTAATATTAATGATGTACATCGAATTGTTAAATCAGCCTCCGAGACTCCAGCTTGCAAGAATGAAAAGGGGTTCAAGATGTATATAGGAAGCCACATAGACCACTATGAAGGTGAGTACCACGTCAGTGACAGATATAACGTTAGCTAGCTACAATCATTAGTTAGCTAATTTAACTAGTAACTGTAGCTAGTTAGTTACTTCGTAAAAGGATGTAACGTTGACAGAATCTACCTGAGAATGTGTGTATTTTCGTTAGCTTGGTTATGTTATGCTTGCGAGCTATATTTGCTAGCTAAAAATAATTGTTATTAATGTCTTCTACACAGTATCTAACAAAGATACATTGACAGGGGAGATCACCGTGAGGGCTGCCTGTCACAGGTCCATGAGGAAGAGTGAAAAGCTGCACAGCATGAGAGTAGGGAAAGGTTATAGATAGCTACTAGGGACCTTGTTAAACATCTCCTGTGAGACACTGTCATCATGGTCAAAATGTGTTGGAGATGGTGTCAACGTTTAATCTTATCAGTAGATAGATATTAATGATGGGTCCCAAACCCAATTTAGAATTGCCCACTTAACAGGTTATTTGGTAAAGATCTGTTGATGCAGTGTTTGGTAATTGTGTTACTGAGACACAATGTATTCCTGTATAGTTAAATGAGCCCCTAGTTAAGACTAGACACTACTATGTTTGTTATTTATGGGCCGCATCATTCTTGTTTCTCACTTCAGTCTTATCTTCACAGATGGTGTTTAAGCACTCCGTGCCAGTGATAGTGGTCCCAAGCCACTGCTCCTGTGTTGCAGGAAGTGCTCTGTGCAATCATCTGGTGGCTCTTCTTTACCAGACAGCGCCCTACTCTCAACTAAACATTCCTGCTGCACCACCAGTTCACAGCTGCACAGACACAGAACAGCGTTGGCACAAGCCAAGAACACTTGTCTATCAATATCAACAAATAAATGCACCTGAAAAGTATTCTACCTATGTAACAGTAAATCCTTGTTAATTAGGGTGTGAAACCAGGTCCGGTTGATGGGATAGAGTTCAGTAAACCTACTAACTTAATTAGGGTGTGAAACCAGGTCCGGTTGATGGGATAGAGTTCTGTCAACCTACTAACTTAATTAGGGTGTGAAACCAGGTCCGGTTGATGGGATAGAGTTCTGTCAACCTACTAACTTAATTAGGGTGTGAAACCAGGTCCGGTTGATGGGATAGAGTTCTGTCAACCTACTAACTTAATTAGGGTGTGAAACCAGGTCCGGTTGATGGGATAGAGTTCTGTCAACCTACTAACTCGTGTGCTGATGGAATAAGGTAAGTTGGAGGTTCCTAGAATGGGAACATTTTAGAAAACATTTCCTTGTGATTGTTTTTGTATCCAGATGATAAGCCTAAACAGTGGCGTCTTTACGATGTAATGACAAATGTTTGGGACAAAGACTGGGGGAAAATATTTAATCTATAAATCTGTATATTTTAATTCATTTTATTTGAACTTTCGGGCTTGTGCTGTTTCTGGAAAAGTTACATGAGTCTTGGTCATAGTAATCTCTCCAACTTGATGTTAAGGTTTTAAAATGTTTTGCAGAAGTTCTCTACAAAGCACTCAATGGATACATGCCTGACATGGACCTACTCCGCGTCTCAGAAACGTATGCCAACTTTTCTCCACTTACTGCCCCTCTTGTGACAACAATGGAAATGTCAGCTGACGTGCCCCTGGTTGAGTCCGCCTTTGGGCCAGTGCAAGCCGGCAGTGTTCTGTCCTATCAGCTTCCACAGCCAAAGACCCGGGAAATTGTGAAGATTGCCGATGCCCCTTCTCCACCAATACTTCCATTAGATGGCTTCAGGCTTCCTAGTGTGCTTACGTCCTTAGCCATCAGGAGCAGTTCCACCTCAAGGCATTAGAGACAACCTACGAGATGTCACACAAAGTCGAGGTTGCTACAAGGGAGCAGAGCAGCAGCCTGGAATGGCATCAGCTCAGGAAAATGAGAATAACATCCTCTCGTTTCCGAGAGGTTTGCCATGTCCGGGGAGAGACCTCAGCTGACCACCTAGCTGAGCGGATGTTCAAGGGATCTGGTATGCAGACCATGGAGATGAAGAGGGGGCTACCCATGGAGTCAGTGGCTGTACAGGGACCTGGTATGCAGACCATGGAGATGAAGAGGGGGCTACCCATGGAGCCAGTGGCTGTACAGGGACCTGGTATGCAGACCATGGAGATGAAGAGGGGGCTACCCATGGAGCCAGTGGCTGTACAGGGACCTGGTATGCAGACCATGGAGATGAAGAGGGGGCTACCCATGGAGCCAGTGGCTGTACAGGGACCTGGTATTCAGACCATGGAGATGAAGAGGGGGCCATGGAGCCAGTGGCTGTACAGGGACCTGGTATTCAGACCATGGAGATGAAGAGGGGGCTACCCATGGAGCCAGTGGCTGTACAGGGACCTGGTATGCAGACCATGGAGATGAAGAGGGGGCTACCCATGGAGCCAGTGGCTGTACAGGGACCTGGTATAAAGACCAATGGAGATGAAGAGATCTCATGCTTACTACTGGCAGGTACAAGGTCAAATCCTTCTTACAGGTTGTAGCTGGTGTGGCTTTGTCATCTGTACACAGGAGGACATCCTAGTTGAAAGGATATATAAAGATCTACAGGTTGTAGCTGGTGTGACTTTGTCATCTGTACACAGGAGGACATCCTAGTTGAAAGGATATATAAAGATCTACAGGTTGTAGCTGGTGTGACTTTGTCATCTGTGCACAGGAGGACATGCTAGTTGAAAGGATATATAAAGATCTACAGGTTGTAGCTGGTGTGACTTGGTCATCTGTACACAGGAGGAGATCCTAGTTGAAAGGATATATAAAGATCTACAGGTTTCAAAAACTATAAGAGAGAAGGTTGACCACTTGTATTTTTACCACAACTTGCAGAAGTGTCTCTCGCACCTGAATGGATCCCCTGCATGGGTGCCAAGTTTAGTGGTTTTATGAGAAATAAGTATTGTTCTTGTGAAGAAATCTACAGTAGAATAGATTTGTTTTAAAAAATGTATTTCAGCAAATGTTCAACAGTTCAGTTAATCAATTAAACATCTCTGACATTGTATTCAATCTTGCATTCTGGCTATTCTGTGTTTACTTGATTTCTTTCCCCCACCCCTGCTCCTCATTGCCTAATTAAAGCCAATACAAGCTCCACACAAACTGATATTCACTCCAACACAAATGATTGATACATGTCGTAGATAAACAAATTATTATTTTGCTGCTAGCAAATAAACACGTGTACATTTACACTGGCTTAGCCCATGCTCTGGACCGGAACAAAGACTGCACCATTGGCAGCGCACCTTGTTCTTCATCCCCCTCAGTCGGAGCAGGACGTTTCAGTCTTCTTTCCCAAACACCAGGTCTCTTTTGAATTTGCCAGTTCCACGCGAAGACAGTAGGAACAACACCTCTTTTTAGGAATTGTCGCCTCCCAATTTTTCCCTCAACAAAGTCACTTTCGACGAAATGTGTACTACACTCCTTTGTGTGTTTGGTGACAGCAAAGTTGTCACGACGTACTACCACCAACCACCTTTTTCTGAGCTCTACATCGACTGGGAAACGATGGAAGCTCACAATACCATTACATTTGGAAGAAACGTAACACAGAGGCACTGAACAATGTTCATTGGCACCTCCTTCGCGGGGCTGTAATTTAAACGTAGTCATTGCGAACTATTTCAGTCAGAAAAGCATCGGCGACAGTTAGCTAGCTAGTAAGCTAATGCTAAAAACAATAGCAGAACTCGCTCCGGACGTCATCAACCCGGTCAGAAGTAAATTAGACCGTTGGAGGCGGTATAATGCATAGAGCCTATTTGAGACGCCTTTTCAACGTAATGTATCATGATCATAAAGTTCAGGCAGTGGTAATAGCTCTTGACGCAGAGAAGACATTTGATCAGATTGAGTGGAAGTATATGATGTCGGTTCTGGAGCATTTCGAGTAACCAATCAGGAAATGTCGCAGTCATTCCGCCTGTTCAAGGGCTGCCGACAGGGGTACCCTATTTCGCCTGCTCTCTTCGCTATAGCCATGGACCCTCCTTGCTACTCGCATTCGAGCATGTGCCGATTTAGCGTCTGTTTAAATAAAAGACGTAACAGAAAATGTCCCTATATGCAGACGATGTTCTTTTGTTTTTATCCAAGCCTAAAACTTATATTCCTCCTTAACTTGATAAATAGATTTGGCTCATTCTCTGGCTACAAGATAAACTGGCAAAAAAGAGAATTGATGCCGATATCACGGCCTGTGGATATGCATTTTCTGCCATCTACCCCATTTAGAAACGGTGATGGACAAGTTCACAAGCCTTGGCATTGTAGTGACAAGAGACCTTGATCAGCTATTGAAAGCGAAGTGGGACATGAAAATATATCAGCTTAAACAAAATATAAATTTTTGGAAAACTAGGCCTATCTCCTTGGTTGGTCATATAAACGCTATTAAAATGGTTGTCCTACCCGGGTTTCTTTACCTCTTCCAATGTCTACCCAATTTCATACCACAAAGCTATTTTAAGAAACTGGATTCAATAGTAATTTCATTTTTATGGGATAACAAGCAGCCAGAATTCCAAAGAAGCATTTATGCAAGTACAAGATAGAGGGGGGCTTTGGCCTTCCTCACTTTAAACTGCTAATCTGAACATTGTGTCTTCCTGGAGGGAAAGTTTACCTGGGATGCGACAGAATGATATGCCTTCATGGCTTTTGATTGAGCAGGCCTCTTGTCAACGTTCCTCACGCCCTGCACTTGTTAATAGTCCATCATATGTGAAAAAAAGCCACTTATGACTCTAATCCAGTCATTTGTCATACGCTTAGGATCTGGAAACAGATTAGGTATTTTCTTATTAACATACCCACTGTATTCATTGACAGCCCGATTTGCCTGAATCATGCTTTCCACCCTGCATTGGATGATATGGTGTTTTTACAGTGGAGGGAGAAGGGGCTCACAACAATTGGTAATTTATACATGGATGGTCAGTTAGCTTCATTTCAACAATTACAGGGAAAGTTTAACATGCCAACAACACATTTTTATTTAGATACCTCCAAATCAGGAATTTCTTAAGGACACATATCCCACAGTATGGCATTAAGCCAAATAGTCCTACATTAGATAGCCTGATCCTTGTCAAACCCCATTCAAAAGGGTCGGTCTCTAGACTGTATGATGTGTTACAGGCCCACATAGAGGTATCCACAGACACTATTAAAAGGGTCGGTCTCTAGACTGTATGATGTGCTACAGGCCCACATAGAGGTATCCACAGACATCATTAAAAGGGTCAGTCTCTAGACTGTATGATGTGCTACAGGCCCACATAGAGGTATCCACAGACATTAAAAGGGCCAGTCTCTAGACTGTATGATGTGCTACAGGCCCACATAGAGGTATCCACAGACATTAAAAGGGCCAGTCTCTAGACTGTATGATGTGCTACAGGCCCACATAGAGGTATCCACAGACACCATTAAAAGGGCTTAGGAACAAGAACTTGGTTCAGAAATCTCAGATGAGGACTGGGTAGAAGCTCTCAGGAATATAAACCACAGTTCAGTGAATGCCAGACACAACCTTGTACAGTTTAAGGTGATACACAGGTTACATTACTCAAAAGTGAAACTGCATAAAATATTCCCGGACACCTCACCACTGTGAGAGGTGCAAGCAGGATGAGGGGACGTTGACCCACTTATTCTGGACATGTCCCAACTTACGTGCTTACTGGGCTCTCATTTTTGATGACTTATCTAAAGCCTTCGATAGAGTTTTAGCCCCAGACTCATTGATCGCTCTGTTTGGCACAGTTGATGGGAATAACCAGGAAGTGAAGTCTGTCTCTCTTTGTACTCTATTAGCCTAAAGGCTCATATCGCAATTTTGGAAATTGGAGACTGTACCTACCTTTGAAATGTGGTTACGGGATTCAGGGAATGTAATACATATGGACAAGATTCTATACAATACCTCCAATAGAAGTCCATTGTTTTACAAAATATGGCAGCCGATACTGGATATATGGTCTAGTCCTCCTTCATAACTGGGTTGATGATCTGCTGCTACTCTGTGCTGTACTCCACTCTATATTTATTTTGGGCTTAACTACACTGCTTGTAATGACTACATGCTGTCTTCTTATACATGTACAACCTAATAGGATTTTGTTTTATTTTGTGTATATGTGAGTTAACTTATTTTTTGTCTTCTAAATTGGCCATACCATTCAACAGTACAATGAATGTCCATGTTGGTATTGCTGTCTTGTTTAATTATTATTTTTTGGGAAAATAATAAACATATAAATAAATAAAAGTAATATAACATATTATAACGTTTTCCCCACATGTAGTTATCTATTTCCATTATCACTACTAGTCTTGGGTGGCAAGTAGCCTCGTGGTTAGAGTGTTGGGCCAGTAACCGAAAGGTTGCTGGGTTGAATCCCAGAGCTGACAAGGTAAAAAAAAACTGTCATTCTGAACAAGCCAATTAACCCACTGTTCCCCAGGATGTCGTCATTGTAAATAAAAATCTGTTCTTAACTGACTTGCCTGGTTAAATTTAAAAAAAAATGTCTACCTTGGTTAAATATATATATTTTTTTTAAGTCTGTACCTTGTAGTTAACGCTCCATCCACATAGAGACGCTGTGTTTATGGGCTTGCCACCCTCTGATACAGGCGGAAGTGAGTTTGCGAGCGGACTTTTCTTTCGTGAACACCGTCCCTCGTGGAAGAAGCTACCAGCTGAATAGCTAACTAGCTAGCTACCAGTCAACTTAAAATGTCTAAACAACAGTCGTTTCATGTGTTTTTAAATGAGCGCTTAACTGCGGCTACTGTGGAGATTTTCGGGGAAGTTGAGAAAACGGTACTGAAATACCAGGAGGAGAATGATCGGCTACGGAGCCTCCTTCGGATCACATCGGAGGTTAAACTATGTAGAACAGGTACGTATGTACAGTGCATTCGGAAAGTATTCAGACCCCTTCGCTATTTCCACATTGAGTGAAAAATCTGTCCATGTGCACTTGAGCAAGTTACTTAACCCTCATGTCTCCTGTAATTGCTGGAGATAAGAGAGTCTGCTAAATGACTAACATTTCAAGTGTAATGTATTGTACTTTTGGAGTCATTTTTTAAATTGTAAATGAGAATATAAATGTTTCTGAACACTTATACATTCATGTGGATGATACTATGATTAAGGATAAACACGAATAAATCATGAATAATTAAGATCATATCCGTACCAATAACAGGGGAGGTCAGCATTTTTTTTGGGGGGGGGGGGGGGGGGGGGGGGGGGTGATGGTCATCTCTTTCCAGAAACAGATTATATTGTATTTACAATAAAAGGGACTCCAAGCTTATTATTACATTATTCACCATTCACTTCCTATTGGGCAAAACCCACAACACAACCAAAACAAACTGCAAATGCATTCAACAAGTTTGTGGTTTCACAAGATGAATGTGTGTAAGGAATATGGGATCAAATACTACACTTCTGACTACTGTAATACACTACGTTAATTTAACCAAACGCTTATGACTTCTTCACGTTGGGGGACTAGATACATAAAGTGCTTTGATTTCTACATGGTAAAACAGATATTATGAAAATTCCCTCAAATTAAAGGTGACATTCTGTATTGTCACCTCATATTAAACATTTGATCTCAAATCCCAAATTCTGGAGTATAGATCCACATTTGTAAATGTTAGTTTCACTGTGTAAATAAATACATAGGGGAGTGTAAACCTCGGCTCCTCCTCTCCTTCCCTCCAGTATTCCTGCAGCTCTCTGTCTCTGAAGAGGAGGTTCCCCCCGAGCAGCAGGGACAGGGGGACCCAGAGACCACACAGATTAAAGAGGAACAGGAGGAAGTCAGGACCAGTCAGGAGGAAGAGCAGCTTCAAGGGCGCTTTGATACCAAAGACTCCATATCCACTACTTCCTGTGTGAAACGTGAATGTGATCAGGAGGACCCATGTCAAGAAGCCGTACTAGCTGAATACCCAACTCTCAGTCCACAGAAAACATCTAAACTACAGTTGTTTCGTGTGTTGTTAAATGAATGTTTAACGGCATCTGCTGCTGTGGAGATTTTTGGTGCGGTTGAGGAAACTGTAGCAGAGTACCAGGAGGAGAATGATCTGCTACGGAGACTGCTGCGGAGGACACCGGAGATAAAACTATGTAGAATAGGTTAGTATGTAGATCTAATACCTAGCTAGCTACTGTTCTACTTAGTTAATAAACTGTTTCTGGTAACAGGGATCTCCATTGCATCCATTTTTAAAGAACAGTTTATAATATAGCTAAGATTCACCGGGCATAATTAAAAAGTTATCTGTCAGGAAAATATTATTGAAATAGCTTAAATAGCACAGCCTCTCTGACTCCAATGCATTTCATTAGAGATGGTGAGTACGTTTACGTTCACACTAGTAATTCAATATTACATTGATGATGGCAGTAGGCAGAGTACGGCTTCAGTCCTGTAGACCCCTGACTCTGCTCATCTTAAACGCTTTGAGGTCATAATAGAAGTAAGCATTAGAGGTCGACCAATTATGATTTTTCAACGCCGATTATTGGAGGACCAAAAAAAGCCGATACCGATTAATCGGCCGGTTTTTATATATATATTTGTAATAATGACAATTACAACAATACTGAATGAACACTTTTATTTTAACTAAATATAATACATCAATAAAATCAATTTAGTCTCAAATAAATAATGAAACATGTTCAATTTGGTTTAAATAATGCAAAAACAAAGTTTTGGAGAAGAAAGTAAAAGTGCAATATGTGCCACGTTTAAGTTCCTTGCTCAGAACATGAGAACATATGTAAGCTGGTGGTTCCTTTTAACATGAGTCTTCAATATTCCCAGTTAAGGAGTTTTAGGTTCTAGTTATTATAGGACTATTTCTCTCTATACCATTTGTATTTCATATACCTTTGACTATTGGATGTTCTAATAGGTACTTTAGTATTGCCAGCCTAATCTCAGGAGTTGATAGGCTTGAAGTCATAAACAGCTCAATGCTTGAAGCATTGCGACGAGCTGCTGGCAAAGCGCACGAAAGTGCTGTTTGAATGAATGCTTACGAGCCTGCTGCTGCCTACCACCGCTCAGTCAGACTGCGCTATCAAATCATAGACTTAATTATAACATAATAACACACAGAAATACGAGCCGCAGGTCATTAATATGGTCAAATCCGGAATCTATCATTTCGAAAACAAAACGTTCATTCTTTCAGTGAAATACGGAACCGTTCCGTATTTTATCTAACGGGTGGCATCCCTAAGTCTAAATATTACTGTTACATTGCACAACCTTCAATGTTATGTCATAATTTTGTAAAATTCTGGCAAATTAGTTCGCAACAAGCCAGGCGGCCTAAACTGTTGCATATACCCTGACTCTGTTGCACAGAACGCAAGAGAGGTGACACAATTTGCCTAGTTAAAATAAATTCATGTTATTAGGCAATATTATCTAAATATGCAGGTTTAAAAATATATACTTGTGTATTGATTTTAAGAAAGGCGTTGATGTTTATGGTTAGGTACATTGGTGCAACGACAGTGCTTTTTTCACGAATGCGTTTGTTAAATCACATGTTTGGGGAAGTAGGCTGAGATTCAGTGATAAATTAACAGGCACCGCATTGATTATATGCAACGCAGGACAAGCTAGATAAACTAGTAATATCATCAACCATGTGTAGTTAACTAGTGATTATGTTAAGATTGATTGCTTTTTATAAGATCAGTTTAATGCTAGCTAGCACCTTACCTTAGCACCTTACCTTGGCTCCTTGCTGCACTCGCATAACAGGTAGTCAGCCTGCCACGCAGTCTCCTCGTGGAGTGCAATGTAATCGGCCATAATCAGTGTCCAAAAATGCCGATTACCGATTGTTATGAAGACTTGAAATCGGCCCTAATTAATAGGTCGACCTCTAGTAAGCATACGGTGACCAAAACATCTAGTTTTCTGAGAAATCTTTCACATTATTAGGACGTGTACAAGCTTTATTAAAATATCAAGTTCGGGAGCAGTAAAACTATTTATCTGTATTGCACATTATTTTAGCTCCTGTTATTATTTAGGATCAATACCAGTAAAGACATTTTCAATTAAAAAATCATTGAGATCTATAATTCACATTTGTGATTCAAGTGTTCTCTTTAATTCTGTAGTATATAAATAACCTCTGCTCCTCCTCTCCTTCCCTCCAGACTCCCTGCAGTTCTCTCTTTCTGTCTCTGAAGAGGAGGTTCCCCCTGAGCAGCAGCACTGTGAGCAGGAGTGGAGTCCCAGTCTGGGACAGAAGGACCCGGAGACCACACAGATGAAAGAGGAACAGGAGGAAGTCAGGACCAGTCTGGAAGAAGAGCAGCTTCAAGGGCTCGTTGATACCAAAGACTCCATATTCACTCCTTCCTGTGTGAAAAGTGAATGTGATCAGGACCCACTTCAGTCCTTGACTCTTCCCCAAACCCGGACTGTGGTGAACAGAGAGAGAGACTCTAAACCAGTGGATTTCAAACCTTTTGTCACTGTGACCCACATTAAGGGTCTCTACATTCCCTGTGACCCTCCAGATAATCAAAACAATGCCTCCAGCCACAGTTCAGCTGTAAGCAGCGACACAGTAGGACTTGACAGCAGCCCACCATTGGATCCCAGTCGACCATTGGATCCCAGTCGACCATTGGATCCCAGCCCACCATTGGATCCCAGTCCACCATTGGATCCCAGCCCACCATTGGATCCCAGCCCACCATTGGAGGAACACTGTTCCAAACCCAGCACTACATCTAGAAAAACTCACCACTGCCGTGACTGTGGTGCAACATTTGCTCTGAAAGCTGACCTGCAGAGACATATGACTCTCTTCAGTAAGAGACCCAGTGAATGTAGTTCCTGCCAAAAACGCTACAACTCCACCTGTCAACTGAAGGCCCATGTCCGACTCTGTCACGGTGGGAAACCCTTCACCTGCCCTGTTTGTGGAAAGACCTTCAAACTCAAAGGAGATCTGTCCAGTCACATGAGGATTCACACAGGAGAGAAGCCATTTATCTGTGGTGACTGTGGGAAAAGCTTCAATCGCACGGATTTCCTAACCAGGCATAAACTGACTCACACAGGAGAGAAGCCATTCACCTGTGGTGACTGTGGGAAAAGCTTAAATCGCAAGGAGACCTTAACTACGCACAAACTGACTCACACCAGAGGGAAACCATTTAGCTGTGGTGACTGTGGGAAGAGCTTTATTCTGAAGGGGGACCTAAGGAGACATATGCTGATTCACACAGGAGAGAAATCATTCACCTGTGGTGACTGTGGGAAAAGCTTCAATCGCAAGGATACCTTAACTACGCACAAACTGACTCACACCAGAGAGAAACCATTTAGCTGTGGTGACTGTGGGAAGAGGTTTATTAAGAACAGGGCACTAAGTAGACATATACTGATTCACACAGGAGAGAAATCATTTAGCTGTGGTGAATGTGGGAAGAGCTTTATTCTGAAGGGGGACCTAAGGAGACATATGCTGATTCACACAGGAGAGAAACCATTCACCTGTGGTGACTGTGGGAAAAGCTTCAATCGCAAGGATACCTTAACTACGCACAAACTGACTCACACCAGAGAGAAACCATTTAGCTGTGGTGACTGTGGGAAGAGGTTTATTAAGAACAGGGCACTAAGTAGACATATACTGATTCACACAGGAGAGAAATCATTTAGCTGTGGTGAATGTGGGAAGAGCTTTATTCTGAAGGGGGACCTAAGGAGACATATGCTGATTCACACAGGAGAGAAACCATTCACCTGTGATGACTGTGGGAAAAGCTTCAATCGCAAGGAGACTTTAACTACGCACAAACTGACTCACACCAGAGAGAAACCATTTAGCTGTGGTGACTGTGGGAAGAGGTTTATTAAGAACAGGGCACTAAGTAGACATATACTGATTCACACAGGAGAGAAATCATTTAGCTGTGGTGAATGTGGGAAGAGCTTTATTCTGAAGGGGGACCTAAGGAGACATATGCTGATTCACACAGGAGAGAAACCATTCACCTGTGGTGACTGTGGGAAAAGCTTCAATCGCAAGGATACCTTAACTACGCACAAACTGACTCACACCAGAGGGAAACCATTTAGCTGTGGTGACTGTGGGAAGAGCTTTATTCTGAAGGGGGACCTAAGGAGACATATGCTGATTCACACAGGAGAGAAATCATTCACCTGTGGTGACTGTGGGAAAAGCTTCAATCGCAAGGATACCTTAACTACGCACAAACTGACTCACACCAGAGAGAAACCATTTAGCTGTGGTGACTGTGGGAAGAGGTTTATTAAGAACAGGGCACTAAGTAGACATATACTGATTCACACAGGAGAGAAATCATTTAGCTGTGGTGAATGTGGGAAGAGCTTTATTCTGAAGGGGGACCTAAGGAGACATATGCTGATTCACACAGGAGAGAAACCATTCACCTGTGGTGACTGTGGGAAAAGCTTCAATCGCAAGGATACCTTAACTACGCACAAACTGACTCACACCAGAGAGAAACCATTTAGCTGTGGTGACTGTGGGAAGAGGTTTATTAAGAACAGGGCACTAAGTAGACATATACTGATTCACACAGGAGAGAAATCATTTAGCTGTGGTGAATGTGGGAAGAGCTTTTTTCTGAAGGGGGACCTAAGGAGACATATGCTGATTCACACAGGAGAGAAACCATTCACCTGTGATGACTGTGGGAAAAGCTTCAATCGCAAGGAGACTTTAACTACGCACAAACTGACTCACACCAGAGAGAAATCATTTAGCTGTGGTGAATGTGGGAAGAGCTTTTTTCTGAAGGGGGACCTAAGGAGACATATGCTGATTCACACAGGAGAGAAACCATTCACCTGTGGTGACTGTGGGAGAAGTTTCAATCGCAAGCAGACCTTAACTAGGCACAAACTGACTCACACCAGAGAGAAACCATGTAGCTGTGGGGACTGTGGGAAAAGCTTCAAATGGAAACAACATGGCTGCTCAGTCTGTGATAACATATTAATTCAGAAGACTAATCTGCTAACACGTGAAAAACATCCACAAAGAAAGTAAATGAGGACACAGAGAGGGGACTAAGAGATTATTGAGATACACCTGTGGACCAACTCTAACTGGTCTTCCTGATCCTGCTCAGTCCAATGTCACAGTAATGATATAATGGGGCTGTTGTCTGATCCTAACAGGTAATGTTGCTACTCTTTGTGTATGAAATGGACAATCTGCAGTTCAGACAACCACCACTTGTTAGGTGAACAACTGAGGGATGGTGTTGGAGAGTTGTGAACACTCAATGTCGTAGTCAGATATGGATACAAGATGTCCAGATCTGATGCAGGTTTTCTAATAGGCGGCCCGTTGGTGGTTTTATTTGGCCCCCAAGTTTTCTGAGCAAAACAAGATTTCATTTAAAAAATATATAATATTTAGGCAATCTGTTTCCAAGTATTCCCACGTGTAAATAGATTTACAGGACCAGTCAAAAGTTTGGATACACCTATTCATTCCAGGGTTTTTCTTTATTTTTACTATTTTCTACATTGTACAATAATAGTGAAGACATCAAAACTATGAAATAACACATATGGAATCATGTGGTAACCAAAAAAGTGTTAAATCAAAATAAATTTAAGGTTTTAGATTCTTCAAAGTAGCCACCCAGATGTATCCGATCTCAAGAAATTGTAGACAACATCGCCCTTATACAATCAATGTGAGCATTACATATCCAATCACTACTCCCCTGGTTAAGGAGGATGTTTTGTAACCAGGGGAGTAGTGATTGGAGAAGGGGGATGTTTTGTAACTAGGGGAGTAGTGATTGGATTAGGGGGATGTTTTGTAACTAGGGGAGTAGTGATTGGAGAAGGGGGATGTTTTGTAACTAGGGGAGTAGTGATTGGATAAGGGGGATGTTTTGTAACCAGGGGAGTAGTGATTGGATAAGGGGATGTTTTGTAACTAGGGGAGTAGTGATTGGATAAGGGGGATGTTTTGTAACCAGGGGAGTAGTGATTGGATAAGGAGGATGTTTTGTAACTAGGGGAGTAGTGATTGGATAAGGAGGATGTTTTGTAACCAGGGGAGTAGTGATTGGATAAGGGGGTATTCCTGTATTGTGTGAATCAGATGTAACTGGTTGAGGGAGGAGTTTACAAGCGAGGCTGGACTGTATATAAGTCATTGTTGGCAGGTTATTTGTCTTTGTCTGCAGACGGCCTGTTTTTAGAACCTCTCTCTCTCTGGGGCCTTTTTGATAAATATTCTACTGCTGTATTTTGTTGTTAACTCTGAATTCTAAGACATCAGTTAGAGGTAAGCTTCTGCTTTTTACCCACACGTGCAGGGTCATATAATTAGTATTTTTCCTTAGGAACAGGATTGTGTTTCCTGGAGGTGGAGAGCTAGAGAATCCATAGGATGTGTAGACTGATTATAAAGGGCTTTGCTTGAATAAATACTGTCTGTGCATTTCCTCTGGAGGGGCCACCGACCCAAATAGACCAGAGGGTTTCCTCTTTGTTACTGTGTTGGGTCCATGCTTTGGGGTGTGTATGAAAATGTCTCAGCATGACAAGGTGAGTATACCTCTTTCGGCTCGTGGGACACTAGGTTCCATTACGGTGAGGAACTCCTGGTCCACGGGTGAAGGGTTTGTGACGCGCATCCCTGGGTGTAAAACAAAGGTATTTATTTAATAATAAACAGTTGCCGAGCGGAGAAATTATACACCCCCTCAAGTTCTCCTGGTCTTATTGCCCTAGGAGATCCTGATGAACTACGACTCCTGATAGCTATTCCCAAACTGGGGTACGCGCAATGCTGTCGGGGGTACGCCAAATAAAAATGTGATTCACTTATAAAAAAATCTTTTTTTTCCTTCACATTTTCAAACAGTACAATTTATATTTTCCAATGGGGCTATTCATTTGGGTGAGGTTTTTTTCTCACCTGAGTAGACTCGTTTCACTGCCAAAAATAAAATTAAACTATCTAGTGTTCAGCAAAATAACAACACAATGTCAAATACAGGTAGCCTAGTCAAATAATTAACATCCAATCACATTAGCCGTTACTCTCTCGTGGGAAACCTTCACTCTTGCGCAGACATTTAGAAACAAAACATGACAATTTGAAAAATAAGCTTCAGGAGTTTTTGGAGTGAGAATAAAGACGACTTTCAAGTAGCATGACACGTATAAAAGCAACAGATACCATTACGAAGGGGCTAGAAGAGTCTTATATGGTGAGCTACCGAGTGGCTAGGACAGGCAAGTCCCATACTATTGTGGAGGACTTAATTCTTCCTGCTGCCGCAGATATGGCTGGGACAATGCTGGGGGAAAAGGCCCACAAAACTATACAGACAATGCCTTCATCAAACAACACTGTTTCACGACACATCAGTGACATGGCAGGAGATGTTTTGAAACAATTACTGCTTCGCAAACAAGCCAGTGAATTATATGCGTTACAGCTGGATGATGGGTCAAGAGACGTGGCTAGCCTGGCACAGCGCCTGGTATATGTCCATTACGTTTATGGGAGTTCAATTAAGGAAGACATCCTATTCTGCAAATCACTGGAAACCAGGACAACAGGAGAGGATATTTTTAAAGTACTGGACAGCTTTGTGACAGCAAATGGACTTTGGTGGTCAAGATGTGTTGATATCTGTACTGATGGCGCAAAAGCCATGACAGTGAGACATAGTGGAGTGGTAACGTGCATGCAAGCAGTTGCTCCCGACGCCACTTGAGTACACTGCAGCATCCACCGAGAGGGTCTTGCTGCCAAGGGAATGCCTGACAGCTTGAAAGACTTTTTGGACACTACAGTGAAAATGATTAAATTTGTTTAAGCAAGGCCCCTGAACTCTCGTGTATTTTCTGCATTATGTAATGATATGGGCAGCGACCATGTAACATTTTTACAACATACAGAAGTGCGCTGGTTATCAAGGGGCAAAGTATTGACACGTTTTTTAAAATTGAGAGACAAGCTTAAAGTTTTCTTTACTGACCATCATTTTCACTTGTCTGACCGCTTGCATGATGACGAGTTTCTCACATGACTGGCCTATCTGGGTGATGTTTTTTCTCGCCTGAATGATCTGAATCTAGGATTACAGGGACTCTCCGCAACTATATTCAATGTACGGTACAAAATTGAGGCTATGATTAAGAAGTTAGAGCTCTTCTCTGTCTGCATTAACAAGGACAACACACAGTTCTTTCCATCATTGTATGATTTTTTGTGTGCAAATGAACTAAAGTTTACGGACAGTGTCAAATGTGTTATGGCGAAGCACTTGAGTGAGCTGGGTGGAAATTATGCAGGTACTTTCCCGAAACGGATGACACAAACAGCTGGATTCGTTATCCCTTTCATGCCCTGCTTCCAGTCCACTTACCGATATCTGAACAAGAGAGCCTCATCGAAATTGCAAGAAGCGGTTCTGTGAAAATTGAATTTAATCAGAAGCCACTGCCAGATTTCTGGATTGGGCTGCGCTCAGAGTTTCTTGCCTTGGCAAATCGCGCTGTTAAAAGACACTGATGCCCTTTGCAATTACGTACCTATGTGAGAGTGGATTCTCGGCCCTCACTAGCATGAAAACTAAATAGAGGCACAGAGGCACTCTTAAGGATCTGACCCTTTTTTTCAATTTTCGCCTAAAATGACACCCAAATCTAACTGCCTGTAGCTCAGTCATTGAAGCAAGGATATGCATATTCTTGATACAATTTGAAAGGAAACACTTTCAAGTTTGTGGAAATGTGAAATGAATGTAGGAGAAGATAACACAGATCTGGTAAAAGATAATACAAAGAAATAACCAACCGTTTTTTTGTATTTTTAATGTACCATCTTTAAAATGCAAGAGAAAGGCCACAATATTATTCCAGCCCAGGCGGAATTTAGATTTTGGCCACTAGATGGCAGCAGTGTATGTACAAAGTTTTAGACTGATCCAATGAACCATTACGTTTCTGTTCAAACTTCTTTATCAAGACTGCCCAAATGTGCCTAATTGGTTTATGAATACATTTTCAAGTTCATAACTGGGCACTCTCCTCAAACAATAATTATTTCACTGTGATAGCTACTGTAAATTGGGCAGTTGTCACACCCTGATCTGTTTCACCTGCCTTTGTGATTGTCTCCACCACCCTCCAGGTGTCACCTGTGGTGACGTTGTATTAGTTAATGTGACAACTGTTGCTCATCGAATGATTAAAGGTTTCTAATTGCGTGATTACCTGAATCAAGCAATTATTAACTCATTAACCTGGGGCACCATGGGAAAATTTAGAGTTTCTATTTCCCAAATGAACTTAAAGAATATCAGAATATCGATTTTACAACAGTCGCTAATTAATCAGTTACCTCTACAGTCTCGTTCTGAACGTCGCATAATCCGGGAATCTGCACGGACCCGGGTCTCACCAATGAGTTCATACCACACCAATCTTAGTTGAGTATTTATTTACTAGAAAGCTAAAATGATGATAAAATATACACATACACAAAAACACATTCTAGGCTATTGATTAGAACTTAGTATAACGGGCCAACACACTATGGCGCGTGTTACCCAAAATGGGGATTTAAAAGAGAGAGAAAAAGTGAAAGTACACGAGAGATATATTTGAGTGCATTTGTCAGTTATGCTTATTTTAACTGTTTCCTCGCCCTTGCTCTGGAAGGGGTCTTCTGAGGGCAGACAGCTCTGTAGCTCAGAGCTCACAGCGTAGGAATGAAACAGTGTAGATACCACGATTCGATGGAGAGTGGAGGCTAGGTGGTCCGGCTTGAATTCACCCGCTTAGACACAGCTACTCATCAGTAGCTTGGGTAGAAAAATATTTCTTTGTCTTCAACCTTGGGTTGAGTTTTGGGTTCGTTTACTTTTTTAGACCTCGGCTGCAGCTTGGGTCACTTAGTCTGATATGTTAATTCTTCACTCACAGGTTTTATACCCTCGGGTCAGAAGTGGGCATAACCCCCATACCCTCGGGTCAGAAGTGGCCGTGACCCCCTTTAGGGCAATTCTCTGGGCGTACCAAGTTAAGAGGCAAGGTCTAGATTTGACTCAAATTCAATTTTAGACAACTAACTTCACATTTCATCTTTACCAAAACATTCTCTTTGATTTGGACATTTTCCACACAACGTACAATGTATAAACATCAAACATATACTAGGAAAACTCTTAACGTTACAATGTTTTCGTAATAATGTCATCTATTAACCTTTAATAACAAAACAAAAATGACATACATTTTCATAGTCCATCTATCGTCATGACCACCATTGTGGCTGACGGAAACCATTGTTCCAAAGTCCCTTTATTTCATGTTTAATGTTCTGAGGCTGGTTCTCCATAGGGAGAGGACAAAGGAATTTTGTCTGTGGTCTAAGATTTACCATTGGCGTGAGGGGTCATAAAACCCCCACATCTTCCTATCCCTTGAGATCCCTTCTCCTCTGGTGGGGATGAAATCTCTCTGCAGGATTGTGGTCATTGGTAACCTGAGCCGAGCAGGACAGTCATGACACACCCATCTTCCCCATTATTCCCTGGGTATTTATACCTGTGTTTTCTGTCTGTGCCAGTTCATCTTGTTTGTTCAAGCTAACCAGCATTTTGTCTCAGCTCCTGCTTTTCCCCAGTTTCTTGTATTCTCACCCTCCTGGTTTTGACCCTTGCCTGTCCTGTCTCTGAGCCCGCCTGCCTGACGTCCTGTACCTTTGCCCTACCGAACTCTGCCTGTACCTTTGCCCTACCGAACTCTGCCTGCACCTTTGCCCTACCGAACTCTGCCTGCCGTCCTGTAGCTTTGCCCTACCGACCTCTGCCTGCCATCCTGTAGCTTTGCCCTACCGACCTCTGCCTGCCGTCCTGTAGCTTTGCCCTACCGAACTCTGCCTGCACCTTTGCCCTACCGACCTCTGCCTGCCGTCCTGTAGCTTTGCCCTACCGACCTCTGCCTGCCGTCCTGTAGCTTTGCCCTACCGAACTCTGCCTGCACCTTTGCCCTACCGACCTCTGCCTGCCGTCCTGTAGCTTTGCCCTACCGACCTCTGCCTGCCGTCCTGTAGCTTTGCCCTACCGACCTCTGCCTGCCGTCCTGTAGCTTTGCCCTACCGAACTCTGCCTGCACCTTTGCCCTACCGAACTCTGCCTGCCGTCCTGTAGCTTTGCCCTACCGACCTCTGCCTGCCGTCCTGTAGCTTTGCCCTACCGACCTCTGCCTGCCGTCCTGTAGCTTTGCCCTACCGAACTCTGCCTGCACCTTTGCCCTACCGAACTCTGCCTGCCGTCCTGTACCTTTGCCCTACTGAACTCTGCCTGCACCTTTGCCCTACCGACCTCTGCCTGTCTGCACCTTTGCCCTACCAACCTCTGCCTGCCGTCCTGTAGCTTTGCCCTACCGACCTCTGCCTGCCATCCTGTAGCTTTGCCGTACCAACCCCTGCCTGCCTTGATCTGTATTTGCCCCATTTGGGATTATTAAACTATTGGTTGTCCAACGTGGTCTGCATCTGGGTCTTACCTTCATATCTGATAACAGTGCAGTTAGATTAAGAACAAATTCTTATGTACAATGACGGCATCCTGGGGTAGAATGACAGATGTTAACCTTGTCAGCTCTGGGATTTGATCCAGCAACCTTCCGATTACTGGCCCAACACTCTAACCACGAGGCTACCTGCCACCCAAGACTAGTAGTGATAATGGAAATAGATAACTACATGTGGGGAAAATGTTATAATATGTTATATTACTTAATGTATTATGAACTTTTGTATTATGAATTGTATGAACTGAATTGAAAGACAACTCATTGTAACACAGGCGACTCCTGAAAGCTGCAACGGCTTGGGACTTCATTCTATAGCTAGAGGACTCCTGATATCTCCAGGAGTGATAAGTATCATGTTTTGTTGTCTTTATCTGTTGTGGTCTAGTACTGTCTTTTTGACAGCTAGGGCCATCTACTGTAGGTGCTTGTTATTGAGGAAAAATATACTTTCTATGCCTGTGATATGTGGTTGTCCCACCTAGCTAACTGAAGATGACTGCAGTAACTGTGGTCACTCTGAATAAGAGCATCTGCTAAATGACTTAAATGTAAATGACTGATGTGACAGCTTAAAACAAATATATATATTTATTACAAAAAACACAAGGAAGGGGTAACATTAAAGTATTAGAACATGAAGGACAAACACTACAGCATCAAGACACTATCAAACATGTATCAGTCTTTCCGCAACAGAGCCATCCTTGTGTGTGAGGGTGCGTGTGCATGATAGTGATATAAAATATATGTCATAGTTTCCTTTTTCATGATCACAATCTTGTGAATCCCGAACCCTCCAAGATCCCCCCACAGTTCCCCAATAGCTGTCCCTCAACCATTCGAGACCCCTCCCACAGTCCCACCCCCCCCAAATAATATATTTAAAAAAAAATACAATTCATTCCATTCCCCACCCCCAAGAACCCCCCAATGCACCAACAACCAAGAGAATGAACTAAAGAGAAAAAAGGAAAAGACAGAAGAAAACAGCAAACAATGCAATTAAAAAATATATATATATTAAAACAAGGACATCAAGGACAACTGAAATCATAACAGCAATACCTACTGTATATGTTTGTGTGCATGTCTGGCACTATTACATGTATGTGTGTGTTCTTGTATGTGTTTATTTGAATGAGAGTGTGTGTGTATATGCATGTGTACAAACACCTGCACGGCATCAGCCTCAGGCAAACCGGCATTAGTTGTAAAAACACTGCCACTTAGTGTCATTCAAATGTACTTTTATTATGTTTTATTTATACTTTTTTTTCTCCTTTATCTTTTGACCATCATTCTCTCTCCCACACAGCAACTCCACTCCCACTTGTCTCCAATTCCACATACCAACCCTCAGCTTCCCTCAGCCCATCCCATCTATCTCTGTTGGCCACCCACTTCGTGTTTCTACGCAACACATATCTTTCAACTATGCTGTGATGTTTAACGTACAATTTCAATCTACCTAATCGAATAGAATCTACAGATTGCGTGTTGAAGATAAATACTTTTACTAAGAGTATTAATATATTAGTAATTGACTGACCCGGTCTCTCCAGATCTCCTAACAGTACTATTTCTAGGGTCAATTTTAGATCAATGCTATGCATTTTCAGCCATTCCTGAACCTGAGACCAGAAACAGGCTACCTGAGGGCAATATCAAAATAAATGGTCTATTGATTCTGTATCCTCACAACAAAATCTGCAGAGCTTCGATGATTTTATGCCCCAAATATTCAACAATTTGTTGGTGGCAAGAATTCTATATAATAATTTCAGCTGAAAAGCACGAAGTCTTTTTCCATGGACCAAAAATCTCTTTCCAACTATTTTGCAATCTGTATGGCAAAGGAAACTGGTATACTTTCCTATTTATGCTATTTTTATTTCTCTGCCAGTTTTGATCCTTTATATTGGGCAGACAGACCAGTTCCCTACCTCCTCCCGCTGGCACCCGCCTCCTCCATTTTTGGGGCAATGCTGTAATCAATTGGTTGTACTCTTGGATTGAGCAGACCTTCCCGTACAATTCTGATAACTCCATGAAGGACATAGCTCTACCATTACAATTTACAATATAATTTAAGAACAAAATACCCTTTTCAGCCTCCCGGGTGGCGCAGTGGTCTAGGGCACTGCATCGCAGTGCTAACTGCGCCACCAGAGTCTCTGGGTTCGCGCCCAGGCTCTGTCGCAGCCGGCCGCGACCGGGAGGTCCGTGGGGCGACGCACAATTGGGCTAGCGTCGTCCGGGTTAGGGAGGGTTTGGCCGGTAGGGATATCCTTGTCTCATCGCGCTCCAGCGACTCCTGTGGCGGGCCGGGCGCAGTGCGCGCTAACCAAGGGGGCCAGGTGCACGGTGTTTCCTCCGACACATTGGTGCGGCTGGCTTCCGGGTTGGAGGCGCGCTGTGTTAAAGAAGCAGTGCGGCTTGGTTGGGTTGTGCTTCGGAGGACGCATGGCTTTCGACCTTCGTCTCTCCCGAGCCCGTACGGGAGTTGTAGCGATGAGACAAGATAGTAATTACTAGCGATTGGATACCACGAAAATTGGGGAGAAAAGGGGATACAATTTAAAAAAATAAAAATAAAAAAATACCCTTTTCAAACATCTTTCCCATAAATACAGGTATTTTATCAACCGGCACATTTGAGTTCAGCCATAATATTTGTTGTAATATTTGTTCTATCTTTTCAGGGGGATGAAATTGTAATTGTAGCCAGCTCTGCAATGTTTGAAAAAGACAAAAAATTATTGGAAAATGAGACATGGCAATCTGCACAAAGGTAAAAAGGCCATTTTTAAACAATGGATGAGCTTTTCTTAGTAATCTACTTGAGAACCATTTAGGGTTCAAGTAAAACTGTTGAACGAGTGAAGCTTTTAGAGAGAGGTTTAGTGCTTTTATATTTAATAATCTCAACCCACCCAATTCATAGTCATTATATTGATGGGCTCGTTTTATTTTGTCTGGTTTAGCGTCCCAGATAAAGCGAAATATTTTTTTCTCATATGATTTGAAAAACGAATCATCAGGAGTAGGCAGCGCCATAAGTAAGTGAGTAAACTGAGATACGACTAAGGAGTTAATCAGGGCAATTTTTCCATAAATAGACAGGTATTTACCTCTCCGTGGTTGCAGGATCTTGTGTATTTTTACAAGTTTTCTATTGAAATTCATTGTGGAGAGCTTATTTATATCTTTTGTGATATGAATACCGAGTATGTCTACTTCACCATCAGCCCATTTTATAGGTAAGCTGCAAGGTAATGTAAAAGTTGTATTTTTTAAGGATCCAATACGTAATATTGTACACTTGTACAGGTTTTAGTCCAGAGAGTACAGAAAAGTTATCTAGATCTTTAATGAGACATCGCAGGGATCTAGCTTGCGGACTTAATATAAAACTTGAGTCATTGGCATACATGGACACCTTTGTTTTTAAGTCTTGGATTTCTAATCCTCTAATGTTGTTATTGGATCTGATTTTAACAGCTAGCATTTCGGTGGCCATAACGAATAGATATGGTGACAGCGGACACCCTTATTTAACTCCTCTTGACAATTCAAAACTCTCTGAGAAGTAGCCGTTATTTACTATTTTACACCTGGGGTTGCTATACATTATTTTTACCCATTTTATAAGAGAATTACCGAAATTGAAAAAATCCAGGCATTTATAAATAAAATCCAGCCTTACTTTATCAAATGCCTTTACAAAATCCGCTATAAATACCAGGCCTGGCTTCTTATATGTTTCATGATGTTCTATTATTTCTAGTCGTTGTCGTAAAAAACATGTCTGATCAGGATGAACAATACCTGGTAAAACCCTTTTAATTCTGAGTGCTATGCATTTCACTAGTATTTTTGCATCACAACATTGAAGTGTAAGAGGCCTCCAGTTTTTTAGATGGACCGGGTCTTTATATATGCTATCTGGGTCTTGTTTTAATAATAGAGAAATCAGACCTTCCTGTTGAGTACCTGACAGACTACCATTTCTATAGGAGTAGTTAAAACAATCTAACAATGGAGCTTTTAGTATATCAAAAAATACTTGATATACCTCTACCGGTACGCCATCAAGCCCTGGGGTTATTCCAGACAAAGGATTTAATAGCATCAAAGTTCTTCCTCTGTAATTTGGCCTTCGCACTGATCTTTCTGTACATTTGTTAATTTTCCATTTGTTATACACTGCTCAAAAAAATAAAGGGAACACTTAAACAACACAATGTAACTCCAAGTCAGTCACACTTCTGTGAAATCAAACTGTCCACTTAGGAAGCAACACTGATTGACAATAAATTTCACATGCTGTTGTGCAAATGGAATAGACAACAGGTGGAAATTATAGGCAATTAGCAAGACACCACCAATAAAGGAGTGGTTCTGCAGGTGGTGACCACAGACCACTTCTCAGTTCCTATGCTTCCTGGCTGATGTTTTGGTCACGTTTGAATGCTGGCGGTGCTTTCACTCTAGTGGTAGCATGAGACGGAGTCTACAACCCACACAAGTGGCTCAGGTAGTGCAGCTCATCCAGGATGGCACATCAATGCGAGCTGTGGCAAGAAGGTTTGCTGTGTCTGTCAGCGTAGTGCAGGACGTTTGGCATTTGCCAGAGAACACCAAGATTGGCAAATTCGCCACTGGCGCCCTGTGCTCTTCACAGATGAAAGCAGGTTCACACTGAGCACATGTGACAGACGTGACAGAGTCTGGAGACGCCGTGGATAACGTTCTGCTGCCTGCAACATCCTCCAGCATGACCGGTTTGGCGATGGGTCAGTCATGGTGTGGGGTGGCATTTCTTTGGGGGGCCGAACACAGCCCTCCATGTGCTCGCCAGAGGTAGCCTGACTGCCATTAGGTACCGAGATGAAATCCTCAGACCCCTTGTGAGACCATATGCTGGTGCGGTTGGCCCTGGGTTTCTCCTAATGCAAGACAATGCTAGACCTCATGTGGCTGGAGTGTGTCAGCAGTTCCTGCAAGAGGAAGGCATTGATGCTATGGACTGGCCCGCCCGTTCCCCAGACCTGAATCCAATTGAGCACATCTGGGACATCATGTCTCGCTCCATCCACCAACGCCACGTTGCACCACAGACTGTCCAGGAGTTGGCGGATGCTTTAGTCCAGGTCTGGGAGGAGATCCCTCAGGAGACCATCCGCCACCTCATCAGGAGCATGCCCAGGCGTTGTAGGGAGGTCATACAGGCACGTGGAGGCCACACACACCACTGAGCCTCATTTTGACTTGTTTTAAGGACATTACATCAAAGTTGGATCAGCCTGTAGTGTGGTTTTCCACTTTAATTTTGAGTGTGACTCCAAATCCAGACCTCCATGGGTTGATAAATTTGATTTCCATTGATAATTTTTGTGTGATTTTGTTGTCAGCACATTCAACTATGTAAAGAAAAAAGTATTTAATAAGAATATTTCATTCATTCAGATCTAGGATGTGTTATTTTAGTGTTCCCTTTATTTTTTTGAGCAGTGTATTATTTGGAAAGAATTCCTTACCGTAATCTTCATTCAGTGGGAGAGGACGAGACGGAAAAGAGAACATCTGCCTAAAATAATCAGCTTCCTCTTTTAAAATATCATTCGGAGAATCACAGATGACTCTGTCTTCAGTAACGAGTTTCTGCAAATTATTTTTGTTAGCGTTCCTGTATTGGAGATTCAGGAAGAATTTTGTGCATTTTTCTCCATATTCCATCCAGTTTGCTTTATTTTTGTAATAGTTTACATTAAATCGTTCTTGAATAAGTTCAAGATCTTTTTGTTTTTTCTCTAACTTACTTTGTATCTCTGTAGTATCGTTTTTATTGCTATCTACCTGTACTATTAGTTCATGGATTTCCCTTGTTAGTCTTCTCTTCAGCCAGAAACTGCTTTTTTATTATTGATGAATATTGAATTGAATGACCCCTGGAGGTACATTTAAAAGGTATTCCAAACAATGGGACAAGGGGATTTGCTGAACCTATATTATAGTGGAAAAATTCAGTTATAAATTATTTTGTCTTAGTTAAAAAGTAAATTGTCCTCCAGTAAAATTTGATTAAATTTCCAATATCCCCGTCCACATGGAAAATCTATAAGAGTTATGTGAATGCCAATTAGATGATGATCCGATCGCATTCTGTCTCCTATTAAAACTGTTTTAACCTTTGATGCAAGAGAGAAGGAGACAAGGAAGTAGTCAAGACGACTAGCTTGATTAAGTCTCCTCCATGTATATCTCACTAGGTCAGGGTATTAAACCTCCATGTATATCTCACTAGGTCAGGGTATTAAACCTCCTCCATGTATATCTCACTAGGTCAGGGTATTAAACCTCCTCCATGTATATCTCACTAGGTCAGGGTATTAAACCTCCTCCATGTATATCTCACTAGGTTGGGGTTTTTTAGTCTCCAAATATCCACTATTTCTAATGTGTCCATAATATTTGTGATTTCCTTAAGGGCACGGTGATGATAGTTTGTAGAGTGATTACCTTTACGGTCCATTGAGGTACTTAACACTGTGTTATAGTCTCCTACCATAATGATTAGATCATTTGTTGCCTGTAAGTTCAATAAATTGGTATAAATGTTTTAGAAGAAGTGTGGATCATCCTGATTTGGACCATATAGATTAATGAGCCAAATCTCTTTTTCGTCCACTTTCATATTCAAAAGGATCCACCTTCCTTGCGATTCATTCCTGATTATTTGTACATTCAGATCGACATTTTTCTTTATTAATATCATCACACCCTTTGAGTTCCTTTGTCCATGACAGAAAATTATTTCACCACCCCATTCCTTTTTCCACACAACTTCATCTAAGGATGTAGAGTGAGTTTCCTGTTAACAGTACATGTTATATTCCTTTTCTTTTAGCAAAAGACTGTAAAGACTGATCTTCTTTTTTTAGAATCTGCTAAACCATTACAATTATAACTGGCTATACGTATTTCACCCCTTACCATAACTAGATACTATTCTCAGTCTAAATTGACCATAATTAGTGCTTGTAAAGTTACTGCCATCAGAGGTATTATGAAGGTCAAAACTAGAGCTTTCAAATGTCTGATATTTAGAATTCAAGAAATAGGTTCTAGCAATATTTGTTATATTCCCTTGCCTGTTTGCCTGTGAGACAATGCCACAGATGTTAGAAAATTGAGACAAATTATGTGTGTAACAAATCTGAGTAGGTTGATGTCTATGATATTGGATATGATATAATGAGAGTGTGTATGATGTCTGTATACGAGTAAGAGTATAATGTGTGATGTCCAAATAAATAATAACTCTGCCAATTTGCATGGTTGAGTGTCTGTGTGTAACATGTAGTGCATATAGCCATAATATTCATAATTGTAATCCATATCGTATCACCGTCATAGTTGCATCATAATTACCTTTAATATAATTGAAAAACACATCCCAGCATTTTCATAGCAATTGACGTTTCACATGATCATGAAAGAGACCTTGTATTACTCTAGAGACGGCTTCACTACAGTACAAATGTATTCCGTACAATATGTTATTATTCCCCAATGCCCCTATTCTGATATCTTCCCCTTGCTTGTTGTAAACATACATAACCTTGTAGACAAATACATAAAAAAGATAGACAAACAATAAACACATTAAAATATAAAACAGTTCGACAAGAGAGAGGGAGAGAAGAGAAAAAGAGAGAGTGAGAGAAGAGAGCGAGATCAGGTGTGTGTTTATGTATAAGTCCGTATGTGTAAGCAAGCATGTAGTTGAGTACGTGTGTGTTCATATCCACTTTATAATGGTCAGATATTTTAAACAGTTCCCATACCTTTTTTTTCTCGTAACCTGAAGTCCCTGTAGAATTTAGTACAGCCACGGTGTTATGGAGCTGTCTCGGAATAGCTGTCCATCTATAAAGAGTTTGTCCACAATGATAAAGGCACTCCTACCATCCATCCTTTGTTGTCTTTGTACCGGATACAGTCTCTTACGACGTTCGTTTATCTCCTTTGGAAATTGGTCATTGAGACCGAATTTGGTCCCTTTTAAGCTCCCTTCCTCTGCTTTTGATCAGCTCCTTTTGTTGGTACTGTTCAAATTTTACGATGATCGGTCAGAGACCCTTGGTCTTGTCGTCAAGTCTGTGTACTCGGTGGAAAGCCACCTTGTTCACAGTCTGTATAGGAAGTTTCAATGTGGATTTCATGAATTCTCTGATCGCGCCCTCTGGATTATTGGAATTCCTCATAAATACGAGAATAAAAATTGATTTTCACTGGTCGCGCTTTCTGGATTATTGGTATTCCTCAGGAATACGAGAATAAAAAATGATTTTCACGCATGCTACGACTTTGTACGTCTGGTAGCGACTCCTTCATCACCCTGTTTTCCTGAGTAGACCATCCATGTTGGAATCGTGGATTTTTACCTTGGCTGTGAGTGTCTTATTTTCTCCTTGGAGCTTGAGAATTTCACTCAGGCTGAACTCCAAACACCCCCTCAGCCCTGCTACCTCCTCACACAACTTTTCCATTGTTGCATGGATTCCAGCCAGAGCACTAGCCTCTACCTCAATGGTAAGTAAATCGTCCGTGTCTGTAGATGAATCTGTTTTTCTTTTTTTTGTCGGGTTAGTTATTTTGTGAGGTGGTCGGATCTTTCCACGAAGGAGTATGTTGTTCCTCCATAGCGTAAAGCTGTTGGTACTCGTCAATTTCCCTCAGGATCTGCTTGGTATTCAGATTGGCTCTATTCTGCAACCAGTTGTTTTACGAAAAGATAACAATGAGTCTTTCCCACGACGACGACGACAGGTGTCTGTAGTACAGCCAGCTAGCACTCGCGGAATCCACGCAACAACAAAAAAGAAGGAACACAAACTTGCAGTCCCAGCCGTAAAGGCTAACCGCGTTGTGGAATCCTTAGTAACAAAACTTTAGTTCGGATTAAAATCGATTAAATGAAAAATACTAATTATATGACCCTGCACATGTGGATAAACAAGCGGAAGCTTACCTCTTAACTGATGTCTTAGAATTCAGAAAAAGTTAACGGCCTCTGACCCAACAACAAAATACAGCAGTAGAATATTTATCAAAAAGGCCCCAGAGAGAGAGGGGTTCTAAAAACAGGCCGTCTGCAGACAAAGAAAAATAACCTGCCAACAATGACTTATATACAGTCCAGCCTCGCTTGTAAACTCCTCCCTCAACCAGTTACATCTGATTCACACAATACAGGAATACCCCCTTATCCAATCACTACTACCCTGGTTACAAAACATCCCCCTTATCTAATCACTACTCCCCTAGTTACAAAACATCCTCCTTATCTAATCACTACTCCCCTAGTTACAAAACATCCCCCTTATCTAATCACTACTCCCCTGGTTACAAAACATCCTCCTTATCCAATCACTACTCCCCTGGTTACAAAACATCCCCCTTATCTAATCACTACTCCCCTAGTTACAAAACATCCCCCTAATCCAATCACTACTCCCCTGGTTACAAAACATCCTCCTTATCCAATCACTACTCCCCTAGTTACAAAACATCCCCCTTATCTAATCACTACTCCCCTGGTTACAAAACATCCTCCTTATCCAATCACTACTCCCCTGGTTACAAAACATCCCCCTTATCTAATCACTACTCCCCTAGTTACAAAACATCCCCCTAATCCAATCCCTACTCCCCTGGTTACAAAACATCCTCCTTATCCAATCACTACTCCCCTGGTTACAAAACATCCCCTTATCCAATCACTACTCCCCTGGTTACAAAACATCCTCCTTATCCAATCACTACTCCCCTGGTTACAACCCCCCCCCCCCCCCCCCCCCTTATCCAATCACTACTCCCCTAGTTACAAAACATCCCCCTTATCCAATCACTAATCCCCAGGTTACAAAAAATGTGTGGCTAATTTGAAGAATCGAAAATATTCAATATATTTTGTTTTAACACTGTTGGTTACTACATGATTCCATGTGTTATTTCATAGAACAGATTCCCTTAATTAATTTGAAAAATGTCTAACAATGAATAAACATAAAAAAAAAAAAAAATGATATCTTGTTTTGCTCAGAAAACTTGGGGGCCAAATAAAAACACCAACGGGCCGCCTATTGGAAAACCTTCATCAGATCTGGACATATTGTATCCATATCTGACTACAACATTGAGTGTTCACAACTCTCCAACACCATCCCTCAGTTGTTCACCTAAAAAGTGGTGGTTGTCTGAACTGCAGGTTGTCCATTTCATACACAAAGAGCAGCAACATTACCTGTTAGGTTCAGACAACAGCCCCATTATATCATTACTGTGACATTGGACTGAGCAGGATCAGGAGGACCAGCTAGAGTTGGTCCACAGGTGTATCTCAATACTCTCTTAGTCCCGTCTCTGTGTCCTCATTTTCTTTCTTTGTGGATGCTTTTTTTTTTATACACGTTTCAGCAGATTAGTCTTCTGAAATTATATTTTATCAGACTGAGCAGCCATGTTTTTTCAGATAAATAATTTAGTGGAAAAGATTCTATCTCCTGTGTGAATCAGTATATGTCTACTTAGGTCCCTCTTCTGAATAAAGCTCCTCCCACAGTCACCACAGCTAAAAGGTTTCTCTCCTGCGTGAGTCAGTTTATGCATGGTTAGATGCCCCTTTCGATTGAAGCTTTTCCCACAGTCACCACAGCTAAATGGTTTCTCTCCTGTGTGAATCAGTATATGTCTCCTTAGGTCCCCCTTCAGAATAAAGCTCCTCCCGCAGTCATCACAGGTGAATGGTTTCTCTCCTGTGTGAGTCAGTATATGCATGGTTAAAGGCTCCTTCCGATTGAAGCTTTTCCCGCAGTCACCACAGCTAAATGGTTTCTCTCTTGTGTGAGTCAGTTTATGCATGGTGAGGTGCCCCTTTCGATTGAAGCTTTTCCCACAGTCACCACAGCTAAATGGTTTCTCTCCTGTGTGAGTCAGTTTATGTTCAGTTAGGCTCAGCTTCCGATTGAAGCTTTTCCCGCAGTCACCACAGCTAAATGGTTTCTCTCTTGTGTGAGTCAGTTTATGCATGGTGAGGTGCTCCTTCCGAATAAAGCTTTTCCCACAGTCACCACAGATAAATGGTTTCTCTCCTGTGTGAGTCAGTTTGTGAGTAGTTAAGGTCTCCTTGCGATTGAAGCTTTTCCCACAGTCACCACAGGTGAATGGTTTCTCTCCTGTGTGAGTCAGTTTATGCCTGTTTAGGTGCTTCTTGTGATTAAAGTTTTTCCCACAGTCACCACAGATAAATGGCTTCTCTCCTGTGTGAATCCTCATGTGATTGGACAGATCTCCTTTGTGTTTGGGATCCAATGGTGGGCTGGGATCCAATGGTGGGCTGGGATCCAATGGTGGGCTGGGATCCAATGGTGGGCTGTTGTCAAGTCCTACTGTGTCACTGCTTACAGCTGAACTGTGGCTGGGGGCATTGTTTTGATTATCTGGAGGGTCACAGAGACTGTAGAAACCCTTAATGTGGGTCACAGTGACAAAAGATTTGAGATCCACTGGGTTAGAGTCTCTCTCTCTGTTCTCTACAGTCTGGGTTTGGGGAAGAGTCAAGGACCAAAGTGGGTCCTCCAGATCACATTCACTTTTCACACAGGAAGTAGTGAATATGGAGTCTTTGGTATCAAAGAGCCCTTGAAGCTGCTCTTCCTCCTGACTGGTCCTGACTTCCTCCTGTTCCTCTTTAATCTGTGTGGGCTCTGGGTCCTTCTGTCCCAGACTGGGGCTCCACTCCTGCTCACAGTGCTGCTGCTCAGGGGGAACTTCCTCTTCAGAGACAGAAAGAGAGAACTGCAGGGAGTCTGGAGGGAAGGAGCAGAGGTTATTTATATACTACAGAATTAAATAGAACAATTATTTTTTAATTGAAAATGTCTTTACTGGTATTGATCCTAAATTATAACAGGAGCTAAAATAATGTGCAATACAGATAAATAGTTTTACTGCTCCCAAACTTGATATTTTAATAAAGCTTGTACACGTCCTAATAATGTGAAAGATTGCTCAGAAAACTAGATGTTTTGATCACCGTATGCTTACTAGAGGTCGACCGATTAATCGGAATGGCCGATTAATTAGGGCCGATTTCAAGTCTTCATAACAATCGGTAATCGGCATTTTTGGACACTGATTATGGCCGATTACATTGCACTACACGAGGAGACTGTGTGGCAGGCTGACTACCTGTTATGCGAGTGCAGCAAGGAGCCAAGGTAAGGTGCTAAGGTAAGGTGCTAGCTAGCATTAAACTTATCTTATAAAAAGCAATCAATCTTAACATAATCACTAGTTAAATACACATGGTTGATGATATTACTAGTTTATCTAGCTTGTCCTGCGTTGCATATAATCGATGCGGTGCCTGTTAATTTATCACTGAATCTCAGCCTACTTCCCCAAACATGTGATTTAACAAGCGCATTCGTGAAAAAAGCCCTGTCGTTGCACCAACGTACCTAACCATAAACATCAACGCCTTTCTTAAAATCAATACACAAGTATATATTTTTAAACCTGCATATTTTGTTAATATTGCCTGCTAACATGAATTTCTTTTAACTAGGGAAATTGTGTCACTTCTCTTGCGTTCTGTGCAACAGAGTCAGGGTATATGCAGCAGTTTGGGCCGCCTGGCTCGTTGAGAACTGTGTGAAGACCATTTCTTCCTAACAAAGACAGCCAACTTCGCCAAACGGTGATGATTTAACAAAAGCCCATTTGCGAAAAAAGCACAATCGTTGCACGACTGTACCTAACCATAAACATCAATGCCTTTCTTAAAATCAATACACAGAGGTATATATTTTTCAAACCTGCATATTTACTTAAAAGAAATTAATGTGAGTAGGCAATATTAACTAGACAAATTGTGTCACTTCTCTTGCTTTCATTGCACGCAGAGTCAGGGTATATTCAACAGTTTGGGCCGTCTGGCTCGTTGCGAACTAATTTGCCAGAATTTTACAAAATTATGACATAACATTGAAGGTTGTGCAATGTAACAGCAATATTTAGACTTAGGGATGCCACCCGTTAGATAAAATACGGAACGGTTCCGTATTTCACTGAAAGAATAAACGTTTTGTTTTCGAAATGATAGATTCCGGATTTTACCATATTAATGACCTACGGCTCGTATTTCTGTGGGTTATTATATTATAATTAAGTCTATGATTTGATACAGCAGTCAGACTGAGCGGTGGTAGGCAGCAGCAGGCTCGTAAGCATTCATTCAAACAGCACTTTCGTGCGTTTTGCCAGCAGCTCGTCGCAATGCTTCAAGCATTGAGCTGTTTATGACTTCAAGCCTATCAACTCCTGAGATTAGGCTGGCAATACTAAAGTACCTATTAGAACATCCAATAGTCAAAGGTATATGAAATACAAATGGTATAGAGAGAAATAGTCCTATAATAACTACAACCTAAAACTCCTTACCTGGGAATATTGAAGACTCATGTTAAAAGGAACCACCAGCTTTCATATGTTCTCATGTTCTGAGCAAGGAACTTAAACGTTAGCTTTTTTTACATGGCACATATTGCACTTTTACTTTCTTCTCCAACACTTTGTTTTTGCATTATTTAAACCAAATTGAACATGTTTCATTATATATTTGAGACTAAATTGATTTTATTGATGTATTATATTTAGTTAAAATAAAAGTGTTCATTCAGTATTGTTGTAATTGTCATTATTATAAATATATAAATAAAAATCGGCCCGATTAATCGGCATCGGCTTTTTTTGGTCCTCCAATAATCGGTATCGGCGTTGAAAAATCATAATCGGTCGACCTCTAATGCTTACTTCTATTATGACCTCACGGCGTTTAAGATGAGCAGAGTCAGGGGTCTACAGGACTGAAGCTGTACTCTGCCTACTGCCATCATCAATGTAATATTGAATTACTAGTGTGAACGTAAACATACTCACCATCTCTAATGAAATGCATTGGAGTCAGAGAGGCTGTGCTATATAAGCTATTTCAATCATCTTTTCCTGACAGATAACTTTTTAATTATGCCTGGTGAATCTTGGCTATATTATAAACTGTTCTTTAAAAATGGATGCAATGGAGATCCCTGTTACCAGAAACAGTTTATTAACTAAGTAGAACAGTAGCTAGCTAGGTATTAGATCTACATACGAACCTATTCTACGTAGTTTTATCTCTGGTGTGATCAGCAGCAGTCTCCGTAGCAGATCATTCTCTTCCTGGTACTCTGCTACAGTTTCCTCAACCGCACCAAAAATCTCCACAGCAGCAGATGCCGTTAAACATTCATTTAAAAACACACGAAACAACTGTAGTTTAGATGTTTTCAGTGGACTGAGACTTGGGTGTTCAGCTAGTACGGCTTCTTGACATGGGTCCTCCTGATCACATTCACTTTTCACACAGGAAGTAGTGAATATGGAGTCTTTGGTATCAAAGCGCCCTTGAAGCTGCTCTTCCTCCTGACTGGTCCTGACTTCCTCCTGTTCCTCTTTAATCTGTATGGTCTCTGGGTCCTTCTGTCCCAGACTGGGGCTCCACTCCTGCTCACAGTGCTGCTGCTCAGGTGGAACCTCCTCTTCAGAGACAGAGAGCTGCAGGGAGTCTGGAGGGAAGGAGAGGAGGAGCAGAGGTTACCTATATAGACTTTAGACATGCCTGAGTGCACAATGCCATTTCTAAATGCTTATGTATTTATTTAAACAGTGAAACAAACATTTACAAATGTGGATCTATACTCCAGAATTTGGGATTTGAGATCAAATGTTTTATATGTGGTGACAATACAGAATGTCACCTTTAATTTGAGGGGATTTTCATAATATCCGTTTTACCATGTAGAAATCAAAGCACTTTATGTATCTAGTCCCCCAACGTGAAGAAGTCATAAACGTTTGGATAAATTAACGTAGTGTATTACAGTAGTCAGAAGTGTAGTATTTGATCCCATATTCCTTACACACATTCATCTTGTTAAACCACAAACTTGTTGAATGCATTTGCAGTTTGTTTTGGTTGTGTTGTGGGTTTTGCCCAATAGGAAGTGAATGGTGAATAATGTATTCTATAAGCTTGGAGTCCCTTTTATTGTAAATACAATAGAATCTGTTTCTGGACAATAATGAATGAATCTTCAATGACGACAAGTGAGAAAGTTAAAAGAAACAAAGATCATCATCCCCCCCCCCCCCAAAAAAAAATGCTGACCTCCCCTGTTATTGGTACGGATATGATCTTAATTATTCATGATTTATTCGTGTTTATCCTTAATCATAGTATCATCCACATGAATGTAGAAGTGTTCAGAAACATATTCTATTCTTATTTACAATAAAAAATTACTGCAAAAGTACAATACATTACACTTGAAATGTTAGTCATTTAGCAGACGCTCTTGTCTCCAGCAATTACAGGAGACATGAGGGTTAAGTAACTTGCTCGAGTGCACATGGACAGATTTTTCACCTAATGTGGAAATAGTGAAGGGGTCTGAATACTTTCCGAATGCACTGTACATACGTACCTGTTCTACATAGTTTAACCTCCGATGTGATCCGAAGCAGTCTCCGTAGCCGATCATTCTCCTCCTGGTATTTCAGTACCGTTTTCTCAACTTCCCCGAAAATCTCCACAGTAGCCGCAGTTAAGCGCTCATTTAAAAACACATGAAACGACTGTTGTTTAGACATTTTAAGTTGACTGGTAGCTAGTTAGTTAGCTATTCAGCTGGTAGCTTCTTCCACGAGGAAAGAACGGTGTTCACGAAAGAAAAGTCCACTCGCAAGCTCACTTCCGCCTGTATCAGAGGGTGGCAAGCCCATACACACAGCGCCTCCATGTGGATGGAGCGTTAACTACAAGGTACAGACTTTTTCTTTTTTTTTTTAACCATGCAAGTCAGTTAAGAACAAATTCTTATTTACAATGACGGCATCCTGGGGAACATTGGGTTAATTGGCTTGTTCAGAATGACAGTTTTATTAACCTTGTCAGCTCTGGGATTCAATCCAGCAACCTTTCGGTGACGGGCCCAACACTCTAACCATGAGGCTACTTGCCACCCAAGACTAGTGGTGATAATAGAAATAGATAACTTCATGTGGGGAAAACGTTATAATATGTTATATTACTTTTATTTATTTATATGTTTATTATTTTCCCCAAAAAATAATAATTAAACAAGACAGCAATACCAACATGGACATTCATTGTACTGTTGAATCGGATGGCCAATTTAGAGGACAAAACAAAAGATAACTCACACATACACAAAATAAAACAAAATCCTATTAGGTTGTACATGTATAAGAAGACAGCATATAGTCATTACAAGCAGTGTAGTTAAACCCAAAATAAATATAGAGTGGAGTACAGCACAGAGTAGCAGCAGATCATCAACCCAGTTATGAAGGGGGACTAGACCATATATCCAGTATCGGCTGCCATATTTTGTAAAACACTGGACTTCTATTGGAAGTATTGTATAGAATCTTGTCCATATGTATTACATTCCCTGAATCCCGTAACCACATTTCAAAGGTAGGTACAGTCTCCAATTTCCAAAATTGCAATATGAGCCTTTAGGCTAATAGAGTACAAAGAGAGACAGACTTCACTTCCTGGTTATTCCCATCAACTGTACCAAAACAGAGCGATCAATGAGTCTGGGGCTAGAACTATATCGAAGGCTTTAGATAAGTCATCAAAAATGAGAGCCCAGTAAGCACGTAAGTTGGGACATGTCCAGAATAAGTGGGTCAACGTCCCCTCATCCTGCTTGTCCGGGAATATTTTATGCAGTTTCACTTTTGAGTAATGTAACCTGTGTATCACCTTAAACTGTACAAGGTTGTGTCTGGCATTTCTGAAAGTGTCTGAGATTTCTGAACCAAGTTCTTGTTCCCAAGCCCTTTTAATAGTGTCTGTGGATACCTCTATGTGGGCCTGTAGCACATCATACAGTCTAGAGACTGGCCCTTTTGAATGGGGTTTGACAAGGATCAGGCTATCTAATGTAGGATTATTGGGCTTAATGCCATACTGTGGGATATGTGTCCTTAAGAAATTCCTGATTTGGAGGAATCTGAAAAAATGTGTTGTTGGCATGTTAAACTTTCCATGTAATTGTTGAAACGAAGCTGACTGACCATCCATGTATAAATTACCAATTGTTGTGAGCCCCTTCTCTCTCCACTGTGAAAACTCACCATATCATCCAATGCAGGGTGGAAAGCATGATTCAGGCTAATCGGGCTGTCAATGAATACAGTGGGTATGTTAATAAGAAAATACCTCATCTGTTTCCAGATTCTAAGAGTATGACAAATGACTGGATTAGAGTCATAAGTGTCTTTTTTCACATATGATGGACTATTAACAAGTGCAGGGCGTGAGGAACGTTGACAGGAGGCCTGCTCAATCAAAAGCCATGAAGGCATATCATTCTGTCGCATCCCAGGTAAACTTTCCCTCCAGAAAGACACAATGTTCAGATTAGTAGTTTAAAGTGAGGAAGGCCAAAGCCCCCCTCTATCTTGTACTTGCATAAATGCTTCTTTGGAATTCTGGCTGCTTGTTATCCCATAAAAATGAAATTACTATTGAATTCAGTTTCTTAAAATAGCTTTGTGGTATGAAATTGCGTAGACATTGGAAGAGGTAAAGAAACCTGGGTAGGAAAACCATTTTAATAGCGTTTATATGACCAACCAAGGAGAGGCCTAGTTTTCCAAAAATCTATATTTTGTTTCAGCTGAATAATTTTCATGTCCCAATTCGCTTTCAATAGCTGATCAAGGTCTCTTGTCACTACAATGCCAAGGCTTGTGAACTTGTCCATCACCGTTTCTAAATGGGGTAGATTGCAGAAAATGCATAGCCACAGGCCGTGATTTCTGCATCAATTCTCTTTTTTGCCAGTTTATCTTGTAGCCAGATGTATTTATAAAGTTTATAAAGTAAGGGGGAATAAACGTTTTAGGCTTGGATAAAAACAAAAGAACATCGTCTGCATATAGGGAACTTTTCTGTTGCGTGTCTTTTATTTTAACAGAAGCTAAATCGGCACATGCCCGAATGCGAGTAGCAAGGAGGGTCCGTGGCTATAGCGAAGAGAGCAGGTGAAATAGGGCACCCCTGTCGGCAGCCCTTGAACAGGCGGAATGACTGCGACATTTCCTGATTGGTTACCACGGACGCCATTGGGTGTGCATAAATAATTTAATTCAATAAATAATTTCCAAACTCGAAATGCTCCAGAACCGACATCATATACTTCCACTCAATCTGATCAAATGTCTTCTCTGCGTCAAGAGCAATTACTACTGCCTCAACTTTATGGCCATGATACGTTACGTTGAAAAGGCGTCTCAAATAGGCTCTATGCATTATACCGCCTCCAACGGTCTAATTTACTTCTGACCGGGTTGATGACTTCCGGAGCGAGTTCTGCTATTGTTTTTAGCATTAGCTTACTAGCTAGCTAACTGTCGCCGATGCTTTTCTGACTGAAATAGCTCGCAATGACTACGTTTAAATTACAGCCCCGCGAAGGAGGTGCCAATGAACATTGTTCAGTGCCTCTGTGTTACGTTTCTTCCAAATGTAATGGTATTGTGAGCTTCCATCGTTTCCCAGTCGATGTAGAGCTCAGAAAAAGGTGGTTGGTGGCAGTACGTCGTGACAACTTTGCTGTCACCAAACACACAAAGGAGTGTAGTACACATTTCGTCGAAAGTGACTTTGTTTAGGGAAAAATTGGGGGGCGACAATACCTAAAAAGAGGTGTTGTTCCTACAGTCTTCGCGTGGAACTGGCAAATTCAAAAGAGACCTGGTGTTTGGGAAAGAAGACTGAAACGTCCTGCTCCGACTGAGGGGGATGAAGAACAAGGTGCGCTGACAATGGACTGTGCCGTCTCTGATCCGGTCCAGAGCATGGGCTAAGCCAGTGTAAATGTACATGCGTTTATTTGCTAGCAGCAAAATAATAATTTGTTTATTGTAAGAAATTGTAATAGATACTGGAAACTTGTTATAACAACTTCTCAACATAAGCTATCTTTTATACAAAATGCACACACCCCCTCTTTCCCTTGGACACATGCTGGTCTCATTAGACACCAACCACAGACACACACAACTCCCCTCCCCCATGAACAGGCCCCTGCTAAAACAACCCCACACACATTATATTCAAGGTTGAGACTTTAAGACAAAGAACCATGTTAAGAGCCAATGGAACGTCGACACCAGGCCCGAACAGGACTACCCACGACCCAGAGCGACCAATCAGAAGGCCAGACTACTAGATTCAACCTACTTCCTTTGCTGTATAATGAACTGTAAAATATGTTTAGGGTCTCTTTTCCGACAATTCCATACGAGTCAGACAGAACGGGGCCGTGCTGCACGATTTGCCAGATATCTTTACCCTTGAATAAACTGCCTTATTATACCATTTCCACCTAGTCCTATGTCTCAACTTGATCTCCTGTCTCCAGTAACTGTTTAATCAACATTATCTACGACATGTATCAATCATTTGTGTTGTAGTGAATATCAGTTTGTGTGGAGCTTGTATTGGCTTTAATTAGGCAATGAGTAACAGGGGCGGGGGAAAGAAATCAAGTGTAAACAGAATAGCCAGAATGCAAGATTGAATACAATGTCAGAGATGTTTAATTGATTAACTGAACTGTTGAACATTTGCTGAAATACATTTTTTTAAACAAATCTATTCTACTGTAGATTTCTTCACAAGAACAATACTTATTTTTCATAAAACCACTAAACTTGGCACCCATGCAGGGGATCCATTCAGGTGCGAGAGACACTTCTGCAAGTAGTGGTAAAAATACAAGTGGTCAACCTTCTCTCTTATAGTTTTTGAAACCTGTAGATCTTTATATATCCTTTCAACTAGCATGTCCTCCTGTGTACAGATGACAAAGTCACACCAGCTACAACCTGTAGATCTTTATATATCCTTTCAACTAGCATGTCCTCCTGTGTACAGATGACAAAGTCACACCAGCTACAACCTGTAGATCTTTATATATCCTTTCAACTAGCATGTCCTCCTGTGTACAGATGACAAAGTCACACCAGCTACAACCTGTAGATCTTTATATATCCTTTCAACTAGGATGTCCTCCTGTGCACAGATGACAAAGTCACACCAGCTACAACCTGTAGATCTTTATATATCCTTTCAACTAGGATCTCCTCCTGTGCACAGATGACAAAGTCACACCAGCTACAACCTGTAAGAAGGATTTGACCTTGTACCTGCCAGTAGTAAGCATGAGATCTCTTCATCTCCATTGGTCTTTATACCAGGTCCCTGTACAGCCACTGGCTCCATGGGTAGCCCCCTCTTCATCTCCATGGTCTGCATACCAGGTCCCTGTACAGCCACTGGCTCCATGGGTAGCCCCCTCTTCATCTCCATGGTCTGCATACCAGGTCCCTGTACAGCCACTGGCTCCATGGGTAGCCCCCTCTTCATCTCCATGGTCTGCATACCAGGTCCCTGTACAGCCACTGGCTCCATGGCCCCCTCTTCATCTCCATGGTCTGAATACCAGGTCCCTGTACAGCCACTGGCTCCATGGCCCCCTCTTCATCTCCATGGTCTGAATACCAGGTCCCTGTACAGCCACTGGCTCCATGGGTAGCCCCCTCTTCATCTCCATGGTCTGCATACCAGGTCCCTGTATAGCCACTGGCTCCATGGGTAGCCCCCTCTTCATCTCCATGGTCTGCATACCAGGTCCCTGTACAGCCACTGGCTCCATGGGTAGCCCCCTCTTCATCTCCATGGTCTGCATACCAGGTCCCTGTACAGCCACTGGCTCCATGGGTAGCCCCCTCTTCATCTCCATGGTCTGCATACCAGGTCCCTGTACAGCCACTGGCTCCATGGGTAGCCCCCTCTTCTTCTCCATGGTCTGCATACCAGGTCCCTTGGTCATCCGCTCAGCTAGGTGGTCAGCTGAGGTCTCTCCCCGGACATGGCAAACCTCTCGGAAACGAGAGGATGTTATTCTCATTTTCCTGAGCTGATGCCATTCCAGGCTGCTGCTCTGCTCCCTTGTAGCAACCTCGACTTTGTGTGACATCTCGTAGGTTGTCTCTAATGCCTTGAGGTGGAACTGCTCCTGATGGCTAAGGACGTAAGCACACTGGGAAGCCTGTAGCCATCTAACGGAAGTATTGGTGGAGAAGGGGCATCGGCAATCTTCACAATTTCACAGGTCTTTGGCTGTGGAAGATGATAGGACAGAACACTGCCGGCTTGCACTGGCCCAAAGGCGGACTCAACCAGGGGCACGTCAGCTGACATTTCCATTGTTGTCACAAGAGGGGCAGTAAGTGGAGAAAAGTTGGCATACGTTTCTGAGACGCGGAGTAGGTCCATGTCAGGCATGTATCCATTGAGTGCTTTGTAGAGAGAACTTCTGCAAAACATTTTAAAACCTTAACATCAAGTTGGAGAGATTACTATGACCAAGACTCATGTAACTTTTCCAGAAACAGCACAAGCCCGAAAGTTCAAATAAAATGAATTAAAATATACAGATTTATAGATTATATATTTCCCCCCAGTCTTTGTCCCAAACATTTGTCATTACATCATAAAGATGCCACTGTTTAGGCTTATCATCTGGATACAAAAACAATCACAAGGAAATGTTTTCTAAAATGTTCCCATTCTAGGAACCTCCAACTTACCTTATTCCATCAGCACACGAGTTAGTAGGTTGACAGAACTCTATCCCATCAACCGGACCTGGTTTCACACCCTAATTAAGTTAGCAGGTTGACAGAACTCTATCCCATCAACCGGACCTGGTTTCACACCCTAATTAAGTTAGTAGGTTGACAGAACTCTATCCCATCAACCGGACCTGGTTTCACACCCTAATTAAGTTAGTAGGTTGGCAGAACTCTATCCCATCAACCGGACCTGGTTTCACACCCTAATTAAGTTAGTAGGTTGACAGAACTCTATCCCATCAACCGGACCTGGTTTCACACCCTAATTAAGTTAGTAGGTTGACAGAACTCTATCCCATCAACCGGACCTGGTTTCACACCCTAATTAAGTTAGTAGGTTGGCAGAACTCTATCCCATCAACCGGACCTGGTTTCACATCCTAATTAAGTTAGTAGGTTGACAGAACTCTATCCCATCAACCGGACCTGGTTTCACACCCTAATTAAGTTAGTAGGTTTACAGAACTCTATCCCATCAACCGGACCTGGTTTCACACCCTAATTAAGTTAGTAGGCTGACAGAACTCTATCCCATCAACCGGACCTGGTTTCACTCCCTAATTAAGTTAGTAGGTTGACAGAACTCTATCCCATCAACCGGACCTGGTTTCACACCCTAATTAAGTTAGTAGGTTTACTGAACTCTATCCCATCAACCGGACCTGGTTTCACACCCTAATTAAGTTAGTAGGTTTACTGAACTCTATCCCATCAACCGGACCTGGTTTCACACCCTAATTAAGTTAGTAGGTTTACTGAACTCTATCCCATCAACCGGACCTGGTTTCACACCCGAATTAAGTTAGTAGGTTGACAGAACTCTATCCCATCAACCGGACCTGGTTTCACACCCTAATTAAGTTAGTAGGTTTACTGAACTCTATCCCATCAACCGGACCTGGTTTCACACCCTAATTAACAAGGATTTACTGAACTCTATCCCATCAACCGGACCTGGTTTCACACCCTAATTAACAAGGATTTACTGAACTCTATCCCATCAACCGGACCTGGTTTCACACCCTAATTAACAAGGATTTACTGAACTCTATCGCATCAACCGGACCTGGTTTCACACCCTAATTAAGTTAGTAGGTTAACAGAACTCTATCCCATCAACCGGACCTGGTTTCACACCCTAATTAAGTTAGTAGTTTTACAGAACTCTATCCCATCAACCGGACCTGGTTTCACACCCTAATTAAGTTAGTAGGTTGACAGAACTCTATCCCATCAACCGGACCTGGTTTCACACCCTAATTAAGTTAGTAGGTTTACTGAACTCTATCCCATCAACCGGACCTGGTTTCACACCCTAATTAAGTTAGTAGGTTGACAGAACTCTATCCCATCAACCGGACCTGGTTTCACACCCTAATTAAGTTAGTAGGTTTACTGAACTCTATCCCATCAACCGGACCTGGTTTCACACCCGAATTAAGTTAGTAGGTTGACAGAACTCTATCCCATCAACCGGACCTGGTTTCACACCCTAATTAAGTTAGTAGGTTTACTGAACTCTATCCCATCAACCGGACCTGGTTTCACACCCTAATTAACAAGGATTTACTGAACTCTATCCCATCAACCGGACCTGGTTTCACACCCTAATTAACAAGGATTTACTGAACTCTATCCCATCAACCGGACCTGGTTTCACACCCTAATTAACAAGGATTTACTGAACTCTATCGCATCAACCGGACCTGGTTTCACACCCTAATTAAGTTAGTAGGTTAACAGAACTCTATCCCATCAACCGGACCTGGTTTCACACCCTAATTAAGTTAGTAGTTTTACAGAACTCTATCCCATCAACCGGACCTGGTTTCACACCCTAATTAAGTTAGTAGGTTGACAGAACTCTATCCCATCAACCGGACCTGGTTTCACACCCTAATTAAGTTAGTAGGTTGACAGAACTCTATCCCATCAACCGGACCTGGTTTCACACCCTAATTAAGTTAGTAGGTTGACAGAACTCTATCCCATCAACCGGACCTGGTTTCACACCCTAATTAAGTTAGTAGGTTGACAGAACTCTATCCCATCAACCGGACCTGGTTTCACACCCTAATTAAGTTAGTAGGTTTACTGAACTCTATCCCATCAACCGGACCTGGTTTCACACCCTAATTAACAAGGATTTACTGAACTCTATCCCATCAACCGGATCTGACTTCACACCCTAATTAAGTTAGTAGGTTGACAGAACTCTATCCCATCAACCGGACCTGGTTTCACACCCTAATTAACAAGGATTTACTGAACTCCATCCCATCAACCGGACCTGGCTTTACACCCTCATTAAGTTAGTAGGGTGACAGAACTCTATCCCATCAACCGGACCTGGTTTCACACCCTAATTAACAAGGATTTACTGAACTCCATCCCATCAACCGGACCTGGCTTTACACCCTCATTAAGTTAGTAGGTTGACAGAACTCTATCCCATCAACCGGACCTGGTTTCACACCCTAATTAAGTTAGTAGGTTGACAGAACTCTATCCCATCAACCGGACCTGGTTTCACACCCTAATTAAGTTAGTAGGTTGACAGAACTCTATCCCATCAACCGGACCTGGTTTCACACCCTAATTAAGTTAGTAGGTTGACAGAACTCTATCCCATCAACCGGACCTGGTTTCACACCCTAATTAAGTTAGTAGGTTGACAGAACTCTATCCCATCAACCGGACCTGGTTTCACACCCTAATTAAGTTAGTAGGTTGACAGAACTCTATACCATCAACCGGACCTGGTTTCACACCCTTATTAAGTTAGTAGGTTGACAGAACTCTATCCCATCAACCGGACCTGGTTTCACACCCTAATTAAGTTAGTAGGTTGACAGAACTCTATCCCATCAACCGGACCTGGTTTCACACCCTAATTAAGTTAGTAGGTTTACTGAACTCTATCCCATCAACCGGACCTGGTTTCACACCCTAATTAAGTTAGTAGGTTGACAGAACTCTATCCCATCAACCGGACCTGGTTTCACACCCTAATTAACAAGGATTTACTGAACTCTATCCCATCAACCGGACCTGGTTTCACACCCTAATTAAGTTAGTAGGTTGACAGAACTCTATCCCATCAACCGGACCTGGTTTCACACCCTAATTAAGTTAGTAGGTTTACTGAACTCTATCCCATCAACCGGACCTGGTTTCACACCCTAATTAAGTTAGTAGGTTTACTGAACTCTATCCCATCAACCGGACCTGGTTTCACACCCTAATTAAGTTAGTAGGTTGACAGAACTCTATCCCATCAACCGGACCTGGTTTCACACCCTAATTAACAAGGATTTACTGAACTCTATCCCATCAACCGGACCTGGTTTCACACCCTAATTAAGTTAGTAGGTTGACAGAACTCTATCCCATCAACCGGACCTGGTTTCACACCCTAATTAAGTTAGTAGGTTTACTGAACTCTATCCCATCAACCGGACCTGGTTTCACACCCTAATTAAGTTAGTAGGTTTACTGAACTCTATCCCATCAACCGGACCTGGTTTCACACCCTAATTAAGTTAGTAGGTTTACTGAACTCTATCCCATCAACCGGACCTGGTTTCACACCCTAATTAAGTTAGTAGGTTGACAGAACTCTATCCCATCAACCGGACCTGGTTTCACACCCTAATTAAGTTAGTAGGTTTACTGAACTCTATCCCATCAACCGGACCTGGTTTCACACCCTAATTAAGTTAGTAGGTTGACAGAACTCTATCCCATCAACCGGACCTGGTTTCACACCCTAATTAAGTTAGTAGGGCTACTGAACTCTATCCCATCAACCGGACCTGGTTTCACACCCGAATTAAGTTAGTAGGTTGACAGAACTCTATCCCATCAACCGGACCTGGTTTCACACCCTAATTAAGTTAGTAGGTTTACTGAACTCTATCCCATCAACCGGACCTGGTTTCACACCCTAATTAACAAGGATTTACTGAACTCTATCCCATCAACCGGACCTGGTTTCACACCCTAATTAACAAGGATTTACTGAACTCTATCCCATCAACCGGACCTGGTTTCACACCCTAATTAACAAGGATTTACTGAACTCCATCCCATCAACCGGACCTGGCTTTACACCCTCATTAAGTTAGTAGGGTGACAGAACTCTATCCCATCAACCGGACCTGGTTTCACACCCTAATTAACAAGGATTTACTGAACTCCATCCCATCAACCGGACCTGGCTTTACACCCTCATTAAGTTAGTAGGTTGACAGAACTCTATCCCATCAACCGGACCTGGTTTCACACCCTAATTAAGTTAGTAGGTTGACAGAACTCTATCCCATCAACCGGACCTGGTTTCACACCCTAATTAAGTTAGTAGGTTGACAGAACTCTATCCCATCAACCGGACCTGGTTTCACACCCTAATTAAGTTAGTAGGTTGACAGAACTCTATACCATCAACCGGACCTGGTTTCACACCCTTTATTAAGTTAGTAGGTTGACAGAACTCTATCCCATCAACCGGACCTGGTTTCACACCCTAATTAAGTTAGTAGGTTGACAGAACTCTATCCCATCAACCGGACCTGGTTTCACACCCTAATTAAGTTAGTAGGTTTACTGAACTCTATCCCATCAACCGGACCTGGTTTCACACCCTAATTAAGTTAGTAGGTTGACAGAACTCTATCCCATCAACCGGACCTGGTTTCACACCCTAATTAACAAGGATTTACTGAACTCTATCCCATCAACCGGACCTGGTTTCACACCCTAATTAAGTTAGTAGGTTGACAGAACTCTATCCCATCAACCGGACCTGGTTTCACACCCTAATTAAGTTAGTAGGTTTACTGAACTCTATCCCATCAACCGGACCTGGTTTCACACCCTAATTAAGTTAGTAGGTTTACTGAACTCTATCCCATCAACCGGACCTGGTTTCACACCCTAATTAAGTTAGTAGGTTGACAGAACTCTATCCCATCAACCGGACCTGGTTTCACACCCTAATTAAGTTAGTAGGTTTACTGAACTCTATCCCATCAACCGGACCTGGTTTCACACCCTAATTAAGTTAGTAGGTTGACAGAACTCTATCCCATCAACCGGACCTGGTTTCACACCCTAATTAAGTTAGTAGGTTTACTGAACTCTATCCCATCAACCGGACCTGGTTTCACACCCTAATTAACAAGGATTTACTGTTACATAGGTAGAATACTTTTCAGGTGCATTTATTTGTTGATATTGATAGACAAGTGTTCTTGGCTTGTGCCAACACTGTTCTGTGTCTGTGCAGCTGTGAACTGGTGGTGCAGCAGGAATGTTTAGTTGAGAGTAGTGCGCTGTCTGGTAAAGAAGAGCCACCAGATGATTGCACAGAGCACTTCCTGCAACACAGGAGCAGTGGCTTGGGACCACTATCACTGGCACGGAGTGCTTAAACACCATCTGTGAAGATAAGACTGAAGTGAGAAACAAGAATGATGCGGCCCATAAATAACAAACATAGTAGTGTCTAGTCTTCTTAAAACTGTGACATAGTGGTAGTAACGTTATTTCGTCGATAACTAGACTGACCGGAAATTGCCAAACCGATAGGAAGTGCTACTTATTGTATGAACTGAATTGAAAGACAACTTATTTTATGTATTATAAGACAGGCGACTCCTGAAAGCTGCAACGGCTTGGGACTTCATTCTATAGCTAGAGGACTCCTGATATCTCCAGGAGTGATAAGTATCATGTTTTGTTGTCTTTATCTGTTGTGGTATAGTACTGTGTTTTTGACAGCTAGGGCCATCTACTGTAGGTGCTTCCTGTCTTCCCAGCGGCCTACTTGGTGTGTGTGAGCTGCTGACTGCTCATTATTTGCAGATAGTTGTTGACACATCCAGGATCAAGGGGCAGGAAAATTTGTGACTAGTTTTGGTAATCAGTGCCTGGATTGGAGGGGGAGTGGTTTCACCTCTCCAAGGCAATTATCAATTAGTACAGGAAGGTGTGCTCTCCACCTCTGCGAGGCAATTATCAATTAGTGTTAGTACTTCAGTCTCCCCTGGTTTCTCAGCGATTTTGTGGCAAACTAAGACCGTCACCAAAACAAAAACGGTTCTGCCAAGTTATTCGAGGAAGGCTCCACACCACTCTCTCATCTTACCTAGTTATTTACAGATTCTCATTTTGCTCTTTTGTAGCTTTGTCAACTATGTGTTTAAAAAAATATATATATTACACCCATTTTCTTCTCAAATTCCTGATATTCAATTACGATCTTGTCTTATTGCTGCCACTCCCCAACGGGCTGGGGAGATGCGAAGGTTGAGTCATGCGTCCTCTGAAACATGACCCGCCAATCCGCGCTTCTTAACACCCACCTGATTAACCCGGAAGCCAGCTGCACCAATGTGTCGGAGGAAACACCGTTCAACTGATGACCGAAGTCAGCCTGCAGGCGCCCGGCTCGCCACAAGGAGTCGCTAGAGCGCGATGAGCAAAGTAAAGGCCCCCCCGACCAAACCCTCCCCTAACCTGGACGACGCTTGGCCAATTGTGCGCCTCCCTATGGGACTCCCGGTCACGGCCGGTTGTCACACAGCCTGGGCTCGAACCCAGGTTTGTGGTGACACCTCATGCAGTGCCTTAGACCGCTGCACCACTCTGGAGGCCCTATGTGTGTGTTTTCTGTACCGGTTCACACCTCTCCCTGTAGGCTTTACAGACGCTCACCACCCCTTGGCTGCAACCTTTTTCATTTAGTGTACCCTACGCGCTCAACCTTCGTGAAATTCCGGGTATCTGGCAGCCTGTGGAACTGCCGATCTGCGGCCAAGAACTCCAAGTTCATCTCAGCCTATGCTGCCCTTCAATCCCCTTGACTTTCTGTCCCTGACACAGACATGGATCACCCCAGAGAACACTGCTACTCCAGCTGCTCTTCATCTGACTACTTTTTCTCTGATAGTCAGAGAGAATCTGGTCATCGCGTTGGTGGTACAGGTCTACGCATTTCTCTAAGTGGATCATTAAACCTGTCCAGCTCCTCATTTGAATTCCACGCCGACACTGTCACTTGTCCACTCAAGATTAACATTATTGTCATCTATCACCCACCAGGTGTCCTTGGAGAGTTGCTCAATGAGCTTGACACCTTGATAAGCTCATTTCCTGATGATGGCTCACCGCTCTTCGTACTTGGGACTTCAACCTCCCTACGTCTGCCTTCAATTAATTTCTTTCCAACTCTCTTTCCCCTCCTTGCCTCTTTTGACCTCACTCTTTCCCAATCCCCTCCAACTCACAAGGCAGGCAATACGCTTGACCTCATCTTTACTAGAGTCTGTTCTCCTACTAATCTCACTGCAACCCCCCTCCAGGTCTCTGATCACTACTTTGTTTCATTTTCTGTCTCCCTTTCCTCCAACCCCCTACCCAGATGGTCATGGGCCGTCACAATCTTTGCTCTCTCTCTCTCTTCTATCCTAACATCTTTCCCTTCTGCTAAATCCTTCTCCCTCCTGTCTCCTGATTCTGCCTCTTCAACCCTACTCTCAACGCTTTCCGCATCATATGACTCGCACCGTCCCATTTCTGGCCGGCCGGCATGGCCCTTTGCTTGGCCACTTTGAAAAAAAGGTTGACTACATCTCCTAGTCATTCACTCAGCCTACTGATTCCACTGGTATCACTCACACAGAACTAACCTACGCCTTGACCTATTTCTCCCCTCTCTCTCCAGATGAAATCCTGTGACTAGTGAAGTCTGGCCACTCGACAACCTGCCCGCTCGACTCCAGACCATCTCTGGAGACCTTCTCCCATTCCTCACTTCCCTCATCAACTCATCCCTGACCACTGGCTGCGTCCCCTCCTCAAGAAACCAACACTCGACTCATCTGACGTGAAACTGTAGACCTGTATCTCTTTCTTTTCTTTCCAAAACACTTGAGTGTGCTATCTCTGATCAACTTTCTTGTTATCGCTCTCAGAAAAATCTTCTTGACCCTAACCAGTCAGACTTCAAGACTGGTCACTCAACCAAGACTGCTCTTCTCTGTGTCATGGAGTCTCTCCGCACAGCCAAAGCTGACTGTCACTCTTCTGTCCTCATCCTCCTAGATCTATCCGCTGCCTTCGCCACCAAGAACCATCAGATCCTCCTCTCCAGCCTCTCAGGCTGGGCGTCTCCGGCTCTGCACGCTCTTGGATTGCATCCTACCTGGCAGGTCGCTCCTACCTGGTGACGTGGAGAGGACCTGTGTCTCCAACACGTACTCTCACTACTGGTGTCCCCTAAGGGCTTGGTTCTAGGCCTCCTCCTCTCTATGCACCAAGACACTCAGCTCCATCATATGGTCTCTCCTATCATTGATATGCGGATGACACTCAACTACTTTTCTCCTTCACCCTCTTCTGACACCCAGGTGGGTGACACGCATCTCTGCGTGCTTGGCAGATATCTCAACTTGAATGTCGGCCCACCACCTCAAGCTCAACCTCGACAAGACGGAGCTGCTCTTCGTCCCGGGGAAGGCCTGCCCACTATTTTGGAAATTACAAGATTATGTTATAATGCTGTTATTGCATCAAATGGTTGTTTTCTGCAACAGAATAAGGGGTTGTTAGAACACTCATCTGTGTGTGTTCTACTGAGGATGGGCCTCTGGGAAAACACTGACAGGAGATTTACCATGTCTTTTGAGTGATAAAACCTAAAGAGACCGCATTCCAGAGCATGAGTTAACTTCTTTTGGATAGGGGGCAGCATTTTCACGTTTGGATGAAAAGCGTTCCCAGAGTAAACTGCCTCCTACTCAGTCCCAGACGTTAGTCTCATTCCAAACGTCGTAAATTGTTGGTTATCTGCACGAACCCAGTCTTCACTATGAGTCATCCATACATCAATTGTCTTAAGTCATTTGTTTACTAAGTAATTCACAGAAATGCATAAACAAACAATAGATAGTTACAAGGAAATGATAACGGAGTTTCCCTAGTGGGATACACCGGTATCGCGGCTTGGTGGACAAAAAGGGAAGAGGTCAACTGAGATGAGACACTACAGAGTTAATAATTATAACAATTGAAATGCTAATCCTTTGCACATGAACGCTCACTCATTCGGGAATAATTGCAATCAATACATATATTTACGCTCAGTGTGTCGTCGGGATCTCTGTTAAAAAGTTTGTTTCTGTTAGAGTCTGTCCGCCCTCTCTCTCGCTCTGTCATGGTTAGAATGTCTTGCCCGACTCACGCCTCTCCCTTGAGATTAATGAGTTAGGTTACCTAGGTTACCCCTCCTTCAGGTCTATGACCTACAGGAGTTGCTCTTCCAGCCCCGCCCCCGGCAACCCAGTGATAGCAGCCACAGCTGGAGTGGGAGAAACCTTTTCTATTAAAAACCACTCAGCTGGAATTCAGCTCAGGGGTCGTAGTTCATCAGGATCTCCTAGGGCAATAAGACCAGGAGAACTTGAGGGGGTGTATAATTTCTCCGCTCGGCAACTGTTTATTATTAAATAAATACCTTTGTTTTACACCCAGGGATGCGCGTCACAAACCCTTCACCCGTGGACCAGGAGTTCCTCACCGTAATGGAACCTAGTGTCCCACGAGCCGAAAGAGGTATACTCACCTTGTCATGCTGAGACATTTTCATACACACCCCAAAGCATGGACCCAACACAGTAACAAAGAGGAAACCCTCTGGTCTATTTGGGTCGGTGGCCCCTCCAGAGGAAATGCACAGACAGTATTTATTCAAGCAAAGCCCTTTATAATCAGTCTACACATCCTATGGATTCTCTAGCTCTCCACCTCCAGGAAACACAATCCTGTTCCTAAGGAAAAACACTAATTATATGACCCTGCACGTGTGGGTAAAAAGCAGAAGCTTACCTCTAACTGATGTCTTAGAATTCAGAGTTAACAACAAAATACAGCAGTAGAATATTTATCAAAAAGGCCCCAGAGAGAGAGAGGTTCTAAAAACAGGCCGTCTGCAGACAAAGACAAATAACCTGCCAACAATGACTTATATACAGTCCAGCCTCGCTTGTAAACTCCTCCCTCAACCAGTTACATCTGATTCACACAATACAGGAATACCCCCTTATCCAATCACTACTCCCCTGGTTACAAAACATCCTCCTTATCCAATCACTACTCCCCTGGTTACAAAACATCCTCCTTATCCAATCACTACTCCCCTGGTTACAAAACATCCCCCTTATCCAATCACTACTCCCCTAGTTACAAAACATCCCCCTAATCTAATCACTACTCCCCTAGTTACAAAACATCCCCCTTATCCAATCACTACTCCCCTAGTTACAAAACATCCCCCTAATCTAATCACTACTCCCCTAGTTACAAAACATCCTCCTTATCCAATCACTACTCCCCTGGTTACAAAACATCCCCCTTATCCAATCACTACTCCCCTAGTTACAAAACATCCTCCTTATCCAATCACTACTCCCCTGGTTACAAAACATCCTCCTTATCCAATCACTACTCCCCTAGTTACAAAACATCCCCCTTATCTAATCACTACTCCCCTAGTTACAAAACATCCCCATTATCCAATCACTACTCCCCTGGTTACATCTCCCTTATCCAATCACTACTCCCCTGGTTACATCTCCCTTATCTAATCACTACTCTCCTAGTTAAAAAACTCCCCCATTATCCAATCACTAATCCCCTGGTTACAAAACTTCCCCATTATCCAATCACTACTCCCCAGTTACAAAACATCCCCTTATCCAATCACTACTCCCCTGGTTACAAAACATCCCCCTTATCCAATCACTACTCCCCTGGTTACAAAACATCCCCCTTATCCAATCACTACTCCCCTAGTTACAAAACATCCTCCTTATCCAATCACTACTCCCCTGGTTATGTAATGCTCACATTGATTGTATAAGGGGGATGTTGTCTACAATTTCTTGAGATCGGATACATCTGGGTGGCTACTTTGAAGAATCTAAAACATTACATTTATTTTGATTTAACACTTTTTTGGTTACCACATGATTCCATATGTGTTATTTCATAGTTTTGATGTCTTCACTATTATTGTACAATGTAGAAAATAGTAAAAATAAAGAAAAACCCTTGAATGAGTAGGTGTATCCAAACTTTTGACTGGTACTGTAAATCTATTTACACGTGGGAATACTTGGGAACAGATTGCCTAAATATTATATATTTTTTAAATGAAATCTTGTTTTGCTATGAAAACTTGGGGGCCAAATAAAAACCACCAACGGGCCGCTTATTGGGAAACCTGCATCAGATCTTGACATATTGTATCCATATCTGACTACAACATTGAGTGTTCACAACTCTCCAACACCATCCCTCAGTTCTTCACGTAAAAAGTGGTGGTTGTCTGAACTGCAGATTGTCCATTTCATACACAAAGAGTAGCAACATTACCTGTTAGGCTCAGACAACAGCCCCATTATATCATTACTGTGACATTGGACTGAGCAGGATCAGGAGGACCAGCTAGAGTTGGTCCACAGGTGTATCTCAATACTCTCCTAGTCCCCTCTCTGTGTGCTCATTCATTTTCTTTGTGGATGTTTTTCACGTGTTAGCAGATTAGTCTTCTGAATGAATATTTTATCACAGACTGAGCAGCCATGTTGTTTCCGATTGAAGCTTTTCCCACAGTCCCCACAGCTACATGATTTCTCTCTGGTGTGAGTCAGTTTGTGCGTAGTTAAGGTCTGCTTGCGATTGAAGCTTTTCCCACAGTCACCACAGGTGAATGGTTTCTCTCCTGTGTGAATCAGCATATGTCTCCTTAGGTCCCCCTTCAGAATAAAGCTCTTCCCGCAGGCATCACAGCTAAATGGTTTCTCTCCTGTGTGAGTCAGTATATGCCTCATTAGGACCCCCTTCTGAATGAAGCTTTTCCCACAGTCCCCACAGCTAAATGGTGTCTCTCTGGTGTGAGTCAGTTTGTGCGTAGTTAAAGTCTCCTTGCGATTGAAGCTTTTCCCACAGTCACCACATCTAAATGGTTTCTCTCGTGTGTGAGTCAGTATATGTCTCCTTAGGTCCCACTTCTGAATAAAGCTCTTCCCACATTCACCACAGCTAAATGATTTCTCTCCTGTGTGAATCAGTATATGTCTACTTAGTGCCCTGTTCTGAATAAATCTCTTCCCACAGTCACCACAGCTAAATGGTTTCTCTCCTGTGTGAGTCAGTTGATGTTCAGTTAGGTGCCCCTTCCGATTGAAGCTTTTCCCACAGTCACCACAGACAAATGGTTTCTCTCCTGTGTGAGTCAGTTGATGTTCAGTTAGGCTCACCTTCCGAATGAAGCTTTTCCCACAGTCACCACAGCTAAATGGTTTCTCTCCTGTGCGAGTCAGTTGATGTTCAGTTAGGCTCACCTTCCGATTGAAGCTTTTCCCACAGTCACCACAGCTAAATGGTTTCTCTCTGGTGTGAGTCAGTTTGTGAGTAGTTAAAGTCTCCTTGCGATTGAAGCTTTTCCCACAGTCACCACAGGTGAACGGCTTCTCTCCTGTGTGAGTCAGTTTATGCCTGGTTAGGAAATCCGCGCGATTGAAGCTTTTCCCACAGTCACCACAGATAAATGGCTTCTCTGCTGTGTGAATCCTCATGTGACTAGACAGATCTCCATTGAGTTTGAAGGTCTTTCCACAAACAGGGCAGGTGCAGGGTTTCCCACCGTGACAGAGTCGGACATGGGCCTTCAGTTTACAGGTGGAGTTGTAGCGTTTTTGGCAGGAACTACATTCACTGGGTCTCTTACTGAAGAGAGTCATATGTCTCTGCAGGTCAGCTTTCAGAGCAAATGTTCCACCACAGTCACGGCAGTGGTGAGTTTTTCTAGCTGTGGTGCTGGGTTTGGAACAGTGTTTCTCTAATGGTGGACTGGGATCCAATGGTGGACTGGGATCCAATGGTGGGCTGCTGTCAAGTCCGACTGGGTCACTGCTTACAGCTGAACTGTGGCTGGAGGCATTGTTTTGATTATCTGGAGGGTCACAGGGAATGTAGAGATCCTTAATGTGGGTCACAGTGCCAAAAGGTGTGAGATCCACTGGGTTAGAGTCTCTCTCTCTGTTCTCCACAGTCTGGGTTTGGGGAAGAGTCAAGGACTGAAGTGGGTCCTGATCACATTCACTTTTCACACAGGAAGGAGTGAATATGGAGTCTTTGGTATCAACGAGCCCTTGAAGCTGCTCTTCCTCCTGACTGGTCCTGACTTCCTCCTGTTCCTCTTTAATCTGTGTGGTCTCTGGGTCCTTCTGTCCCAGACTGGGGCTCCACTCCTGCTCACAGTGCTGCTGCTCAGGGGGAACTTCCTCTTCAGAGACAGAAAGAGAGAACTGCAGGGAGTCTGGAGGGAAGGAGAGGAGGAGCAGAGGTTATTTATATACTATAGAATTAAATAGAACACTTGAATCACAAATGTGAATTATAGATCAATGATTTTTTAATTGAAAATGTCTTTACTGGTATTGATCCTAAATAATAACAGGAGCTAAAATAATGTGCAATACAGATAAATTGTTCTACTGCTCCCAAACTTGATATTTGAATAAAGCTTGTACACGTCCTAATAATGTGAAAGATTTCTCAGAAAACTAGATGTTTTGATCACCGTATGCTTACTAGAGGTCGACCGATTAATCGGAATGGCCGATTAATTAGGGCCGATTTCAAGTCTTCATAACAATCGGTAATCGGCATTTTTGGACACTGATTATGGCCGATTACATTGCACTACACGAGGAGACTGTGTGGCAGGCTGACTACCTGTTATGCGAGTGCAGCAAGGAGCCAAGGTAAGGTGCTAAGGTAAGGTGCTAGCTAGCATTAAACTGATCTTATAAAAAACAATCAATCTTAACATGATCACTAGTTAACTACACATTGTTGATGATATTACTAGTTTATCTAGCTTGTCCTGCGTTGCATATAATCGATGCGGTGCCTGTTAATTTATCACTGAATCTCAGCCTACTTCCCCAAACATATGATTTAACAAGCACATTCGTGAAAAAAGCACTGTCGTTGCACCAATGTACCTAACCATAAACATCAACGCCTTTCTTAAAATCAATACACAAGTATATATTTTTAAACCTGCATATTTAGATAATATTGCATGCTAACATGAATTTATTTTAACTAGGGGAATTGTGTCACCTCTCTTGCGTTCTGTGCAACAGAGTCAGGGTATATGCAATAGTTTGGGCCGCATGGCTTGTTGCGAACTAATTTGCCAGAATTTTACAAAATTATGACATAACATTGAAGGTTGTGCAATGAAACAGCAATATTTAGACTTAATGATGCCACCCGTTAGATAAAATACGGAACGGTTCCGTATTTCACTGAAAGAATAAACGTTTTGTTTTCGAAATGATAGATTCCGGATTTGACCATATTAATGACCTACGGCTCGTATTTCTGTGTGTTATTATATTATAATTAAGTCTATGATTTGATAGAGCAGTCTGACTGAGCGGTGGTAGGCAGCAGCAGGCTCGTAAGCATTCATTCAAACAGCACTTTCGTGCATTTGCCAGCAACTCGTCGCAATGCTTCAAGCATTGAGCTGTTTATGACTTCAAGCCTATCAACTCCTGAGATTAGGCTGGCAATACTAAAGTACCTATTAGAACATCCAATAGTCAAAGGTATATGAAATACAAATGGTATAGAGAGAAATAGTCCTATAATAACTACAACCTAAAACTCCTTACCTGGGAATATTGAAGACTCATGTTAAAAGGAACCACCAGCTTTCATATGTTCTCATGTTCTGAGCAAGGAACTTAAACGTTAGCTTTTTTACGTGGCACATATTGCACTTTTACGTTCTTCTCCAACACTTTGTTTTTGCATTATTTAAACCAAATTGAACATGTTTCATTATATATTTGAGACTAAATTGATTTTATTGATGTATTATATTTAGTTAAAATAAAAGTGTTCATTCAGTATTGTTGTAATTGTCATTATTACAAATATATATATAAAAATCGACCGATTAATCGGTATTGGCTTTTTTGGTCCTCCAATATTTTGTATCGGCGTTGAAAAATCATAATCGGTCGACCTCTAATGTTTACTTCTATTATGACCTCACGGCGTTTAAGATGAGCAGAGTCAGGGGTCTACAGGACTGAAGCTGTACTCTGCCTACTGCCATCATCAATGTAATATTGAATGACTAGTGTGAACGTAAACGTACTCACCATCTCTAATGAAATGCATTGGAGTCAGAGAGGCTGTGCTATATAAGCTATTTCAATCATCTTTTCCTGACAGATAACTTTTTAATTATGCCTGGTGAATCTTAGCTATATTATAAACTGTTCTTTAAAAATGGATGTAATGGAGATCCCTGTTACCAGAAACAGTTTATTAACTAAGTAGAACAGTAGCTAGCAAGGTATTAGATCTATGTACAAACCTATTCTACATAGTTGTATCTCTGGTGTGATCCGCAGCAGTCTCCGTAGCAGATCATTCTCTTCCTGGTACTCTGCTACAGTTTCCTCAACCGCACCAAAAATCTCCACAGCAGCAGATGCCGTTAAACATTCATTTAACAACACACGAAACAACTGTAGTTTAGATGTTTTCAGTGGACTGAGAGTTGGGTGTTCAGCTAGTATGGCTTCTTGACGTGGGTCCTCCTGATCACATTCACTTTTCACACAGGAAGGAGTGAATATGGAGTCTTTGGTATCAAAGCGCCCTTGAAGCTGCTCTTCCTCCTGACTGGTCCTGACTTCCTCCTGTTCCTCTTTAATCTGTGTGGTCTCTGGGTCCTTCTGTCCCAGACTGGGGCTCCACTCCTGCTCACAGTGCTGCTGCTCAGGTGGAACCTCCTCTTCAGAGACAGAGAGCTGCAGGGAGTCTGGAGGGAAGGAGAGGAGGAGCAGAGGTTACCTATATAGACTTTAGACATGCCTGAGTGCACAATGCCATTTCTAAATGCTTATGTATTTATTTAGACAGTGAAACGAACATTTACAAATGTGGATCTATACTCCAGAATTTGGGATTTGAGATCAAATGTTTTATATGTGGTGACAATACAGAATGTCACCTTTTATTTGAGGGGATTTTCATAATATCCGTTTTACCATGTAGAAATCAAAGCACTTTATGTATCTAGTCCCCCAACGTGAAGAAGTCATAAGCGTTTGGATAAATTAACGTAGTGTATTACAGTAGTCAGAAGTGTAGTATTTGATCCCATATTCCTTACACACATTCATCTTGTTAAACCACAAACTTGTTTAATGCATTTGCAGTTTGTTTTGGTTGTGTTGTGGGTTTTGCCCAATAGGAAGTGAATGGTGAATAATGTAATAATAAGCTTGGAGTCCCTTTTATTGTAAATACAATAGAATCTGTTTCTGGTTAATAATGAATGAATCTTCAATGACGACAAGTGAGAAAGTTAAAAGAAACAAAGATGACCATCATATCGCCCCCAAAATGCTAACCTCCCGTTATTGGTACTGGGGGGGGGGGGGTGTATGATCTTTATTCCTGATTTTGACGGATATTATCTTCATTATTCATGATTTATTCGTGATTATCCGTAATCATAGTATCATCCACATGAATGTATAAGTGTTCAGAAACATTTATATTATCATTTACAATTTAAAAAATGACTCCAAAAGTACAATACATTACAATTGAAATGTTAGTCATTTAGCAGACGCTCTTGTCTCCAGCAATTGCAGGAGACATGAGGGTTAAGTAACTTGCTCGAGTGCACATGGACAGATTTTTCACCTAATGTGGAAATAGTGAAGGGGTCTGAATACTTTCCGAATGCACTGTACATACGTACCTGTTCTACATAGTTTAACCTCCGATGTGATCAGCAGCAGTCTCCGTAGCCGATCATTCTCCTCCTGGTATTTCAGTACCGTTTTCTCAACTTCCCCGAAAATCTCCACAGCAGCCGCAGTTAAGCGCTCATTTAAAAACACATGAAACGACTGTTGTTTAGACATTTTAAGTTGGCTGCTAGCTTCCTCCATGAGGAAAAAATGGTGTTCACTAAAAAGGAAATCCACTCGCAGGCTCACTTCCGCCTGTATCAGCGGGTGGCAAAGCCCATAAACACAGCGCCTCTATGTAGATGGAGCGTTAACTACAAGGTACAGACATTTTAGATTTATTTAACCTTTATTTAACCAGGCAACTCAGTTTAGAACAAATTATTATTTACAATGACGGCATCCTGGGGAAGAGTGGGTTAATTGGCTTGTTCAGAAAGACAGATTTTAACCTTGTCAGCTCTGGGATTCAATCCAGCAACCTTTTGATTACTGGCCCAACACTCTAACCACGAGGCTACTTGCCGCCCAAGACTAGTAGTGATAATGGAAATAGATAACTACATGTGGGGAAAACGTTATAATATGTTATAATACTTTTGTATTATGAACTTTTGTATTATGAATTGTATGAACTGAATTGAAAAACAACTCATTGTAACACAGGCGACTCCTGAAAGCTGCAATGGCTTGGGACTTCATTCTATAGCTAGAGGACTCCTGATATCTCCAGGAGTGATAAGTATCATGTTTTGTTGTCTTTATCTGTTGTGGTCTAGTACTGTCTTTTTGACAGCTAGGGCCATCTACTGTAGGTGCTTCCTGTCTTCCCAGCAGCTTACTTGGTGTGTGTGAGCTGCTGACTGCTCATTATTTGCAGATAGTTGTTGACACATCCAGGATCAAGGGGCAGGGAAATGTGTGACTAGTTTTGGTAATCAGTGCCTGTATTGGAGGGGGAGTGGTTTCACCTCGCCAAGCCAATCAGCAATTAGTACAGGAAGGTGTGCTCTCCACCTCTGCGAGGAAATTATCAATTAGTGTTAGTACTTCAGTTTCCCCTGGTTTCTCAGCAGCAGCTGTAAGCAGCGGTTTTGTGGCAAACTAAGACAGTCACTGAAACAAATATGGTTCTGCCAAATCATTTGAGGAATGCTCCACACCACTCTCTCACTCTATTATCTTACATAGTTATTTACAGATTCTCATTTTGCTCTTTTGTAGCTTTGTCAACTATGTGTATAAATATATATATATTACCCCCCTTTTCTCCTCAATTCCTGATATCCAATTACGATCTTGTCTCATTGCTGCCACTCCCCAACGGGCTGGGGAGATGCGTCCTCTGAAACATGACCTGCTAAACCGCGCTTCTTAACACTTCTTCTTCGCTTCTTAGCCTGCTTAACCCGGAAGCAAGCTGCAGCAATGTGTCAGAGGAAACACTGTTCAACTGACGAACGGGGTCAGCCTGCAGGCGCCCGGCCCGCCACAAGGAGTCGCTAGAGCGTGATGAGCCAAGAATAGCCCCCCTGGCCAAACCCTCCCCTTTATATTTGAAGGAGCAGGCTGGTGATTGTGACCCTGTTACTATCTGGGGAAAGTTGGTGCCTGCAGCTGGTGTCCCTGTTCATGTACCAGCTGGTGTCCCTGTTGATTTCCCAGCTGTTGTCCCTGTTCATGTCCCAGCTGATGTCCCAGCTGTTGTCCCTGTTCATGTCCCAGCTGATGTCCCAGCTGGTGTCCCTGTTGATTTCTCAGCTGGTGTCCCTGTTGATGTCCCAGCTGGTGTCCCTGTTGATTTCCCAGCTGGTGTCCCTGTTCATGTCCCAGCTGATGTCCCTGTTGATTTCCCAGCTGATGTCCCTGTTCATGTACCAGCTGGTGTCCCTGTTCATGTCCCAGCTGATGTCCCTGTTGATTTCCCAGCTGTTGTCCCTGTTCATGTCCCAGCTGATGTCCCTGTTGATTTCCCAGCTGGTGTCCCTGTTCATGTCCCAGCTGGTGTCCCTGTTCATGTCCCAGCTGTTGTCCCTGTTCATGTCCCAGCTGATGTCCCTGTTCATGTCCCAGCTGTTGTCCCTGTTCATGTCCCAGCTGGTGTCCCTGTTCATGTCCCAGCTGATGTCCCTGTTGATTTCCCAGCTGTTGTCCCTGTTCATGTCCCAGCTGATGTCCCTGTTCATGTCCCAGCTGTTGTCCCTGTTCATGTCCCAGCTGATGTCCCTGTTCATGTCCCAGCTGATGTCCCTGTTCATGTCCCAGCTGTTGTCCCTGTTGATTTCCCAGCTGATGTCCCTGTTGATTTCCCAGCTGGTGTCCCTGTTCATGTCCCAGCTGTTGTCCCTGTTCATATCCCAGCTGTTGTCCCTGTTCATGTCCCAGCTGTTGTCCCTGTTCATGTCCCAGCTGATGTCCCTGTTCATGTCCCAGCTGTTGTCCCTGTTGATGTCCCAGCTGATGTCCCTGTTCATGTCCCAGCTGATGTCCCTGTTCATGTCCCAGCTGATGTCCCTGTTCATGTCCCTGTTCATGTCCCAGCTGATGTCCCTGTTGATTTCCCAGCTGTTGTCCCTGTTCATGTCCCAGCTGTTGTCCCTGTTCATGTCCCAGCTGTTGTCCCTGTTCATGTCCCAGCTGTTGTCCCTGTTCATGTCCCAGCTGATGTCCCAGCTGGTGTCCCTGTTGATGTCCCAGCTGATGTCCCTGTTGATGTCCCAGCTGATGTCCCTGTTCATGTCCCAGCTGTTGTCCCTGTTCATGTCCCAGCTGATGTCCCTGTTCATGTCCCAGCTGATGTCCCAGCTGTTGTCCCTGTTCATGTCCCAGCTGTTGTCCCTGTTGATGTGCCAGCTGATGTCCCTGTTCATGTCCCAGCTGATGTCCCTGTTCATGTCCCAGCTGTTGTCCATGTTGATGTCCCAGCTGATGTCCCTGTTCATGTCCCAGCTGATGTCCCTGTTCATGTCCCAGCTGATGTCCCTGTTCATGTCCCAGCTGATGTCCCTGTTCATGTCCCAGCTGATGTCCCTGTTGATTTCCCAGCTGGTGTCCCTGTTCATGTCCCAGCTGTTGTCCCTGTTCATGTCCCAGCTGTTGTCCCTGTTCATGTCCTAGCTGGTGTCCCTGTTCATGTCCCAGCTGGTGTCCCTGTTCATGTCCCAGCTGGTGTCCCTGTTCATGTCCCAGCTGATGTCCCTGTTGATTTCCCAGCTGGTGTCCCTGTTCATGTCCCAGCTGATGTCCCTGTTGATTTCCCAGCTGGTGTCCCTGTTCATGTCCCAGCTGATGTCCCTGCTGATGTCCCAGCTGGTGTCCCTGTTCATGTCCCAGCTGTTGTCCCTGTTGATGTCCCAGCTGTTGTCCCAGCTGTTGTCCCTGTTCATGTCCCAGCTGTTGTCCCTGTTCATGTCCCAGCTGTTGTCCCTGTTGATTTCCCAGCTGGTGTCCCTGTTCATGTCCCAGCTGATGTCCCTGTTGATGTCCCTGTTGCTGCCTACAGCTGATATCCCCGTTGATGTCCCTGGTCTCAAGAAACTGGGAGAGGTTGAAAATGTCAGTGAATACACTTGCCAGTTGGCCAGCAGATGCATCGGATTACACGTCCTGGTAATCCGTCTGGCCCTGCGGCCTTGTAAATGTTGACCTGTTTAAACGTCTTACTCACATTGGCTGCCGAGAGAGTGATCACACAGTCATCTGGAACAGCTGATGCTCTCATGCATGTTTCAGTGTTACTTGCCTCGAAGAGAGCATAGAAGTAATTTAGCTCGTCAAGGAGGCTCGTGTCACTGGGCAGCTCTCGGCTGTGCTTCCCTTTGTACTCTGTAATAGTTTGTATGCCGGTGTAGTACGATTCGATCTTAGTCCTGTATTGATGCTTTGCCCGTTTGATGGTTCGTCGGAGGGCATAGCGGGATTTCTTATAAGCTTCCGGATTAGAGTCCCGCTCCTTGAAAGCAGCAGCTCTACCCATAGCTTAGCATCTGCTTCATCTGACCACTTTTCTATTGACCGAGTCACTGGTGCTTCCTGCTTTAATTTTTGCTTGTAAGAAGGAATCCGGAGGATAGAATTATGGTCAGATTTGCCAAATGGAGGGTGAGGGAGAGCTTTGTACGCGTCTGTGTGTGGAGTAAAGGTGGTCTAGAGTTTTTTTTCTTCTTCTGGTTGTACATTTAACATGCTGATTGAAATTAGGTTAAAACAGATTTATGTTTCCCTGCATTAAAGTTCCCGGCCACTGGGAGCGCCTCTGGATGAGTGGTTTCCTGTTTGCTTATGGCCGTATACAGCTCATTGAGTGTGGTCTTAGTGCCAGCATCGGTTTGTGGTGGTAAATAGACAGCTATGAAGAATATAGACAAACTCTCTAGGTAGTTAGTGTGGTCTACAGCTTATCATGAGATACTCTACCTCAGGCGAGCAAAACCTCAAGACTTACTTTGATATCGTGTACCAGCTGTTTACAAATAAAAAATAGACCACCAGCAGAGGCTGCTGTTCTATCCTGCCGATACAGTGTATAACTCGCCAGCTGTATGTTATTCATGTCGTCATTCAGCCACGACATGGTGAAACATAAGATATTACAGGTAATGTCCCGTTGGTAGGACATACGTGCTTGTAGTTCGTCCACTTTATTATCCAGCGATTGTACGTTAGCCAATAGTACCGATGGGAAAGGCAGATTAGCCACTCGCCGCTGAATCCTCACAAGGCACTCCAATCTCCTTCCGCGATACCTCCATCTCTTTCTACTGCGAATGACGGGGATGAGGGCCTGTTCGGGTGTCTGGAGTAAATCCCTCTCGTCCGACTCGTTAAAGAACAATTCTTCATCCAGTTCAAGGTGAGTAATCGCTGTTCTGATGTTCTGTTCTGATGTTCTGTTCTGATGCCCAGAAGCTCTTTTCAGTCATAAGAGACGGTAGCAGCAACATTATGTACAAAATAAGTTACAAACAATGTGGGAAAAAAATGATAAATAGCACGGTTGGACTTCTTCAGGCTAGGGTCTATTTTTCTCCACTTCCTGTCTGACTGACGTGCCCAAAGTAAACTGCCTGTTACTCAGGCCCAGAAGCCAGGATATGCATATAATCGGTACCATTGGATATAAAACACTTTGAAGTTTGTAGAAATGTTAAAATAATGTATGAGACTATAACACCGTTGATATGGTAGGAGAAAATCCACAGAAAAAACAACCAGAATTATTTTATTTTTTGGAGAGCCCATGCTCTTTCAATGGAAAGCTATGGGTCCTATGCAATTCCAGTTCCCTGATTGCAATTCCTATGGCTTCCACTACAAGTCAAGTCTTTTGTCAAGGTTTCAGGCTTGTTTCTTCCCAAACGAGGAAGAATTTTGATCTTTGGTACTGGGAGTCAGAGTTGGAAATCAGTCTGTGCGCGCGACGAAGAGGACGCACACTTGCTAATTTTACTTTTCTTTTGAACATAATTCCTTCCGTATGAAATTATATAGTTTAATTACGTTTTAGGGTACTCTGCGACACATACAGTTTGCGCTGTTCTGTGAATCAAGTAGTACATATGAGATCTTCAGTTTCTTGGCAATTTCTCGCATGGATTAACCTTCATTTCTCAGAACAAGAATAAACTGACAAGTTACAGAAGAACGTGATTTGTTTCTGGCCATTTTGAGCCTGTAATCGAACCCACAAATGCTGATGCTCCAGATACTCAACTAGTCTAAAGAAGGCCAGTTTTATTGGTTCTTTAATCAGCACAACCGTTTTCAGCTGTGCTAACATAATTGCAAAAGGGTTTTCTAATGATCAATTAGCCTTTTAAAATGATAAACTTGGATTTTCTAACACAACGTGTTAGAACACAGGATTGATGGTTGCTGATAATGGGCCTCTGTATGCCTATGTAGATAAAAAAATGTTTTTTTAAATCAGCCTTTTCCAGCTACAATAGTCAATTATAACATTAACAATGTCTACACTGTATTTCTGATCAATTTAATGTTATTTTAATGGACTTTTTTTTGTTGCTTTTCTTTCAAAAACATAGGATATTGCATATTTATACCTTTGTGTACCTATTTAGGATACATCACCATGAAGAGAATGACATTCACATCCATAATGATGCATTCCTGTGTAGTACAGATCAGGGACCCATGATGAAATTCCGTTACTGTAACTCTCTTACCAGGTGTAAATCCCCTTCAGGTACTGTAGTGCAACAACCAAAATATATGTTTTCTAACTCAAGGTGTCATGTTATAGCTGACGCCCCATTCTTTCTGCAGACATCTTGAATCTTAATTCGGAGAAGATATTTAATCATTTTTGGGGGAAAACGTGGCCGTATGACAGTGCATGTCAGAGCAAAAACCATGCCATGAGGTCGAAGGAATTGTCCGTAGAGCTCCGAGACAGGATTGTGTCGAGGCACAGATCTGGGGAAGGGTACCAAAAACAATCTGCAGCATTGAAGGTACACAAGAACACAGTGGCCTCCATCATTCTTAAATGGAAGAAGTTTGGAACCACCAAGACTCTTCCTAGAGCTGGCCGCCCGGCCAAACTGAGCAATCGCGGGAGAAGGGCCTTGGTCAGGGAGGTGACCAAGAACCCGGTCACTCTGACAGAGCTCTTCCTTTGTGGAGATGGGAGAACCTTCCAGAATGACAACCATCTCTGCAGCACTCCACCAATCAGGACTTTATGGTAGAGTGGTCAGATGGAAGCCACTCCTCTGTAAAAGGCACGTGACAGCCTGCTTGGAGTTTGCCAAAAGGCACCTAAAGGACTCTCAGCCCAGGAGAAAGAAGATTATCTGGTCTGATGAAACCAAGATTGAAGTCTTTGGCCTGAATGCCAAGTGTCACGTCTGGAGGAAACCTGGCGGCACCATCCTTATGGTGAAGCATCGTGGTGGCAGCATTATGCTGTGGGGATGTTTTTCAGTGGCAGGGACTGGGAGACTAGTCAGGATCGAGGCAAAGATGAACGGAGTAATGTACAGAGAGAGTGGCTTCGGGACAAGTCTCTGAATGTCCTTGAGTGGCCCAGCCAGAGTCCGGACTTGAACCCGATAGAACATCTCTGGAGAGACCTGAAGCAGTGCAGCATCGCTCCCCATCCAACCTGATAGAGCTTGAGAGGATCTGCAGAGAAGAAAAGGAGAAACTCCCCAAATACAGGTGTGCCAAGCTTGTAGCGTCATACCCAAGAAGACTCGATGCTGCCAAAGGTGCTTCAACAAAGTACTGAGTATAGGGTCTGGATACTTATGTAAATGTGATATTTCAGTTTTTAATTAAAAAAAAAAAATTAGCAAAAATGTCAACACCTTTTTTTGCTTTGTCATTATGGGGTATCGTGTAGGCATATTGATGAGGGGGAAAAAACAATTGTATCAATTTTAGAATAAGGCTGTAATGTAATAAAATGTGGAAAAAGTCAAAGGGTCTGAATACTTTCTGAAGGCACTGTATATAGACAGGTGTGTGCCTTTCCAAATCATGTCCAATCAATTGAATTTACCACAGGTGGACTCCAGTCAAGTTGTAGAAACATCAGAAGAATGATCAATGGAAACAGGATGCACTTGAGCTCAATTTCGAGTCTCATAGCAAAGGGTCTGAATACTTTTTAAAATAAGGTGTTTCTGTTTTTATTTTTAATAAATTTGCAAAAATGTCTAAACCTGTTTTCGCATTATGGGGTATTGTCTATATAAAGAGGGGGGGGGGGGGGGGGGTCATTTTATCCATTTTAGAATGAGGCTGTAACGTAACACAATGTTGAAAAAGGGAAGGGATCTGAATACATTCCGAATGCACTGTATACAACCTCTTTTTTTTGGTTAGGCACAAAATTACCTTCATACTTCCATTAGTTTTTTAAAACCGGTACCGGTTACTTTCAGACAATTCCTGTGACACTTGTGGGGGTCGTAGAGCAAAACGGATACCACCATCGTGTGAGAATCTCCCCTTTCCACAGTGGGGTCCCATTAGTTTGTACCCCAAACTGTTCAGACGCTACCAAACGGAAGTTGGCACATCAACGGTACCGACTTCAAACGAGTCTCCTGACAAATGTGGGGGTCGTAGAGCAAAACGGAGACCGATTTTTTTTCCAGGATATCTCATGGCCTGACAAACACCACTCTAGCTATGCCACCTTTCAGCACAGATGCGGAAGTGCAACATTTGTGGATTGAGACATCCAATGCCAATGGGATTTATTTTGTTATGTAACTTAGATTGACTCTAGGTTTGCTTCGACTCTTCCATCTAGGTTGGCAAGTCGTAAATGTCAGTTTCCTAGTTCTGACTATCAAGTGAACGCATAAAACAAAAAGAAGCTATTTGGTTAAGGGCCTTCCTCAACGGCACATCGACAGATTTTTCACCTAGTCGGTTCTGGGATTCGAACCAATTCCCCAGCTAATCAAAAGGAATATTCAATGTCTCCAATAAAATGCAAAGCTAGCCAGCTATGCTATTTCAATAAGCTTTTCGTGACAGACAACTTTTTAATCATACATGGTGAATCTTTAAACTGTTCTTTAAAAGTCGATTAACTAGTGATAATTTGCTTAAACAGTTTACTAATTGAGTAGAACTATAGCTAGCTATCAGTATCTACATATGAACCTATTCTACATAGTTTTATCTCCGGTGTGATCCGCAGCAGTCTCCGTAGCCGATCATTCTCCTCCTGGTACTCCACTACCGTTTTCTCAACTGCCCCGAAAATATCCACAGCAGCCGCCGTTAAACGCTCATTTAAAAACACATGCAGCAACTGTAGTTCAGACATTTTCAGCTGGGTAGCTTATTTAGTTCAGTCAGTATGTCTTTGTTTACTCCTGCTTCAGTCAGCTATTTAGTGCTTTCTAGTCAGGCAGCTTAGTGTCCTACTCAGAAGAGCCTTTTATAAAGTTCTCTCATTCAGCCTATCGGCAGCCTAGATTCCCGGGACTTCAGGTTAGGTTACTGTAGGACCCCAGCACACACGTGGTCAGAAACGTGCTTCTCCATCATGATGAGCTCTACCAGTCTTTCCCTCCTGATGAACTCTTCCTTCTGTGGACTGAATTCCCTTTTCATTCATATGTAAGAAACTACAAGTTAATATCAGTACTGTATAGGATTCCAAGAGTGGTCAGATGTGTGACGTGTGAGTGTGGGGACATCTTCTCCAATGAAATCCCCCTCAACCTGGACATCCGGCATCATCCTTGATCTGACCGGACATTCTGTAGTGGTTGCTACCGGCAACACCTAAGGTGTCTTACGTTCATGGTCCTTAAGATTCTCTATTACCCATCCTTATTTTTCATGGTCCTTACGAGCCGGATGCAGTAACTGCTATAGCATGAGGATGCCAGTCTCCAGAGAAGACCCCCCCCCAACAGTGTCTAATCGATTGAGATAGATTACAACACACCACTCCTACAAGAGTGAGCAGCTAGAGGGTTCAAGCGGAGGGAGCATTCCCTCCCGGTCGACCCTCAACCCTTCTCACTGCCTCTACATACAGTACGTAACACCCTGTGCTACTCTGATTTTAGCTATCTGTTTCACTCTAACCGGACAATCTGTAGACCGGGCTTCATTACTACCTCCACAATTACTACACTGTTGGGGCTCGTTCCTCCAGGCATGTTTCCACTAAATGAACCCCCCCCCCCCCCCCCCCCCCCCCCATCTTGGCTGCTCCTTCCTACACCCTGATGCTACGTGGCCAAAAGTTTCCTCGTCTCCTTCTCAAAACCCATTGGAGAAGGTCAGTGCGGGGGAGGAACTCTGACCAGAGGCCTCTGGGTTTCTCAGCCAATGGGTTTTGAGAAGGAGACGAGGAGAGAGAGGACGCGAGGAGCATGCAATTACGAAGGTGTATAAAGATGGCGGGCACCGTGTACTTATCACAAACGCCTAATTTTCTAATTTCACCATATTGTACTGTGCTCTCCGTTACTCTTTTTTGTATTGTTATTAGCACAATATACATGAACCAAATTCTAGCTCCAAGATGGCGGCAATTTAATACAACTACGTAGAAGAAGTGTGTGGGTATAGAGTGGTGAGGAGAAGGAGTCTACTGTGTCCAGAAGCGACTTCACCATTAATTTTCTGTATTCAGGTTCACTCAAACATCATTTTAAACTTTGTTTAACTATTGACAGTTACAGCTGATTTCAGGATTGTATGTTGATTTGCTCTCCCTAAATATTTGTCATCTGATGTATTCGATTGAGTCTCTGAATTGTTTAATCAAACTTTTTCCCCCTCCTGAATTAGCCTAGTGCGCCCAGCTATATCCTGTCCCAAGGTTGTTTTCCCCGGTTTTCCCTGGCTAAACTAGCTGGCTAGCTGAACTATGCTTATTTTCATCCTCATTGCCAAACTTCATAAATACTGCACCCTCAGCTTCAAAACTAATTTGCTAGTTACACAATAAGACATTTGCTGTAAAAAAAAAAGTGAAAATTATTTATTGTTTTGTTGAATAGTCATGACTGGTGCGAGCAATGTCATAAAAGACAACGGTGGCAAAGGATATCATTGCCACTTAGCGTGGGTCCAAGTTCAGTTTTGAGATCCAGGTGTCATTGGCGTAGGGTTATAGATGGACGTTTCTGACAGGTCTTGGAACTGTTACAACGGGCAGCCTCTCCCTGCTTGGCTCGTTGGGATATGTATTGATTTTGCCAACACAGCCAGATATGTACACGGTCTTATACCCTTAACCTTTTTAAAATGACTATCATATTTGTTGATTGAATCAGACTTTATTAATATAATGAGTAATTCAGGAATGTCACGAGTTAATTAAAACGATAAAATAGCAACTCTACAGAGCACCAATGGCTACAATGAATGGCTAAATTACTTCCGGACAGGAAAGGTCAGCTGAGAGCTCACCACCACCCCCACTCTATTGTTGACAATCACAGATAGAACAATGAGCCAGATGTTTCACCAGATGTATGAACCTGCAGCATCCGGTTGGCGTTTCAACACACCACCAAATATGGTGATGAGATGAAGGCCAGTGGGAGAAGATGGAGCGAGATGGGTTTTTGCTGACTTTCTGCTCATTTTCTTGTTGATGAAACATTTGATCTCAATACAGTTTTCCGTTACCAAAATTAAAATATGTTATGAAGAGAATGGACTAAGTTTTCTAGACTTTACTTTTTTTTACCCCAACGTTTAAAAAAAATCTGTTGTTTAGAAGGAGTGAATGGGCGAATTTAGGTATTGCACACACGAACTTCAGAGTGGGCGTTCCCTATCGGAAATATGCAAATAATGCTATAACGCACCAATAGGATCTCACTAGCTCGTGGTTGTTCTTCCCACTATGATTAATTTGCTCATAATAGAAATAACTGGAAACGACTGTGGTTACAGATAGATGACACAGATATTTCACTGGATGTATAAATGTGAGACATCCGGTTGGCGTTTCCGCTCACTACCAAATATGGTAGTGAGAGGAAGCCCAGTGGACGGCAGTGGGAGAAGAAAGATGGATTTTGGCATTCTGCTAATTTTCTCATAAAGGAAACATTTGATCTCCATACAGTTCTGTTTCCAAAACTAGAATCTATAACAAACAGATTGCACTAAGTTTGGTAGACTTTGATTTACCCAATTGTTTGTAGAGATGACTTTGTTTAGGACGAGTACACTAGATAGTGGCCGTTTTCCTAATGAACGTTATGCTTATTCAGCAAGGCACAAATGGTCTTCGTCCTCTTCTTGGCGGTAGCTAGCTGGCTAGCTAATTCACATTAAAAAACGACTTAGCTTAAATAGATAGAAATCGATTTCTTTGCAAGTTTTCCCTCTACTAAGTTAGTACTCCTTCTGTGAATCAACTTTTTTTTCACGATAAGAAACATGCCATAAATAAAATACCTTGTTTATTGTAAAATGGAGGAGAGAAATCCTTGTTCCAGCTTCCAACAGACGCTGAACAGTATGTAATAAATAATGAGAAGATGCATTTGGAGTAATTATTGCATGGTGAGGCACACGTCTTTGGCTGTGTAATCAGTAGTGTGCTGTATCCATGACTACCCATCGAATCAATCACCAAAGCAATGATCACTGATAGATAAAACATGCTAGCTACCAGTAATGAAACAAATCTATAGCTGGGTTTAACACAGTGTAACCCCAAATATGGTAGTGAGAGGAAGGCTAACCGGATGTTTCACATTTATACATCCAGTGAAATATCAGTCTCATCTATCTGTGACGTTAGTTTACCAATGTGCCCAGTCATATTACATCCAAGGCCATCACAGGGTATGCTGCACAATGAATAGTAGCCATCATTTGTGACACTGGGTCATTGCAAAGTAATTTATGAAGTTATAGAACACCATTAAGTACCTCTTAAATGATGGTAGATGTCTGTAAAACATTGTATAGGCAACAACTTATGTTCTGTTGCCCTATGATCAGATTAAGTAAGAATACCACAACATATGGTCTACTATAATTATATGCATCTTCAGAAAATAGACAAAACTCAAAAGGTTGTACATTTATTAAATGCCTGTTAACATGGTGAAAAATATAGAACATATGGAATCCATGAAAGTAGAGCATTTGATCACAACCTGGAAGAACACATTGTGCATGCACCCCCTCAACAGGAAAATGGAACAAAAAAGACACACACACCATGTGTAGCATTAGAGCGGAGCTTCAAAAGACCAATCAGGTTTAAGAGGGCAGCAACTGAAAATGTTTCATAGGATAAAGTCTGGGTCTTTATGGTAATGTTTCATAGGACAGGATAAAGTCTAGGTCTTTATTCTGATGTTTCATAGGACAGGATAAAGTCTAGGTCTTTATTCCGATGTTTCATAGGACAGGATAAAGTGTGGGTCTTTATGGTAATGTTTCATAGGATAAAGTTTAGGTCTTTATTCTGATGTTTCATAGGACAGGATAAAGTCTAGGTCTTTATTCTGATGTTTCATAGGACAGGATAAAGTGTGGGTCTTTATTGTAATGTTTCATAGGACAGGATAAAGTGTGGGTCTTTATTCTGATGTTTCATAGGACAGGATAAAGTCTAGGTCTTTATTCTGATGTTTCATAGGACAGGATAAAGTGTGGGTCTTTATTCTGATGTTTCACAGGATAAAGTCTAGGTCTTTATTCTGATGTTTCATAGGACAGGATAAAGTGTGGGTCTTTATTCTGATGTTTCATAGGACAGGATAAAGTGTGGGTCTTTATTGTAATGTTTCATAGGACAGGATAAAGTCCGGGTCTTTATTATATAATATGTTTTCCGTTATTGGGGGTGTTGCTAATCAGGCAATGTTTGTTAAGGTGGTGTCTCACAGAGAGGAGTGTCAGTATTGATTGAAGAGAAGGAGAGTGACTGTCACGCCCTGACCGTAGATTGCTTTGTATGTTTCTATTTTTTGTTTGGTCAGGGTGTGATGTGGGTGGGCATTCTATGTTTGTATGTCTAGGTTGTGTATTTCTATGTTTTGGCCGGGTATGGTTCTTAATCAGGGACAGCTGTCTTTCGTTGTCTCTGATTGAGAACCATACTTAGGTAGCCTGTTTTCCCACTGTTGGTTGTGGGTGGTTATTTTCTGTTTAGTGTTGGTGGCACCTTGCAGAACTGTTTCGGCTATTCTTTTTGTTATTTTGTATTCAGTCAGTTAAGAGAATAAAGATGAACACGTACCCCGCTGCATTTTGGTCTGACGATTCCTCTTCTTCTTCCGATGAATGCCGTGACAGTGACGTAGACCCCCAGAAGTCTGCAGACTACAGGGATGAGTCCATATACACTACTAACTATAGCAGGACACGATCAGTAAGAATGTACGGTCCTCATTTGGGTACTGGTCACAGGAGTAGCAAGAAAGGCTGCTTTTCTTATGACTTCTAGAGTCTACGTCACGCTCCTCTTACACAAACAGAGAGAAAAAACAACATGGCTGCTGTTTAAATGAACTGTAGAGTACTATTAAATATCAATCAGGGTGAATAACAGGGATAGAGGACATAATAGTTTATGGTTACCTACAAACTATACTACCACAGATGTTATAGCAACCACTACACTACTAAATTAACTATAAAACAGGAGACATAGCCCAACATCCAGCTGAATTCAATAAAATGTGAGATTCATCCTTACACACTTTTGTAATTCCTCAGGAGGAAGATGTTGCTGAGAAACATCAGGCGTAGGGACATCAGTCTGCAGAAGTCCTTTGAGGACCTGAAGAAAAGGGGTTACGCTGTGTGCGAGGAGCATTTTATTCAGATTATTGACCATCTTTGTCAATGAAAATACATTTCAGTCATGATACTTTTCTGGTAAAAATGTCTTTCAACAGGGTTCACGGAAGACACTGTCCTCCGAGGCAGTACCTACCAGAATAAATTGCATGAATCCACCCGCTCAATCTGCAACAGATGCACGGCGTAGTAGAAAAAGACAACCACAAAGTTCGTAGCAATTAAAGATGCATCGCCATTTTTTTTATAGCAACAGGTTTCAAGTCTTGAATTGGCTATTTTTTGAAGGAGAGGCCAGGGAAGCAGATGTAGGAGTTTTAGGTGAGAAAGACAGAACAAGAGAGTGAAGGAGAGGAGTACTTTAAAGAGTGCTCCTCTCCTTCCTTCTAGACCCAGCTCCAGCAGAGGAAGCAGCAGATGCTGAATTTAGTTCAAGGGGTCTGCAGGAGGTGGTCTGTCACGTGACAGAGGTGGCAGGAAGCTTCGTCATGAGCATACAGGAGGAGGCTCAGGTGACAGGAGGCTTCCTCACAAGCATACAGGAGGAGGCTCAGGTGACAGGAGGCTTCCTCACAAGCATACAGGAGGAGGCTCAGGTGACAAAGGAAGCAGCATGTAGCACAGGTGTCATGCAGGAGGAGGCCATCATCCAATTGAAGGAGGTCTATAGTATAATAATAATAATACACCCACAGTAATTAATTGCACACACACTGAAACAAAAATATCACAAAGTTAATCTCATAAAGATGTTACTTTAATAAGAGAATACAGCTCCTGGAAAATATGCTGTCAAAATCACAAAAAACAACAGGCAAATGCAAAGTAGGCATTCCGCAAGACTAAAAGCCACCAAAACCAAGTACGTTGTCATCTTATAGATTGGAATATCAAAAATGGAAGACATAATTGACAAAAAACCTTAGCAGTCTTTGGGCAAAAACTGGCATTGTGTAAGGACTAAAAGTTATCTTACTTAGATCTAGTGCCTTTGATTGCATCCTGGAAGGCCATGTCGAGCATGCCTAGCCCCTCATAGAAGAAATAAATGGTGAAGATAAAGAACCAAAAACCATAGCACAGTGAAAACTGAAGTGTTTCACCGGCTAGTCCTTTTCTTTTGGTGCCTAGACTTCCACCCTGTCTCACTATCCTGGTGAAGAGAACAAAAACAGTCCAGGTGAATGGAGTGTGGCCGGGAATGGATGACGGCGCCCGTCATCCATTCCCTTTATCCCAGGGATCAACTAGATTTAGCCCCGTGCCAATTCTTTTTTTTGAGCGGATATTTGGGGGGCCGGAACATAATAACAAATAATTTGTAGACTGTAAATTGACTTGGAAGAAGCCCAAACAAATATAATTTTGGAATAAAATAATCATTCAAACCTTGCTTACAGGTGTCTCTATTATTCATGGGAATACATGAATAGATTCTTAAATAAAAGTCACTTGAAGCCGATTTCCTGGTGTTTTTCCAGTCTTTTATGTACAACAATAAAAAATATATTTTAAATTGCCTCAACTTTGGAGCCCAAATAAAACCATCCATGTGCCAAATTCCGCCCGCGAGTTGGGGAAACTGCCTTGTCCTCACTGTCACTTAGAAACCAATTCCAATGTCCGCCTGGTCGTGGTTCTGTTCAAAACAAAACTACTAAAATAATTTAGGTTACAACACCTGGTTGTAGTAGCTCTTTTTAGGTGTAACGATGCAGTGCTGTGGAGTACATTCATTCCTACAAACGCTGTTCGTCCGTACTAATCCATGTTCTAGCTGTTTCTAGCTTTTCGAGTAAACAAATAACTTACGTCCTGTTCTCTCAGATGTGCGGACCTGAATGATTAGTTAGCTAAACTAGCTAGTTACTCTGCTATTTTTCGGACAGGTGCAGAATCCGATGAATTGTGCTACAGTAACGTTAGCTAGCCGATAAATATATAAGTCTGTATATCAACCTAGCCAACGTTACTATTTCTCTTATTGCGCATGTGAAATTGTAACATGTAATAAGAGAAGAGTAACGGGTTGGTCATTAATAACCTCACTCAATTATATTTTACCAATAGTCTCCAGTATTGATTCGCAAAATGACAACCGTTAACTAGTCGTTAGCTAGTTAACGGTTTATTGCATATAACCCAGTTCAGTTAACGTTTTGATTTAGCTAATGTTAACTGTTAGCTAACTTTACCGTTACTGTTCCTCAGCATGTTTTAACGGAAAACAGTTAACGCCCACTACAATACGTTTAAATATCTAATTTATATAACGTATATAAACATTAAAATATATATTTGTAACTTACTTTTCGATCTCGGTGGCGTTATAAAAGTGTCAACAACGAATAGATACTTAACGTTAGTTAAGTGTTTCCTCCAAATCTCCAGTCCAACGTCTGCGTCTCATTTTGAATATGATGACGATGTATTTTATTGACGTCACTAAGCCATCTGACTGACATCTCTGATAGACCAATAAACGCGACTTTGAAAAACCCATCTCGACTCTTGATCCCACGAACTCGGCTCACTTGCCTCCCCATTGGAAACGACAGGGTGTGATCTATTTTAGTAGAACATCTTTGCTGTGGTCTAGCTTTACAACAATGGATCGTTACTAGTTACCACAGCCACACAGTCATAACGATGTCTATTTCTACAATTTCTAACCACACAGTTAAACTTATGCCTAAGATTTAAATTAGGACCAAAAAGCACATTGGAGTTTTCTTAGGTTTTTACGATATAGACAATTTTGACTTTGTGTTTGTGGTAACTAGTGACAACCATTTGCTCCCATCTTACTTCCGTTTTCTAGTCAAGGAATTTTTTAAAAATCCTTTATTCTGGTGGGCTGCGTGCCCTGAACCGCACAACAGCGCCGCCAGCTGAATGGAGGTTTTCTGTGCAAGGCAGCCTACAGACCAGTAGCAAAGGGAAACGAAAACTACATAGACAAACGATCTTGGAGAATCAATTCATCCTCAGGAGTCAACTGTTTATCATTATTCCATACAATATTGAATCAACATGATGAATAAGCAACATTAGGTTAAAATTAAATTTAAAAAAAACTATTGCACAAATTCAAGATGTTTTCTGGAAAGTATATCTATTTTTATTATGTATCATGTTATGTATATTTTATATGTATTATGTATATTTATATAATCAGGGGTTTTACTACAAGGTCCAGACCATTAATAATGGACTAGATAACTACATGAGGGGAAACAGTTACAGCCGTTTAGTAATAGGGGGATTTAGGAGAATAATTTCTGGCATGAACTGAATTCATTTTTTGTCATTTTTAATTTATTTAACCTTTATTTAACTAGGCAAGTCAGTTAAGAACAAATTCTTACTTACAATGACGGCCAAAACCCAGATGACGCTGGGTCAATTGTGCGCCACCCTATGGGACTCCCAATCACGGCCGGTTGTGATACAGCCTGGATTCAAATCAGGGTGTCTGCAGTGACTCCTCAAGCACCGAGATGCAGTGTCTTAGACCGTTGCGCCACTCGGGAGTCCAATAAAGGAAAATACATTGTAACACAGGTGACTCCTGATAACTGCAACGGCTTGGGACTGATGTGACAGCGTGCACTAAACTAGAAAATGTGGTTATCAGGAGATTTTACAAAGAATGTTATTGAATTGGGACTAGAAAAACACTTTAGTTCACTTAAAAGAGAGTTTGCATCAGAAGTCGACTGTATATCATTACTTCCTGAAAGATTCAAACACCATCATGAATGAGCAGCAGATGAAAATGGATGAGAAATAGTTTTGGACAGATGGACGGAGCTATTTTCTGGAAAGTATACATGTTTAATGTATAAATAACACCATTCTCTCATCACCCTGAGAGAAATTCCAAAACCGATGACCAGATAATCCTGTTTCTAATGATGTGAAAACATCAGGAAACTTTGAACAGGGGACCTGTGAGTTTCCTACAATACTTTCATCCAACAGGTGGTAGGTAGTCTAGTGGTTAAGAGAGGCAAGACTGCAAGCAGAGGGTTGCCGGTTCCAATCCTGGATCTGATTGGAAAAATCTGTCAGGAAGTAAGCAGTTGCTGGTATCAAATCCTAGATGCCGAACCTGCCATTGGGCCCTTGAGCAAGGCACTTAACCCCCTACAGCAATTTCTCCACAGGTGCTGTAGTATGGCAGCCCCCTGCTCCATCCTCTATGTATGTGTCTCTTTCAGGGGGGTTGGGATAAAAGCCAAAGTCGAATTTCCTTTGGACCTTGTGTACAATTACTTGGTGTCAAATTTGATTTACAAGTAAATCGATCACACATCTATTTTCCTGTAACCCACAGCATGAATGATCCAGAGACTAAGATAAGCAGATAAGACAAACTTTATTGTCGATTACGTTTAAACAGAATGAAAATGTGTCATTGACGGTCAGAGTTACAATAAAAGGATTAAAAAACAGGGATAAAACATACACATCAAACACATTAAACATTTACATGTCAGAATGAAATAAACATTTACATCTCAGAATGAAATGTCAGAATGAAATAAACATTTACATCTCAGAATGAAACACAATAAATATTTACATGTCGGAATGAAATGTCAGAATGAAATAAACATTTACATATCAGAATGAAACACAATAAATATTTACATGTCAGAATGAAATAAACATTTACATATCAGAATGAAACACAATAAATATTTACATGTCAGAATGAAATGTCAGAATGAAACAAATTAAACATTTACATGTCAGAATGAAACACATTCAATATTTACATGTCAGAATGAAATAAACATTTACATGTCAGAATGAAACACAATAAATATTTACATGTCAGAATGAAACACAATAAATATTTACATGTCAGAATGAAACACAATAAATATTTACATGTCAGAATGAAACACAAATATTTACATGTCAGAATGAAACACAATAAATATTTACAAGGCCTCCCGGGTGGCGCAGTGGTCTAGGGCACTGCATCGCAGTGCTAGCTGCGCCATCAGAGTCTCTGGGTTCGCGCCCAGGCTCTGTCGCAGCCGGCCGCGACCGGGAGGTCCGTTAGGGAGGGTTTGGCCGGTAGGGATATCCTTGTCTCATCGCGCTCCAGCGACTCCTGTGGCGGGCCGGGCGCAGTGCGCGCTAACCAAGGGGGCCAGGTACACGGTGTTTCCTCCGACACATTGGTGCGGCTGGCTTCCGGGTTGGAAGCGCGCTGTGTTAAGAAGCAGCATTTACATGTCAGAATGAAACACAATAAATATTTACATGTCAGAATGAAACACAATAAATATTTACGTCAGAATGAAACACATTAAATAAACATTTACATGTCAGAATGAAATGTCAGAATGAAACACATGAAACATTTACACGTGTGAGAGAAAAATTATATATTTACATTTACATTGTTTGATCTTAGTAACAATTATATACTTAACAAATAGTAATCAAATCAAATCAAATGTATTTATATAGCCCTTCGTACATCAGCTGATATCTCAAAGTGCTGTACAGAAACCCAGCCTAAAACCCCAAACAGCAAGCAATGCAGGTGTAGAAGCACATTTACAATGCAGGTGTAGAAGACATTTATATTCTACTAATGCTGTGTTTTGTAAAGGGATGGTCTCCACTCTATCTCCCTGCAGCTAGTCTGGCCGTATGGTCAAGGGGTTTACTAGAGATAGCTTAGTAGTAGAACAATCCCTCTTTGTTTCTAATCATCCTGGCATCTGAGAGACTAAGCCGGGTTGGGGGGAGGGGGTAAAACACCACCAGGTGCAGATAACCACAAGATGAACCCAAGGTAGCTTATAATGCCCCCTGATCTGTAGTGGAACCGGCCATGGCAAAGCATTCTTAGATCTATTATATAAAGAGTTCTGCACTTTCTGTAAGGTTAAGCTCTCGGCAACACACTTCAGAGTGTGGGGTCGACCAGCTTCATTATTGCAATAATTAATCGATATTAAATAAAGATGATTGTTTGAAGAAATGACAAAGTCTCTCTCACTTGATTAGAATATTCCACGACATGTCAGAATGAAGTACATTAAACATTTACATGTCAGAATGAAATGTCAGAATGAAACAAAAACTGAAACATCACTGAGAGGTACCAGAATTGTAATTGAGAACACTCAATCAGGGATTTGTATACCACGATCAGTGTGAGTTTGCTTGCATTAAAACGTCATAGTTTCTTAAGTACAGAAAGAAACCAGAGAAAGAAACTACCTTGCCTTTTTGTAGATGAGGTCAGTGTTTTACTGGAAGCTAAGTTTGTGGTCGAAAATTGTCCCCAAGTATTTAAAACGTGTGACTTGCTCCACGTCCTTCCATGGTGACAAGCTCGAGAGAAGGGCTTCTGTTTTCCCCAAAAATGTATTTCCTCCAAGGCACAGTTTTTTAGTCCTGGTGACGTTAAAGTCAAGGAAGCTATTGTCAAACCACGTCAAGAGGCAGTCAATGAACTGGGAGTAGCTGGAGATGGACTTGACCTCCAGGCAAGCAACCAGAGCCATGTCGTCTGCATATTTGATGAGGGCCATAACTCACTGTTGCTTCCAAAGAGATTTGTCCACATCCTGCCTTTTTATTCACTTACCTGACAAACAATCTCTTTGTCCTAATGCTCTTCACTCTTTCAGTTTCTGTCTTGTTTTCTTCCTTTGTGGACTTTATCCACATGCCTCAGCAGATGAGACTTCTGAGTGAATCTTTTACCACAGACTGAGCAGCCATTTGATTTCTCTCCTGTGTGAATCCGTATATTCCTCTTTAGGTCCACCTTCTGATTGAAGCTTTCCCCACAGTCACCACAGCTATAAGGTTTCTCTCCTGTGTGAGTCTGTATATGTTCATTTAGGTGCCCCTTCTCATCGAAGCTTTCGCCACAGTCACCACACCTATACGGTTTCTCTCCTGTGTGAGACAATATATGTATTTTAAGGCACCCCTTATGCTTAAAGCTTTTCCCACAGTTACCACAGATAAATCGTTTCTCTCCTGTGTGAGTTCGTATATGATCATTTAGGTGCCCCTTCTCATTGAAGCTTTTCCCACAATCACCACAGCGAAAGGAATTATCTCTGCTGTGAGTCCGTATATGCCTGGTCAGGTTCCCCCTCGTATTGAAGCTTTTCCCACAGTCTCCACAGCTAAAAGATTTCTCTCCTGTGTGAGTCCGTAAATGCACTTTTAGGTTCCCCCTCTTATCGAAGCTTTTCCCACAGTCACCGCAGCTAAATCGTTTCTCTGCTGTGTGAGTCAGTACATGTATCTTAAGGCACCCCTTATGCCGGAAGCTTTTCCCACAGTCACCACAGATAAATGGTTTTTCTCCTGTGTGAGTACGTATATGCATAGTTAAGACCGCCTTGCGATTAAAGCTTTTCCCGCAGTCTCCACAGCTAAATGGTTTCTCTCCTGTGTGAGTCAGTTTATGCATGGTTAGGTACCGCTTGAGCCCAAAGCTTTTCCCACAGTCACCACAGCTAAAAGGTTTCTCTCCTGTGTGAATCAGTATATGTTCAGTTAGGTTCCCCTTCTGATTGAAGCTTTTCCCACAGTCACCACAGCTAAAAGGTTTCTCTCCTTTGTGAATCCTCATGTGCCTGGGGAGACCTCCTTTGTATTTGAAGGTCTTGCCACAAACAGGGCAGATATAGGGTTTCCCACCGTGACAGAGTCGGACATGGGCCTTCAGTTTACAGGTGGTGTTGTAGTGTTTATTGCAGAAGCTGCATTCACTGGGTCTCTTCTTGGGGAGAATCATATGCCTCTGCAGGTCAGCTTTCAGAGCAAACGCTTCACCACAGTCACGGCAGTGGTAAGTTTTTCTAGATGTGATGCTGGGTTTGGAACAGTGTTCCCCCAATGGTGGGCTGGGATCCAATGGTGGGCTGGGATCCAATGGTGGACTGTTGTCAAATCCTACTGTGTCACTGCTTACAGCTGAACTGTGGCTGGAGGCATTGTTTTGATTATCTGGAGGGTCACAGGGAATGTTGAGACCCTTAATGTGGTTCACAATGACAAAAGGTTTGAGATCCACTGGTTTAGAGTCACTCTCTCGGTTCTCCACAGTCTGGGTTTGGGGAAGAGTCAAGGACTGAAGTGGGTCCTCCTGATCACGTTCACTTTTTACACAAGGAGGAGTGAATATGGAGTCTTTGGTAACAAAGAGCCCTTGAAGCTGCTCTTCTTCCTGACTGGTCCTGAGATCCTCCTGTTCCTCTTTAATCTGTGTGGACTCTGGGTCCTCCTGCCCCAGACTGTGACTCCACTCCTGCTCACAGTGCTGCTGCTCCTCTTCAGAGACAGAGAGCTGCAGGGAGTCTGAAGGGAAGGAGAGGAGGAGCAGACGTATTTATAACAGAATTTGGAATCACTCACGAATTATAGATCTCTATGACATTCAATTTCAATGTTCTTCCTTAGCATGGATCTCTACGATCTATACAGCCTGAGTGCAGATAGCTAGCTAGGTATTTGCTTCCTTAGCATGGATCTCTATGATCTATACAGCCTGAGTGCAGATAGCTAGCTAGGTATTTGCTTCCTTAGCATGGATCTCTATGATCTATACAGCCTGAGTGCAGATAGCTAGCTAGGTATTTGCTTCCTTAGCATGGATCTCTATGATCTATACAGCCTGAGTGCAGATAGCTAGCTAGGTATTTGCTTCCTTAGCATGGATCTCTATGATCTATACAGCCTGAGTGGAGATAGCTAGCTAGGTATTTGCTTCCTTAGCATGGATCTCTATGATCTATACAGCCTGAGTGCAGATAGCTAGCTAGGTATTTGCTTCCTTAGCATGGATCTCTATGATCTATACAGCCAGAGTGCAGATAGCTAGCTAGGTATTTGCTTCCTTAGCATGGATCTCTATGATCTATACAGCCAGAGTGCAGATAGCTAGCTAGGTATTTGATTCCTTAGCATGGAGCTCTATGATCTATACAGCCAGAGTGCAGATAGCTAGCTAGGTATTTGCTTTCCTTCACACAAGCCATATAGGTGGTGGGTTAACATGCCAAGAGTGTGCAAAACTGTCATCAAGGCAAAGGGTGGCTACTTTGAAGAATCTCAAATATATTTTGATTTGTTTAACACTTTTTTGGTTACTACATGATTCCATATGTGTTATTTCATGGTTTTGATGTCTTCACTATTATTCTACAATGTAGAAAATAGTACAAATAAAGAAAAAGCCTTGAAGGAGTAGGTGTGTCCAAACCTTTGACTGGTACTGTATGGATATAATTGTATTTATTTTTTGAAGGTGCTTGTTGTTGTTGGTGTTTCTCTGTAATACTACTAGACACCTTGCAATTTTCTGAAGTTGGTTTTAGCTAGTTTCCCAATCTCCCAACCTCATAACTGGCTACCCAGAAGCCATTTCAGGCTATCAATCAAGTTAGAGTAGCTAGCTTGTCTAACTATCTTAGCTGGCATGCCTGCTGACAAGGTTAGTAGACTTTAGAAAAGCAAGCAAATACAAAATGTACTAAATAAGACTCAGATGAATTTCAATCTTTTACACAGATTTTTAGCAGAGAAGCATATTTAGTTTCTTAAAATTAAAAATTAAAAACACCAGTCAGGAGGATACAAGACAGCTCAAGAGATATGCAGAAAAATGAACATATTTTTTTTTACATAGAATTAAGCATAATGATTATGGCTCTAGATTGCAGGAAAATGGGTTTCAGGTGTTTAAAAAGTGCAAAATTCTCCAACTTCCGGACGGGGTGTCTAGTCCGTCTCCGGACCACGCCTAACAGGAGTGGTCACATCCTTTGTGCCCCCTCAGATTTTTGTGACGCTGCTAACCTTGACCTATAAGAACTAAAGGAAAGTGGGGGGGTCGTCTGAATGGGAAACTAAGCTGCCTGACTAGAATTAACCAGAAGGAATGGATAGAATCAGCTGACTGGACTGGTACCCTGTGTATACAGCTATACTGACTGGCCATTTTTGACAACAACGGTTTTGGAAACCTTTAAAACTTTCCTTTCATATCACCGCAAAATAATTGTATAAATATAAGAGGTGTTTTGTGTTTCCCTGAACTACAGCGCATTCTGAAAGTGTTCAGACCTTTATCCACATTTTGTTAAGTTACAGCCTTATTCAAATTATTATTTTTCCCTCGTCAAGCTACCCCATAATGACAAAGAGAAAATAGGTTTTTAGATATTTTAGCAAATGTATTAAATAAATAAATACCTTATTTACATAAGAATTCAGATCCTTTGCTATGAGACTCCACATTGAGCTCAGGTGCATCCTGTTTCCATTGATCATCCTTGAGATGTTTCTACAACTTGACTGGAGTCCACCTGTGGTAAATTCAATTGATTGGACGTGATTTGGAAAGGCACACACCTATAAAGGTCCCACAGTTGACAGTGCATGTCAGAGCAAAAACCAAGCCATGAGGTCGAAGGAATTGTCCGTAGAGCTCCGAGACACAGATCTGGGAAAGAGTACGAAAACATATCTGCAGCATTGAAGTTCCCCAAGAACAGTGACCTCAATCATTCTTAAATGGAATAAGTTTGGAACCACCAAGACTCTTCCTAGAGCTGGCTGCCCAGCCAAACTGTGCAATCTGGGGAGAAGGGCCTTTGTCAGGGAGGTGACCAAGAACCCAATGATCACTCTGACAAGTTCCAGAGTTCCTCTGTGGAGATGGGAGAACCTTCCAGAAGGACAACGATTTTCTTTGAACCTTTATTTAACTAGGCAAGTCAGTTAAGAACAAATTATTATTTACAATGACGGCCAAACCCAGACGACGCTGGGCCAATTGTGCGCCACCCTATGGGACTCCCAATCATGGCCGGATATGATTCAGCCTGGATTTGAACCAGGTACTGCAGTGATGCCTCTTGCACTATGATGTAGTGTCTTAGACCACTAAGCCACCCGGGAGCCCATCTCTGCAGCACTCCACCAATCAAGCCTTTATGGTAGAGTGGCCAGACGGAAGCCACTCCTCAGTAAAAGGCACATGACAGCCCGCTTGGAGTTTGCCAAAAGGCACCTAAAGGACTCAGACCATGAGAAACAAGATGCTCTGGTCTGATGAAACCAAGATTGAAATCTTTGGCCTGAATGCCAAGCTTCACGTCTGGAGGAAACCTGGCACCATCCCAACGGTGAAGCATGGTGGTGGCAGCATCATGCTGTGGGGATGTTTTTCAGCGGCAGGGACTAGGAGACTTGATCGAGGGAAAGATGAATGGAGCAAAGTACAGCGATCCTTGATGAAAACCTGCTGCAGAGCGTTCAGGACCTCAGACTGGGGCGAAGGTTCACCTTCCAACAGGACAATGACCCTAAGCACACAGCCAAGACAGGAGTGGCTTCGGGAATGGCTCTGAATGTCCTTGAGTGGCCCAGCTAGAGCCCGGATTTGAACCCAATCGAACATCTCTGGAGAGACCTGAAAATAGCTGTGCAGCGACACTCCCCTTCCAACCTGACAGAGCTCGAGAGGATCTGCAGCGAAGAATGGGGGAAACGCCCAAAATACAGGTGTGCCAAGCTTGTAGCGTCATACCTAAGAAGACTCGAGGCTGTAATCACTGCCAAAGGTGCTTCAACAAAGTACTGAGTAAAGGGTCTGAATACGTATGTACATGTGATATCTTTTTTTTTTTTTATGATAAATTAACCAAAAATCCCCAAAAACTGTTTTGAGGGAGCGTGCAAATGTCATGCTGACTGCAGGAATGTCCACCAGAGCTGTTGCCAGAGAATTAAATGCTCATTTCTCTAACAACATCAACATCATTTTAGAGAATTTGGCAGTACGTCCAACCGGCCTCACAACCGCAGACAACGTGTATGGTGTCGTTGGGAGAGCGGTTGGCTGATGTCAACATTGTGAACAGAGTGCCCAATGGTGGCGGTGGGGTTATGGTATGGGCAGGCATAAGCTACGGACAATGACCACAATTGCATTTTATCTATGGCAATTTGAATGCAGAGAAATACCGTGATGAGATCCTGAGGCTCATTATTGTGAAATTCATCCGCCGCCATCACCTCATGTTTCAGCATGATAATGCATGACCCCCTGTCTCAAGGATCAACTCTATGCGAAGGAGATGTGTCGCGCTGCATGAGGCAAATTGTCACACCAGATACTGACTGTTTTTTTAAACCGAGCCTGTACTTTTTTTTAAAGGATATCTGTGATCAACAGATGCATATCTGTATTCCCAGTCATGTGAAATCCATAGATTAGGGCCCAATGAATTCATTTCAATTGACTGATTTCTGTATATAAATTTTAACTCAGTAAAATCTTTGAAACTGTTGCATGTTGCGTTGATATTTTTGTTCAGTATAGACAGAGCGTATCACACTTGACCAAATCCTCATCCTCAGCTAATCAAAAGGAACGGTTTAGCACCAATGTGGCACTGGAGTCAGAATGGCAACAGAAATGTGTGGAGCTGCTGTCCAAGCAAAGGAAAGCACAGCCACGTCGGGGGTAAAACCACTTCTACAAAATGTTGATATGGTGGGCCTCCCGGGTGGCGCAGTGGTCTAAGGCACTGTGCCACCAGAGACTCTGGGTTCGTGCCTAGGCTCTGTCGCAGCCGGCCGCGACCGGGAGGTCCGTGGGGCGACGCACAATTGGCCTAGCGTCGTCCGGGTTAGGGAGGGTATGGCCGGTAGGGATATCCTCCATCGCGCACCAGCGACTCCTGTGGCGGGCCGGGCGCAGTAACCAAGGTCGCCAGGTGCACGGTGTTTCCTCTGACACATTGGTGCGGCTGGCTTCCGGGTTGGAGGCGCGCTGTGTTAAGAAGCAGTGCGGCTTGGTTGGGTTGTGTTTCGGGGAGGACGCATGGCTTTCGACCTTCGTCTCTCCCGAGCCCGTACGGGAGTTGTAGCGATGAGACAAGATAGTAACTACTAACAATTGGATACCACGAAATTGGGGAGAAAAGGGGGTAAAATAAATAAAAATTATTATTTTTTAAAAAATGTTGAAATGGTGATCACAAAGCCTAAACAGTTTATTAATTTACAAGAACTATTGCTGACTATCAGTAGATCTACATACGAACCTATTCTACATAGTTGTATCTCTGGTGTGATCTGCAGCAGTCTCCGTAGCAGATCATTCTCTTCCTGGTACTCTGCTACAGTTTCCTCAACCGCACCAAAAATCTCCACAGCAGCAGATGCCGTTAAACATTCATTTAACAACACACGAAACAACTGTAGTTTAGATGTTTTCAGTGGACTGAGAGTTGGGTGTTCAGCTAGTATGGCTTCTTGACGTGGGTCCTCCTGATCACATTCACTTTTCACACAGGAAGTAGTGGATATGGAGTCTTTGGTATCAAAGCGCCCTTGAAGCTGCTCTTCCTCCTGACTGGTCCTGACTTCCTCCTGTTCCTCTTTAATCTGTATGGTCTCTGGGTCCTCCTGTCCCAGACTGGGGCTCCACTCCTGCTCACAGTGCTGCTGCTCAGGGGGAACCTCCTCTTCAGAGACAGAGAGCTGCAGGGAGTCTGAAGTGAGGGAGAGGAGGACCACAGGTTACCTATACAGACTTTAGACATGCCTGAGTGCACAATGCCATTTCAAAATGCTTTTGTTGACTCAGACAAAAAACATTTTATATTTGTTCCAATACGAAAAAACAGATATACAAACATTGACATTCACTGCAGTGTTGAATGGAAACACAAATGTAGAGGACAAACGTAACTTTCATAGTCAGAAAAAACTAAAATATTATGAACAGTCAGTGGAAAGTCATAAGCATGCCACATCGACTCGGTACTGGTACCCTGTGTATACAGTTATACTGGTACCCTGTGTATATAGCTATACTGGTACCCTGTGTATATAGCTATACTGGTACCCTGTGTATATAGCTATACTGGTACCCTGTGTATATAGCTATACTGGTACCCTGTGTATATAGCTATACTGGTACCCTGTGTATATAGCTATACTGGTACCCTGTGTATATAGCTATACTGGTACCCTGTGTATATAGCTATACTGGCACCCTGTGTATATAGCTATACTGGTACCCCGTTTATATAGCCATACCGGTACCCCGTGTATATAGCTATACTGGTACACTGTGTATATAGTCATACTGATACCCTGTGTATATAGCTATACTGGTACCCTGTGTATATAGCTATACTGGTACCCTGTGTATATAGTCATACTGATACCCTGTGTATATAGCTATACTGGCACCCTGTGTATATAGCTATACTGGTACCCCGTTTATATAGCCATACCGGTACCCCGTGTATACAACAGTATCCTTACTCATTGTCAGGGTTCTCCACAGGATTTTTTAACAAGGTGGTGCTACTGAGTACGAGGGCGGTGCCCCACTCTGGACTCGGAGATTTTAGCGTTTTCATACACCTGTAACTGCCATGTCCTGCAATCTAAAGCAAAACATGTCCTAATATGATAACACATTTTACATAGTGGAGCATTCAGTTCACAAGATGGCGCAGCGCCTCTCGCATTCTTTGGGAAGAACCCTGATTGCGTATTTATTCTTAGTGTTATCTTTATACATTTTTCTCTTTGCGTTGTTGGAGGGACATACGAAACCATTTCACTGTTAGTTTATGAAGCATGTGACAAATACAATCAAATGTGAAGGCTTTAGATAAGTAATCAAATATGCAGACAACTATTTCATAATTTGCCTATTTACCTAAGCAGTTTACTAATTGAGTAGAACTATAGCTAACTATCAGTAGATCTATATACGAACCTATTCTACATAGTTGTATCTCCGGTGTGATCCCCAACAGTCTCCGTAGCCGATCATTCTCCTCCTGGTACTCCACTACCGTTTTCTCAACTGCCCCGAAAATATCCACAGCAGCCGTCGTTAAGCGCTCATTTAAAAACACACGAAACAACTGTAGTTTAGACATATTTCAGACGACTGGGAGTTGGGTAGCCTATTTAGTTCAGTCAGTAGCTAGCTAGGTCTTTCTTTACTCCACAAAAATAACGTTCAAAATCAAAACAATGTCACCTCAGAGAGGATCAGGCGAAGCGAGAGGTTCCACTCTCGCCAAAATAAATCCGATGGTTTCTATGGGTTTATTTCGAACCTAATCTTGTCGCCTGCATTCCCACTTTTGGGACAACGACTTCTATTGTCTGGACTGAGTGATATGAGCATCTCATCATTACGTTCATCTCCAATTCTACTTCCGTGTTCTAGTCGAGGAACGTTTTTAAACTCCTTGGTTCTTCTGGAACCCGGAAACGCACAACAGCGTCGCCAGCTGGATGGGGGTTTACTATTGTGCAAGGCAGCCAGCCGACAGACCAGAGGTGTATACTACAAAGCATGTCCCTGAGTTAGCCAGCTAACTTGCCTAAAAAAATATATATAAGCTTGAAATGGGCTTAGTCAATTTGACTAAACCAAAAACACATATCAAACTTTAGCTTTCTCAATCGACCTGATTATCAGTCATTATTTTTGGTTGTTTATCAAAGTTATTGAAAGTTATTGAACCTACTTTGTAATATAAACTGGGTGATTCGAGCCCTGAATGATGATTGGCTAACAGCCGTGGTATATCAGACCGTATACCACCGGTATGACAAAACATTTATTTTTACTGCTCTAATTACGTTGGTAACCAGTTTATAATAGCAATAAAGCACCTCAGGGGGTTTGTGGTATACGGCCAATATACCACGGCTAAGGGTTGTATCCAGGCACTCTGCTTTGCGTCGTGCCTAAGAACATCCCTTAGCTGTGGTATATTGGCCATATACTACACCTCCTTGTGCCTTATTGATTAATGATACCCCTCAGTCAGTGGAGGCTGGTGGGAGGAGCCTTAGGAGGACGGGCTCATTGTAATGGCTGGAATGAAATCAACTACTGGCCTCAGTAGTAAAGTAGTAAAGGGAAACAATGACTACATGTAGACAAACAGTGGTTATCATCAGTATAGGATGATGTGGAAGAATCAAATCTTCCTCAGGAGTCGACTGTTTATCATTACTCCATATACGAGATCAAATCAATATCATCAATGAGCAGCATTAGGTCAGAATTGATTAGAAATACATTTTCTGGAAAGTATCACTACCATTTTTAATGAATCAATAACATCCGTCAAACATTATCTCAATACCCTGAGAGACATTCCAAAACAAAAGACCAGATATTCCCGTTTCTAACAACATGAAAATCAACAGACGTTGAAAAGCAAATCTGTAAGATTCTCATAAAACAGTGAACTACTTTTTGACCAGTACCTCGTCATTCAAATCAAACTTTATTTACATAGAACGTTTACACAAAAAGTAAATCCATCACACATTTATTTATCTCTACCCAACTGCATGAATGATCCAGAGTTGCTTTGCTTTCCTAAGACTGTTGTCCACATCCCGCCTTAGTTTCAAGGTTCTTGGCGTTCACATCACTGAGAACCTGACATGGAACCACAACACCACCACATGGTCAAGAAGGAGCAACAGCCACTTCAACTTCTGCACAATTGAGAACATTCTGATCGGCTGCATCACGGCCTTGTTATTCTACTGTTCTACTGTTCTACTGTTATTCTACTGTTCTATTGTTATTCTACTGTTCTATTGTTATTCTACTGTTCTATTGTTATTCTACTGTTCTATTGTTATTCTACTGTTCTATTGTTATTCTACTGTTCTATTGTTATTCTACTGTTCTACTGTTATTCTACTGTTCTATTGTTATTCTACTGTTCTATTGTTATTCTACTGTTCTACTGTTATTCTACTGTTCTATTGTTATTCTACTGTTCTATTGTTATTCTACTGTTCTATTGTTATTCTACTGTTCTACTGTTCTAATGTTATTCTACTGTTCTATTGTTATTCTACTGTTCTATTGTTATTCTACTGTTCTAATGTTATTCTACTGTTCTATTGTTATTCTATTGTTATTCTACTGTTCCATTGTTACTCTACTGTTATTCTACTGTTAATCTACTGCTATTCTACTGTTATTATATTGTTATTCTACTGTTATTCTACTGTTAATCTACTGCTATTCTACTGTTATTATATTGTTATTCTACTGTTATTCTACCTTTCTATTGTTATTCTACTGTTATTCTATTGTTATTCTACTGTTATTCTATTGTTGTTCTACTGTTATTCTACTGTTAATCTATTGTTAATTTATTGTTATCCTACTGTTCTATTGTTATTCTACTGTTCTATTGTTATTCTACTGTTATTATGTTGTTATTCTACTGTTATTCTACTGTTCTATTGTTATTCTACTGTTATTATGTTGTTATTCTATTGTTATTCTACTGTTCTATTGTTATTCTACTGTTCAATTGTTATTCTACTGTTCTATTGTTATTCTACTGTTATTATATTGTTATTCTACTGTTCACTGTTATTATATTGTTATTTTATTGTTATTCTACTGTTATTACATTGTTATTCTATTATTAATTGACTGTTATTCTACTGTTATTCCATTGTTACTGTATTTAGCATATATTTTTGTACTAACTTTTTTATTTTATATTGTTGTTGTCAAGAGGTAAACCAAGAGGTAAGCATGTCATTGTACTGTGTACTGTACACCAGGGCTGTTCAATGGGCAGGATTCAGTTATGCTGAGCCACGGGGCACATGCCGTTACGTCATCAGGTCGAAAGCGGGGAGGGTGGAGATCCCTTCTCAAATGGAACAGTAATCTGTGCTGCTCGGTCATGTTGTGAACAAGGCAGCATGGTGCATCGTCCAGAAACAGAAACATCAAATAAATGTTAGAATAATCAACCTTAATTCATTGGCAGATAAAAGCTTAAAATAAATGACTTTTGCATATGAAAACACAGAATCATTATTCCATGTGCTTCTACATCACTTTGCTTTGCGCCGACTTCTCCGTGGGCTTTGATCGGGGCACCTGGGTCACACAAGGGAGGCAGCCCGGTTACAGAACCAATACAATCAACTTTCACTCGGTGTAAAACACCTACACGGGCGCCCGGGCCAGATTAATAGAACCGCCTGTGTCCGTCCTGGAGGGACAAAACACTTTTGGTTTCTAATCAAGGACTAATTCAAACAGGGGACACCCATCTTCTGACAAAATATATTTTTGTACTGATTTCTTTCTTTGTGGACGTAATTTACATTCTTTAGCAGATGAGCCATACAATTGAATATTTTACCACAGACTGAGCAACCATGTTGTTTATCTCCTATGTGAGTCAGTTTATGCTTCCCTAGGTCGCCCTTCTGACTGAAGCTTTTTCCACAGTCACCACAGCTAAATGTTTTCTCTCCTGTGTGAATCCTCATATGCCTGGAAATATATCCTTTGTATTTTGAAGGTCTTGCCACGAACAGGGCAGGGAATCCCCACCATGACAGATACGGACATAGACATTCAGTTTACAGGTGGAGTTGTAGCGTTTCTTGCAGAAGCTGCATTCACTGGGTCTCTTCTTGGGGAGAGTCACATGCCTTTGCAGGTCAGCTTTCAGAGCAAATATTTAAAAAAGCATAGATGCTGTTGTGCCCTTGAGCAAGGCACTTAACCACCCCACAACAACTGCTCCAAGGGTGGTGTAGTACGGCAGCCCCCCCCGCTCCAACCTCATATATATATATATATATATATACACATACAGTGGGGCAAAAAAGTATTTAGTCAGCCACCAATTGTGCAAGTTCTCCCACTTAAAAAGATGAGAGAGGCCTGTAATTTTCATCATAGGTACACTTCAACTATGACAGACAAAATTAGGAAAAACAATCCAGAAAATCACATTGTAGGATTTTTTATGAATTTATTTGCAAATTATGGCTTTTTTGCCCCACTGTATATATATATATGTCTCTTTTCAGAGGAGTTGGCATAAAAGCGGAAGTCGAATTTCCTTTGGACTTTGTGTATAATTACTTACTGTCAAATTTGATTTACATACAATGTTTTGCAAAAGTCAATTGATCGCAAATATATATTTCTGTAACCCAAAGCATGAATGATCCAGAGTTAAGATAGCTTTAAAATAAGCAGATAAGACAAACTTTAATGTCCATTAAGTTTAAACTGAATGCAAATGTGTCGTTGGCACTCTGTTACAATAAATGGATGAAAACACACATAAAACAAACACATTAAACATTTACATGTCAGAATGAAACAAAACATTAAACATCACTGAGAGGTACCCGAATTGGAATTGAGAACACTCAATCAGGGATTTGTATACCACGATCAGTGTGTGTTTGCTTGCATTAAAACGTCATACTATCTTAAGTAGGGAAAGAAATGGCCTTGCCTTTTTGTAGATGAGGTCAGTGTTTTACTGGAAGCTAAGTTTGTGGCCGAAAATTGTTCCCAAGTATTTAAAATGTGTCACTTGCTCCACGTCTTTCCTCGAGAGAAGGGCTTCCATTTCCCCAGCTTTCTTTCCTCCAAGGCACAGTTTTTTAGTCTTGGTGACGTTAAGGTCAAGGAAGCTATTGTCAAACCACGTCAAGAGGCAGTCAATGAACTGGGAGTAGCTGGAGATGGACTTAACCTTCAGGCAAGCAACCAGAGCCATTTCGTCTGCATATTTGATGAGGGCCATATCACTGTTGCTTCCTAAGAGATTTGTCCACATCCTGCCTTTTTATTCACTTACCTGACAGACAATCTCTTTGTCCTAATGCTCTTTCCTCTTTCAGTTTCTGTCCTGTTTTCTTCCCTTGTGGATTTTATCCACATGCCTCAGCAGATGAGATTTATGAGTGAATCCTTTACCACAGACGGAGCAACCATGAGGTTTCTCTCCTGTGTGAGTCAGTATATGCCTCCTTAGGTCCGCCTTCTGATAAAAGCTTTTCCCACAGTCACCACACCTGTATGGTTTCTCTCCTGTGTGAGTCCGTATATGTTCAGTTAGGTGCCCCTTCTCATCGAAGTTTTCCCCACAGTCACCACAGAGAAAGGAATTATCTCTGCTGTGAGTCCGTATATGCGTGGTTAGGTTCCCCCTCTGATTGAAGCTTTTCCCACAGTCTCCACAGCTAAATGGTTTCTCTCCTGTGTGAGTCCGTAAATGCATGTTTAGGTTCCCCCTCTTATTGAAGCTTTTCCCACAGTCACCGCAGCTAAAGAGTTTCTCTCCTGTGTGAGACAATATATGTATCTTAAGGGACCCTTTATGCCTGAAGCTTTTCCCACAGTCACCACAGATAAATGGTTTCTCTCCTGTGTGAGTCCGTATATGCATGGTTAAGACCTCCTTGCGATTAAAGCTTTTCCCGCAGTCTCCACAGCTAAATGGTTTCTCTCCTGTGTGAGTCAGTTTATGCATGGTTAGGTGCCGCTTGAGTCCAAAGCTTTTCCCACAGTCACCACAGCTAAATGGTTTCTCTCCCGTGTGTGTCAGTTTATGAATGCTTAGGTTCCCCTTCTGACTAAAACTTTTCCCACAGTCACCACAGCTAAAAGGTTTCTCACCTGTGTGAGTCAGTTTATGAACAGTAAGGTGTCCCTTCTGACTGAAGCTTTTCCCACAGTCACCACAGCTAAAAGGTTTCTCTCCTGTGTGAATCAGTACATGTTCAGTTAGGTTCCCCTTCTGATTGAAGCTTTTCCCACAGTCACCACAGATAAAGGGTTTCTCTCCTTTGTGAATCCTCATGTGCCTGGACAGATCTCCTTTGTATTTGAAGGTCTTGCTACAAACAGGGCAGATATAGGGTTTCCCACCATGACAGAGTCTGACATGGGCCTCCAGTTTACAGGTGGAATTGTTCTGTTTATTGCAGAAGCAGCATTCACTGGGTCTCTTCTTGGGGAGAGTCATATGCCTCTGCAGGTCAGCTTTCAGAGGAATCGTTTTACCACAGTCACGGCAGTGGTGAATTTTTCTAGATGTGGTGCTGGGTTTGGAACAGTGTTCCCCCAATGTTGGGCTGGGATCCAATAATGGGCTGGGATCCAATGGTGGGCTGTTGTCAAGTCCTACTGGGTCACTGCTTACAGCTGAACTGTGGTTGCAGACAATGTTTTGATTATCTGGAGGGTCACAGGGAATGTAGAAACCCTTAATGTGGGTCACAGTGACAAAAGGTGTGAGATCCACTGGTTTAGAGTCTCTCTCTCTGTTCTCCACAGTCTTGGTTTGGGGAAGACTCAAGGACTGAAGTGGGTCCTCCTGATCACATTCACTTTTCACACAGGAAGGAGTGAATATGGAGTCTTTGGTAACAAAGAGCCCTTGAAGCTGCTCTTCCTCCTGACTGGTCCTGACTTCCTCCTGTTCCTCTTTAATCTGTGTGGACTCTGGGTCCTCCTGCCCCAGACTGGGGCTCCAATCCTGCTCACAGTGCTGCTCCTCAGAGGGAACCTCCTCTTCAGAGACAGAGAGCTGCAGGGAGTCTGGAGGGAGGGAGAGGAGGAGCAGACGTTATTTATAACAGAATTTGGAATCACTCATGAATTATAGATCTCTATGACATTCAATTTCAATGTTCTTCCTTAGCATGGATCTCTATGATCTATACAGCCAGAGTGCAGATAGCTAGCTAGGTATTTGCTTCCTTAGCATGGATCTCTATGATCTATACAGCCAGAGTGCAGATAGCTAGCTAGGTATTTGCTTCCTTAGCATGGATCTCTATGATCTATACAGCCGGAGTGCAGATAGCTAGCTAGGTATTTGCTTCCTTAGCATGGATCTCTATGATCTATACAGCCAGAGTGCAGATAGCTAGCTAGGTATTTGCTTCCTTAGCATGGATCTCTATGATCTATGCAGCCAGAGTGCAGATAGCTAGCTAGGTATTTGCTTTCCTTCACACAAGCCATATAGGTGGTGGGTTAACATGCCTACTATTGAACACACTGTAGCTAATGTGTACAAAAGTTCCACCGACACCGTCTAACCCTTAACAATCCTTGCACAACTGAAAAATAGTGTGTTGTAGAGGATCGAAGGACCATGATTGGCATAAGAACCTTAGGTTAAGCTTAGCAACCACTACAGCATGTCTGATCAGAACAGGGATGAGGCGGATGTCCGGGTTAAGGGGAGTTTAATGGATGGGAACAGGGATGAGGCTGTCCCCGTCCTCAAGTCCACCTGGTCGTGCTGCTGATCCAATTTCTGTTGTTTTTTCTGTGGCTATAAACCCTGACTTGTTCAACAGACGTGCTACCTTGCCCCGGACCTGCGGTTTTCGACCCTCTCTCTTCCTCTCTACCGCGCCTGTGTAACGGATGTGAAATGGCTAGCTAGTTAGCGGGTACGCGCTAATAGCGTTTCAATCAGTTACGTCACTTGCTCTGAAACCTAGAAGTAGTGTTTCCCCTTGCTCTGCAAGGGCCGTGGCTTTTGTGGAGCGATGGGTAACGACGCTTAGTGGGTGACTGTTGTTGATGTGGTGCAGAGGGTCCCTGGTTCGCGCCCGTGTCGGGGCGAGGGGACGGTTTAAAGTTATACTGTTACACCTGCTGTCTCGACCTTTGAATGATCGGCTATGAAAAGCCAACTGACATTTACTCCTGAGGTGCTGACCTGTTTCACCCTCTATAACCACTGTGCTTATTATTTGACCCTGCTGGTAATCTATGAATGTTTTAACATATTGAAGAACAGCCAGATGGACTGGCCACCTCTCAGAGCCTGGTTCCTCTCTAGGTTTCTTCCTAGGTTACTGCCTTTCTAGGGAGTTTTTCCTAGCCACTGTGCTTCTACATCTGCATTGCTTGCTGTTTGGGGTTTTAGGCTGGGTTTCTGTATAAGCACTTTGTGACATCTTCTGATGTAAAAAGGGCTTTATAAATACATTTGATTGATATTGCTATATTTTATGCCCCCGTTAAAAACACTGTACAAGCTTGCGCAGGTGAGGTACCTGCTATACAATACAACAGGCATTGGTCCAGTCACATTCCAATGAACCACACATTCCAGTGAACCAAACAGGCTAATTGGTTCGTAGACATGCTAAATGTAGGTAAATGTACTAAATGAACAGTACAAGAGTGTAGGTACATCTACATTACATAAACAGCATATACAAGAGCGATTTACACCAATTGAAATAGCCAACCAGCACCACAAAATGACTAATGCTAACAAGGCTAATATCGCTAGCTAGCATGCTAAATGCCCATTCATTCTTAATGCAAATGCTAACGCTAAACACTAGCGGAAGTGTATGAGTTAGCTAACAAGCTCAACACAATTATTTACAACAGACGCTACTTGACAAATTCACAAGACAAAGATCTCTTGGAACTTTAGTTCAGCTGCACGCTCAATAAACCATCAGAGCAGCAAGGTACACGCCATGACCAAAAGTATGTGGACACCTGTTGAGTACACTACATGACCAAAAGTATGTGGACACCTGCTTGTCGAACATCTCATTCTAAAATCATGGGCATTAATATGTAGTTGGTCCCCCCTTTGCTGCTGTAACAGCCTATAGTTTAGCTACATGCTCAATAAATCATCAGAACAGCAAAGGTACACTACTGGTGAGTACTACTGAGCACTACTGCTGTAGTTGGTTCCCTTTGCTGCTGTAACAGCCTGCACTTTTCTGGGAAGGCTTTCCACTAGATGTTGGAACATTGATGGTGGGATTTGCCTTCATTCAGCCACAGGTGCATTAGTGAGGTTGGGCACTGATGTTGGGCGATTAGGCCTGGCTCACGGTTGGCGTCCCAATTCATCCCAAAATTGTTCGATGTGGTTGAGGTCAGGGCTCTGTGCAGGCCAGTGAAGTTCTTCCACACTGATCTTGACAAACCATTTCTGTACGGACCTCACTTGTGCTCTAGGGAATTGTCCTGCAGAAGCACGAAACGGCCGTCCCCAAACTGTTGCCACAAACTGGAAGCACAGAATCGTCTAGAACAGTGGTCACCAACCGTTTCTGAGTGGAGATCACTTTCACAGTCAAAGGTCTCGAGTTTGCACCTTTCAAAACCCCCACTTCTACTTATATGGTTCCTTTCAAAACCCCCACTTCTCCTTATATGGTTCCTTTCAAACCCCCCCCCCCTCTTCTCCTTATATGGTTCCTTTCAACCCCCCCCCCCTTCTCCTTATATGGTTCCTTTCAAATCCACCCCCTCTTCTCCTTATATGGTTCCTTTCAAAACCCCCCCTCTTCTCCTTATATGGTTCCTTTCAAAACCTCCACTTCTCCTTATATGGCACCTTTCAAAACCCCCCCTCTTCTCCTTATATGGTTCCTTTCAACCCCCCCCCCCCCCCTTCTCCTTATATGGTTCCTTTAAAAAAAAAAAACTCTTCTCCTTATATGGTTCCTTTAAAAAAAAAAAAACACTTCTCCTTATATGGTTCCTTTCAAAAACCCCACTTCTCCTTATATGGTTCCTTTCAAAACCCCCACTTCTCCTTATATGGTTCCTTTCAACCCCCCCCCCCCCTCTTCTCCTTATATGGTTCCTTTCAAAACACCCCCTCTTCTCCTTATATGGTTCCTTTCAAACCCCCCCTCTTCTCCTTATATGGTTCCTTTCAAAACCCCCACTTCTCCTTATATGGTTCCTTTCAAACCCCCCCTCTTCTCCTTATATGGTTCCTTTCAAAACCCCCACTTCTCCTTATATGGTTCCTTTCAAACCCCCCCTCTTCTCCTTATATGGTTCCTTTCAAAACCCCCACTTCTCCTTATATGGTTCCTTTCAAACCCCCCACTTCTCCTTATATGGTTCCTTTCAAAACCCCCACTTCTCCTTATATGGTTCCTTTCTAACCCCCACTTCTCCTTATATGGTTCCTTTCTAACCCCCCATTTTCCCAGAGAGATATACTGGTAGCAGCATAGAGACCTGGAAGGATGACTGCTCGGAAAGAATTCAGACCCCTTCACTTTTTACACATATTGTTACATTACAGCCTTATTCTAAAATTGATTACATTTTCCTCATCAATCTACACATAATATCCCATTATGACAAAGCAAAAACAGTTTTTTTTTTTGGTATTTGTAAAGTTATTTTGGATGATAATTAAGTTTAGTGTTCAAGGTTTCCAAATCTATATAGCAATCAAGGATCAATTGTTCCTACACTGAACAAAAATATAAACGCAACATGTAAAGTGTTGGTCCCATGTTTCATGAGCTGAAACAAAAGATCCCAGAAATTGTCCATATGCACAAAAAGCTTATTTCTCTCAAAATGTTTTCACAAATTTGTTTACATCCCTGTTAGTGAGCATTTCTCCTTTGCCAAGATAATCCATCCATCCGACAGGTGTGCTATATCAAGAAGCTGATTAAACAGAATAATCATTACACAGGTGCACCTTGTGTTGGGGACAATAAAAGGCCACTATAAAATGTGCAGTTGTGTCACACGAACCCAATGCCACAGATGTCTCAAGTTGAGGGAGCATGCAAATGGCATACTGACTGCAGGAATGTCCACCAGAGCTGTTGCCAGAGGATTAAATGTTAATTTCTCTGCCATAAGCCACCTCCAACATAATTTTAGAGAATTTGGCAGTACGTCCAACCGGCCTCACAACCGCAGACAACGTGTATGGTGTCGTTGGGAGAGTGGTTTGCTGATGTCAACATTGTGAACAAAGTGCCCAATGGTGGCGGTGGGGTTATGGTATGGGCAGGCATAAGCAACGGACAACCAACAAAATTGCATTTTATCTATGGCAATTTGATTGCACAGAAATACCGTGACGAGATTCTGAGGCCCATTGTTGTGCCATTCATCTGCCGCCATCACCTCATGTTTCAGCATGATAATGTTGCAAGGATCTGTACACAATTCCTGGAAGCTGAAAATGTCCCAGTTCTTCCATGGCCTGCAAACTCACCAGAAATGTCTCCCATTGAGCATGTTTGGGATGCTCTGGATCGACGCGTACGACAGCGTGTTCCAGTTCCCGCCAACATCCAGCGACTTCACAGAGCCATTCAAGCGGAGTGGGACAACATTCCACAGGCCACAATCAACAGCCTGATCAACTCTATGTGAAGGAGATGTGTCGCACTGCATGAGGCAAATGGTCACACCAGATACTGACTTGTTTTTTAAACCACGCCTGTACTTTGTTTTAAAGGATATCTGTGATCAACAGATGCATATCTGTATTCCCAGTCATGTGAAATCCATAGATTAGGGCCCAATTAATTCATTTCAATTGACTGATTTCTGTATATAAATTTTAACTCAGTAAAATCTTTGAAACTGTTGCATGTTGCGTTGATATTTTTGTTCAGTATAGACAGAGCGTATCACACTTGACCAAATCCTCATCCTCAGCTAATCAAAAGGAACGGTTTAGCACCAATGTGGCACTGGAGTCAGAATGGCAACAGAAATGTGTGGAGCTGCTGTCCAAGCAAAGGAAAGCACAGCCACGTCGGGGCTAAAACCACTTCTACAAAATGTTGATATGGTGGGCCTCCCGGGTGGCGCAGTGGTCTAAGGCACTGTGCCACCAGAGACTCTGGGTTCGTGCCTAGGCTCTGTCGCAGCCGGCCGCGACCGGGAGGTCCGTGGGGCGACGCACAATTGGCCTAGCGTCGTCCGGGTTAGGGAGGGTATGGCCGGTAGGGATATCCTCCATCGCGCACCAGCGACTCCTGTGGCGGGCCGGGCGCAGTAACCAAGGTCGCCAGGTGCACGGTGTTTCCTCTGACACATTGGTGCGGCTGGCTTCCGGGTTGGAGGCGCGCTGTGTTAAGAAGCAGTGCGGCTTGGTTGGGTTGTGCTTCGGAGGACGCACGGCTTTCGACCTTCGTCTCTCCCGAGCCCGTACGGGAGTTGTAGCGATGAGACAAGATAGTAATTACTAACAATTGGATACCACGAAATTGGGGAGAAAAGGGGGTCAAATAAATAAAAATAAAATTTTTAAAAAAAATGTTGAAATGGTGATCACAAAGCCTAAACAGTTTATTAATTTACTAGAACTATTGCTGACTATCAGTAGATCTACATACGAACCTATTCTACATAGTTGTATCTCTGGTGTGATCCGCAGCATTCTCCGTAGCAGATCATTCTCCTCCTGGTACTCTGCTACAGTTTCCTCAACCGCACCAAAAATCTCCACAGCAGCAGATGCCGTTAAACATTCATTTAACAACACACGAAACAACTGTAGTTTAGATGTTTTCAGTGGACTGAGAGTTGGGTATTCAGCTAGTACGGCTTCTTGACATGGGTCCTCCTGATCACATTCACTTTTCACACAGGAAGGAGTGGATATGGAGTCTTTGGTATCAAAGCGCCCTTGAAGCTGCTCTTCCTCCTGACTGGTCCTGACTTCCTCCTGTTCCTCTTTAATCTGTGTGGTCTCTGGGTCCTTCTGCCCCAGACTGGGGCTCCACTCCTGCTCACAGTGCTGCTGCTCAGGGGGAACCTCCTCTTCAGAGACAGAGAGCTGCAGGGAGTCTGAAGTGAGGGAGAGGAGGACCACAGGTTACCTATACAGACTTTAGACATGCCTGAGTGCACAATGCCATTTCAAAATGCTTTTGTTGACTCAGACAAAAAACATTTTATATTTGTTCCAATACGAAAAAACAGATATACAAACATTGACATTCACTGCAGTGTTGAATGGAAACACAAATGTTGAGGACAAACGTAACTTTCATAGTCAGAAAAAACTAAAATATTATGAACAGTCAGTGGAAAGTCATAAGCATGCCACATCGACTCGGTACTGGTACCCTGTGTATACAGTTATACTGGTACCCTGTGTATATAGCATATACTGGTACCCTGTGTATATAGCTATACTGGTACCCTGTGTATATAGCTATACTGGTACCCTGTGTATATAGCTATACTGGTACCCTGTGTATATAGCTATACTGGTACCCTGTGTATATAGCTATACTGGTACCCTGTGTATATAGCTATACTGGTACCCTGTGTCTATAGCTATACTGGTACCCTGTGTATATAGCTATACTGGTACCCTGTGCATACAGCTATACTGGTACACTGTGTATATAGCTATACTGGTACCCTGTGTATATAGCTATACTGGTACCCTGTGTATATAGTCATACTGATACCCTGTGTATATAGCTATACTGGCACCCTGTGTATATAGCTATACTGGTACCCCGTTTATATAGCCATACCGGTACCCCGTGTATACAACAGTATCCTTACTCATTGTCAGGGTTCTCCACAGGATTTTTTAACAAGGTGGTGCTACTGAGTACGAGGGCGGTGCCCCACTCTGGACTCGGAGATTTTTGCGTTTTCTTACGCCTGTAACTGCCATGTCCTGCAATCTAAAGCAAAACATGTCCTAATATGATAACACATTTTACATAGTGGAGCATTCAGTCCACAAGATGGCGCAGCGCCTCTCGCATTCTTTGGGAAGAACCCTGATTGCGTATTTATTCTTAGTGTTATCTTTATACATTTTTCTCTTTGCGTTGTTGGAGGGACATACGAAACCATTTCACTGTTAGTTTATGAAGCATGTGACAAATACAATCAAATGTGAAGGCTTTAGATAAGTAATCAAATATGCAGACAACTATTTCATAATTTGCCTATTTACCTAAGCAGTTTACTAATTGAGTAGAACTATAGCTAACTATCAGTAGATCTATATACGAACCTATTCTACATAGTTGTATCTCCGGTGTGATCCCCAACAGTCTCCGTAGCCGATCATTCTCCTCCTGGTACTCCACTACCGTTTTCTCAACTGCCCCGAAAATCTCCACAGCAGCCGTCGTTAAGCGCTCATTTAAAAACACACGAAACAACTGTAGTTTAGACATATTTCAGACGACTGGGAGTTGGGTAGCCTATTTAGTTCAGTCAGTAGCTAGCTAGGTCTTTCTTTACTCCACAAAAATAACGTTCAAAATCAAAACAATGTCACCTCAGAGAGGATCAGGCGAAGCGAGAGGTTCCACTCTCGCCAAAATAAACCCGATGGTTTCTATGGGTTTATTTCGAACCTAATCTTGTCGCCTGCATTCCCACTTTTGGGACAACGACTTCTATTGTCTGGACTGAGTGATATGAGCATCTCATCATTACGTTCATCTCCAATTCTACTTCCGTGTTCTAGTCGAGGAACGTTTTTAAACTCCTTGGTTCTTCTGGAACCCGGAAACGCACAACAGCGTCGCCAGCTGGATGGGGGTTTACTATTGTGCAAGGCAGCCAGCCGACAGACCAGAGGTGTATACTACAAAGCATGTCCCTGAGTTAGCCAGCTAACTTGCCTAAAAAAATATATATAAGCTTGAAATGGGCTTAGTCAATTTGACTAAACCAAAAACACATATCAAACTTTAGCTTTCTCAATCGACCTGATTATCAGTCATTATTTTTGGTTGTTTATCAAAGTTATTGAAAGTTATTGAACCTACTTTGTAATATAAACTGGGTGATTCGAGCCCTGAATGATGATTGGCTAACAGCCGTGGTATATCAGACCGTATACCACCGGTATGACAAAACATTTATTTTTACTGCTCTAATTACGTTGGTAACCAGTTTATAATAGCAATAAAGCACCTCAGGGGGTTTGTGGTATACGGCCAATATACCACGGCTAAGGGTTGTATCCAGGCACTCTGCTTTGCGTCGTGCCTAAGAACATCCCTTAGCTGTGGTATATTGGCCATATACTACACCTCCTTGTGCCTTATTGATTAATGATACCCCTCAGTCAGTGGAGGCTGGTGGGAGGAGCCTTAGGAGGACGGGCTCATTGTAATGGCTGGAATGAAATCAACTACTGGCCTCAGTAGTAAAGTAGTAAAGGGAAACAATGACTACATGTAGACAAACAGTGGTTATCATCAGTATAGGATGATGTGGAAGAATCAAATCTTCCTCAGGAGTCGACTGTTTATCATTACTCCATATACGAGATCAAATCAATATCATCAATGAGCAGCATTAGGTCAGAATTGATTAGAAATACATTTTCTGGAAAGTATCACTACCATTTTTAATGAATCAATAACATCCGTCAAACATTATCTCAATACCCTGAGAGACATTCCAAAACAAAAGACCAGATATTCCCGTTTCTAACAACATGAAAATCAACAGACGTTGAAAAGCAAATCTGTAAGATTCTCATAAAACAGTGAACTACTTTTTGACCAGTACCTCGTCATTCAAATCAAACTTTATTTACATAGAACGTTTACACAAAAAGTAAATCCATCACACATTTATTTATCTCTACCCAACTGCATGAATGATCCAGAGTTGCTTTGCTTTCCTAAGACTGTTGTCCACATCCCGCCTTAGTTTCAAGGTTCTTGGCGTTCACATCACTGAGAACCTGACATGGAACCACAACACCACCACATGGTCAAGAAGGAGCAACAGCCACTTCAACTTCTGCACAATTGAGAACATTCTGATCGGCTGCATCACGGCCTTGTTATTCTACTGTTCTACTGTTCTACTGTTATTCTACTGTTCTATTGTTATTCTACTGTTCTATTGTTATTCTACTGTTCTATTGTTATTCTACTGTTCTACTGTTCTACTGTTCTATTGTTATTCTACTGTTCTATTGTTATTCTACTGTTCTACTGTTATTCTACTGTTCTATTGTTATTCTACTGTTCTATTGTTATTCTACTGTTCTACTGTTATTCTACTGTTCTATTGTTATTCTACTGTTCTATTGTTATTCTACTGTTCTATTGTTATTCTACTGTTCTACTGTTCTAATGTTATTCTACTGTTCTATTGTTATTCTACTGTTCTATTGTTATTCTACTGTTCTAATGTTATTCTACTGTTCTATTGTTATTCTATTGTTATTCTACTGTTCCATTGTTACTCTACTGTTATTCTACTGTTAATCTACTGCTATTCTACTGTTATTATATTGTTATTCTACTGTTATTCTACTGTTAATCTACTGCTATTCTACTGTTATTATATTGTTATTCTACTGTTATTCTACCTTTCTATTGTTATTCTACTGTTATTCTACCTTTCTATTGTTATTCTACTGTTATTCTATTGTTATTCTACTGTTATTCTATTGTTGTTCTACTGTTATTCTACTGTTAATCTATTGTTAATTTATTGTTATCCTACTGTTCTATTGTTATTCTACTGTTCTATTGTTATTCTACTGTTATTATGTTGTTATTCTACTGTTATTCTACTGTTCTATTGTTATTCTACTGTTCTATTGTTATTCTACTGTTATTATGTTGTTATTCTATTGTTATTCTACTGTTCTATTGTTATTCTACTGTTCAATTGTTATTCTACTGTTCTATTGTTATTCTACTGTTATTATATTGTTATTCTACTGTTCACTGTTATTATATTGTTATTTTATTGTTATTTTACTGTTATTACATTGTTATTCTATTATTAATTGACTGTTATTCTACTGTTATTCCATTGTTACTGTATTTAGCATATATTTTTGTACTAACTTTTTTATTTTATATTGTTGTTGTCAAGAGGTAAACCAAGAGGTAAGCATGTCATTGTACTGTGTACTGTACACCAGGGCTGTTCAATGGGCAGGATTCAGTTATGCTGAGCCACGGGGCACATGCCGTTACGTCATCAGGTCGAAAGCGGGGAGGGTGGAGATCCCTTCTCAAATGGAACAGTAATCTGTGCTGCTCGGTCATGTTGTGAACAAGGCAGCATGGTGCATCGTCCAGAAACAGAAACATCAAATAAATGTTAGAATAATCAACCTTAATTCATTGGCAGATAAAAGCTTAAAATAAATGACTTTTGCATATGAAAACACAGAATCATTATTCCATGTGCTTCTACATCACTTTGCTTTGCGCCGACTTCTCCGTGGGCTTTGATCGGGGCACCTGGGTCACACAAGGGAGGCAGCCCGGTTACAGAACCAATACAATCAACTTTCACTCGGTGTAAAACACCTACACGGGCGCCCGGGCCAGATTAATAGAACCGCCTGTGTCCGTCCTGGAGGGACAAAACACTTTTGGTTTCTAATCAAGGACTAATTCAAACAGGGGACACCCATCTTCTGACAAAATATATTTTTGTACTGATTTCTTTCTTTGTGGACGTAATTTACATTCTTTAGCAGATGAGCCATACAATTGAATATTTTACCACAGACTGAGCAACCATGTTGTTTATCTCCTATGTGAGTCAGTTTATGCTTCCCTAGGTCGCCCTTCTGACTGAAGCTTTTCCCACAGTCACCACAGCTAAATGTTTTCTCTCCTGTGTGAATCCTCATATGCCTGGAAAGATCTCCTTTGTATTTTGAAGGTCTTGCCACGAACAGGGCAGGGAATCCCCACCATGACAGATACGGACATAGACATTCAGTTTACAGGTGGAGTTGTAGCGTTTCTTGCAGAAGCTGCATTCACTGGGTCTCTTCTTGGGGAGAGTCATATGCCTTTGCAGGTCAGCTTTCAGAGCAAATATTTAAAAAAGCATAGATGCTGTTGTGCCCTTGAACAAGGCACTTAACCACCCCACAACAACTGTTCCAAGGGTGGTGTAGTACGGCAGCCCCCCCGCTCCAACCTCATATATATATATATATACAGTGGGGCAAAAAAGTATTTAGTCAGCCACCAATTGTGCAAGTTCTCCCACTTAAAAAGATGAGAGAGGCCTGTAATTTTCATCATAGGTACACTTCAACTATGACAGACAAAATGAGAAAAAAAAATCCAGGAAATCACATTGTAGGATTTTTTATGAATTTATTTGCAAATTATGGCTTTTTTGCCCCACTGTATATATATATATATATGTCTCTTTTAGGAGGAGTTGGCATAAAAGCGGAAGTCGAATTTCCTTTGGACTTTGTGTAGAATTACTTACTGTCAAATTTGATTTACATACAATGTTTTGCAAAAGTCAATTGATCGCACATCTATATTTCTGTAACCCAAAGCATGAATGATCCAGAGTTAAGATAGCTTTAAAATAAGCAGATAAGACAAACTTTACTGTCCATTAAGTTTAAACTGAATGCAAATGTGTTGTTGGCACTCTGTTACAATAAAAGATGAAAACACAGATAAAACACAAACACATGAAACATTTACATGTCAGAATGAAACAAAACATGAAACATCACTGAGAGGTACCCGAATTGTAATTGAGAACACTCAATCAGGGATTTGTATACCACGATCAGTGTGAGTTTGCTTGCATTAAAACGTCATACTATCTTAAGTAGGGAAAGAAATGGCCTTGCCTTTTGTAGATGAGGTCAGTGTTTTACTGGAAGCTAAGTTTGTGGCCGAAAATTGTTCCCAAGTATGTGTCACTTGCTCCATGTCTTTCCTCGAGAGAAGGGCTTCCATTTCCCCAGCTTTCTTTCCTCCAAGGCACAGTTTTTTAGTCTTGGTGACGTTAAGGTCAAGGAAGCTATTGTCAAACCACGTCAAGAGGCAGTCAATGAACTGGGAGTAGCTGGAGATGGACTTAACCTTCAGGCAAGCAACCAGAGCCATTTCGTCTGCATATTTGATGAGGGCCATATCACTGTTGCTTCCTAAGAGATTTGTCCACATCCTGCCTTTTTATTCACTTACCTGACAAACAATCTCTTTGTCCTAATGCTCTTTCCTCTTTCAGTTTCTGTCCTGTTTTCTTCCCTTGTGGATTTTATCCATATGCCTCAGCAGATGAGATTTATGAGTGAATCCTTTACCACAGACGGCGCAACCATGAGGTTTCTCTCCTGTGTGAGTCAGTATATGCCTCCTTAGGTCCGCCTTCTGATAAAAGCTTTTCCCACAGTCACAACACCTGTATGGCTTCTCTCCTGTGTGAGTCCGTATATGTTCAGTTAGGTGCCCCTTCTCATCGAAGTTTTCCCCACAGTCACCACAGAGAAAGGAATTATCTCTGCTGTGAGTCCGTATATGCGTGGTTAGGTTACCCCTCTGATTGAAGCTTTTCCCACAGTCTCCACAGCTAAATGATTTCTCTCCTGTGTGAGTCCGTAAATGCATGTTTAGGTTCCCCCTCTTATTGAAGCTTTTCCCACAGTCACCGCAGCTAAAGAGTTTCTCTCCTGTGTGAGACAATATATGTATCTTAAGGGACCCTTTATGCCTGAAGCTTTTCCCACAGTCACCACAGATAAATGGTTTCTCTCCTGTGTGAGTCAGTTTATGAACAGTAAGATGTCCCTTTTTACTGAAGCTTTTCCCGCAGTCTCCACAGCTAAATGGTTTCTCGCCTGTGTGAGTCAGTTTATGCATGGTTAGGTGCCGCTTGAGTCCAAAGCTTTTCCCACAGTCACCACAGCTAAATGGTTTCTCTCCCGTGTGTGTCAGTTTATGAATGCTTAGGTTCCCCTTCTGACTAAAACTTTTCCCACAGTCACCACAGCTAAAAGGTTTCTCACCTGTGTGAGTCAGTTTATGAACAGTAAGGTGTCCCTTCTGACTGAAGCTTTTCCCACAGTCACCACAGTTAAATGGTTTCTCTCCTGTGTGAATCAGTACATGTTCAGTTAGGTTCCCCTTCTGATTGAAGCTTTTCCCACAGTCACCACAGCTAAAAGGTTTCTCTCCTTTGTGAATCCTCATGTGCCTGGACAGATCTCCTTTGTATTTGAAGGTCTTGCTACAAACAGGGCAGATATAGGGTTTCCCACCATGACAGAGTCTGACATGGGCCTTCAGTTTACAGGTGGAATTGTTCTGTTTATTGCAGAAGCAGCATTCACTGGGTCTCTTCTTGGGGAGAGTCATATGCCTCTGCAGGTCAGCTTTCAGAGGAATCGTTTTACCACAGTCACGGCAGTGGTGAATTTTTCTAGATGTGGTGCTGGGTTTGGAACAGTGTTCCCCCAATGTTGGGCTGGGATCCAATAATGGGCTGGGATCCAATGGTGGGCTGTTGTCAAGTCCTACTGGGTCACTGCTTACAGCTGAACTGTGGTTGCAGACAATGTTTTGATTATCTGGAGGGTCACAGGGAATGTAGAAACCCTTAATGTGGGTCACAGTGACAAAAGGTGTGAGATCCACTGGTTTAGAGTCTCTCTCTCTGTTCTCCACAGTCTTGGTTTGGGGAAGACTCAAGGACTGAAGTGGGTCCTCCTGATCACATTCACTTTTCACACAGGAAGGAGTGAATATGGAGTCTTTGGTAACAAAGAGCCCTTGAAGCTGCTCTTCCTCCTGACTGGTCCTGACTTCCTCCTGTTCCTCTTTAATCTGTGTGGTCTCTGGGTCCTCCTGTCCCAGACTGGGACTCCACTCCTGCTCACAGTGCTGCTCCTCAGAGGGAACCTCCTCTTCAGAGACAGAGAGCTGCAGGGAGTCTGGAGGGAGGGAGAGGAGGAGCAGACGTTATTTATAACAGAATTTGGAATCACTCATGAATTATAGATCTCTATGACATTCAATTTCAATGTTCTTCCTTAGCATGGATCTCTATGATCTATACAGCCTGAGTGCAGATAGCTAGCTAGGTATTTGCTTCCTTAGCATGGATCTCTATGATCTATACAGCCAGAGTGCAGATAGCTAGCTAGGTATTTGCTTCCTTAGCATGGATCTCTATGATCTATACAGCCAGAGTGCAGATAGCTAGCTAGGTATTTGCTTCCTTAGCATGGATCTCTATGATCTATACAGCCTGAGCGCAGATAGCTAGCTAGGTATTTGCTTCCTTAGCATGGATCTCTATGATCTATACAGCCAGAGTGCAGATAGCTAGCTAGGTATTTGCTTTCCTTCACACAAGCCATATAGGTGGTGGGTTAACATGCCTACTATTGAACACACTGTAGCTAATGTGTACAAAAGTTCCACCGACACCGTCTAACCCTTAACAATCCTTGCACAACTGAAAAATAGTGTGTTGTAGAGGATCGAAGGACCATGATTGGCATAAGAACCTTAGGTTAAGCTTAGCAACCACTACAGCATGTCTGATCAGAACAGGGATGAGGCGGATGTCCGGGTTAAGGGGAGTTTAATGGATGGGAACAGGGATGAGGCTGTCCCCGTCCTCAAGTCCACCTGGTCGTGCTGCTGATCCAATTTCTGTTGTTTTTTCTGTGGCTATAAACCCTGACTTGTTCAACAGACGTGCTACCTTGCCCCGGACCTGCGGTTTTCGACCCTCTCTCTTCCTCTCTACCGTGCCTGTGTAACGGATGTGAAATGGCTAGCTAGTTAGCGGGTACGCGCTAATAGCGTTTCAATCAGTTACGTCACTTGCTCTGAAACCTAGAAGTAGTGTTTCCCCTTGCTCTGCAAGGGCCGCGGCTTTTGTGGAGCGATGGGTAACGACGCTTCATGGGTGACTGTTGTTGATGTGGTGCAGAGGGTCCCTGGTTCGCGCCCGTGTCGGGGCAAGGGGACGGTTTAAAGTTATACTGTTACATTGGTGCCGTGACCCGGATCACTGGTTGCTGCGGAAAAGGAGGAGGTTGAAAGGGGGGTGAGTGTAACGGATGTGAAATGGCTAGCTAGTTAGCGGGTACGCGCTAATAGCGTTTCAATCAGTTACGTCACTTGCTCTGAAACCTAGAAGTAGTGTTTCCCCTTGCTCTGCAAGGGCCGCGGCTTTTGTGGAGCGATGGGTAACGACGCTTCGTGGGTGACTGTTGTTGATGTGGTGCAGAGTGTCCCTGGTTCGCGCCCGTGTCGGGGCGAGGGGACGGTTTAAAGTTATACTGTTACACCTGCTGTCTCGACCTTTGAATGATCGGCTATGAAAAGCCAACTGACATTTACTCCTCTGAGGTGCTGACCTGTTTCACCCTCTATAACCACTGTGCTTATTATTTGACCCTGCTGGTAATCTATGAATGTTTTAACATATTGAACAACAGCCAGATGGACTGGCCACCTCTCAGAGCCTGGTTCCTCTCTAGGTTTCTTCCTAGTTTCCTGGCTTTCTAGGGAGTTTTTCCTAGCCACCATGCTTCTACATCTGCATTGCTTGCTGTTTGGGGTTTTAGGCTGGGTTTCTGTATAAGCACTTTGTGACATCTTCTGATGTAAAAAGGGCTTTATAAATACATTTGATTGATATTGCTATATTTTATGCCCCCGTTAAAAACACTGTACAAGCTTGCGCAGGTGAGGTACCTGCTATACAATACAACAGGCATTGGTCCAGTCACATTCCAATGAACCAAACATTCCAGTGAACCAAACAGGCTAATTGGTTCGTAGACATGCTAAATGTAGGTACATGTACTAAATGAACAGTACAAGAGTGTAGGTACATCTACATTACATAAACAGCATATACAAGAGCGATTTACACCAATTGAAATAGCCAACCAGCACCACAAAATGACTAATGCTAACAAGGCTAATATCGCTAGCTAGCATGCTAAATGCCCATTCATTCTTAATGCAAATGCTAACGCTAAACACTAGCGGAAGTGTATGAGCTAGCTAACAAGCTCAACACAATTATTTACAACAGACGCTACTTGACAAATTCACAAGACAAAGATCTCTTGGAACTTTAGTTTAGCTGCACGCTCAATAAACCATCAGAACAGCAAGGTACACTACATGACCAAAAGTATGTGGACACCTGTTGAGTACACTACATGACCAAAAGTATGTGGACACCTGCTTGTCGAACATCTCATTCTAAAATCATGGGCATTAATATGTAGTTGGTTCCCCCTTTGCTGCTGTAACAGCCTATAGTTTAGCTACATGCTCAATAAACCATCAGAACAGCAAAGGTACACTACTGGTGAGTACTACTGAGCACTACTGCTGTAGTTGGTTCCCTTTGCTGCTGTAACAGCCTCCACTTTTCTGGGAAGGCTTTCCACTAGATGTTGGAACATTGATGGTGGGATTTGCCTTCATTCAGCCACAGGTGCATTAGTGAGGTTGGGCACTGATGTTGGGCGATTAGGCCTGGCTCACGGTTGGCGTCCCAATTCATCCCAAAATTGTTCGATGTGGTTGAGGTCAGGGCTCTGTGCAGGCCAGTGAAGTTCTTCCACACTGATCTTGACAAACCATTTCTGTACGGACCTCACTTGTGCTCTAGGGAATTGTCCTGCAGAAGCACGAAACGGCCGTGCCCAAACTGTTGCCACAAACTGAAAGCACAGAATCGTCTAGAACAGTGGTCACCAACCGTTTCTGAGTGGAGATCACTTTCGCAGTCAAAGGTCTCGAGTTTGCACCTTTCAAAACCCTCACTTCTCCTTATATGGCACCTTTCAAACCCCCCCCCCCTCTTCTCCTTATATGGTTCCTTTCAAAACCCCCTCACTTCTCCTTATATGGTTCCTTTCAAACCCCCCCTCTTCTCCTTATATGGTTCCTTTCAACCCCCCCCCCCCCCCCCTTCTCCTTATATGGTTCCTTTCAAACCCACCCCCAATTCTCCTTATATGGTTCCTTTCAAAACCCCCCCTCTTCTCCTTATATGGTACCTTTCAAACCCCCCCCCCCCCCCCCCCCCCCCCCACTTCTCCTTATATGGTTCCTTTCAAACCCCCCCTCTTCTCCTTATATGGTTCCTTTCAAAACCCCCCCACTTCTCCTTATATGGTTCCTTTCTAACCCTCACTTCTCCTTATATGGTTCCTTTCTAACCCCCTCCCCCTCTACTCCTTATATGGTTCCTTTCTAACCCCCCACTTCTCCTTATATGGTTCCTTTCTAACCCCCCATTTTCCCAGAGAGATATACTGGTAGCAGCATAGAGACCTGGAAGGATGACTGCTCGGAAAGTATTCAGACCCCTTCACTTTTTACACATATTGTTACATTACAGCCTTATTCTAAAATTGATTACATTTTCCTCATCAATCTACACATAATATCCCATTATGACAAAGCAAAGACAGTTGTTTTTTTTGGTATTTGTAAAGTTATTTTGGATGATAATTAAGTTTAGTGGTCAAGGTTTCCAAATCTGTATAGCAATCAAGGATCAATTGTTCCTACACTGAACAAAAATATAAACGCAACATGTAAAGTGTTGGTCCCATGTTTCATGAGCTGAAACAAAAGATCCCAGAAATTGTCCATATGCACAAAAAGCTTATTTCTCTCAAAATGTTTTCACAAATTTGTTTACATCCCTGTTAGTGAGCATTTCTCCTTTGCCAAGATAGTCCATCCATCCAACAGGTGTGCTATATCAAGAAGCTGATTAAACAGCATAATCATTACACAGGTGCACCTTGTGTTGGGGACAATAAAAGGCCACTATAAAATGTGCAGTTGTGTCACACAAACCCAATGCCACAGATGTCTCAAGTTGAGGGAGCATGCAAATGGCATGCTGACTGCAGGAATGTCCACCAGAGCTGTTGCCAGAGAATTAAATGCTAATTTCTCTGCCATAAGCCACCTCCAACATAATTTTAGAGAATTTGGCAGTACGTCCAACCGGCCTCACAACCGCAGACAACGTGTATGGTGTCGTTGGGAGAGTGGTTTGCTGATGTCAACGTTGTGAACAGAGTGCCCAATGGTGGCGGTGGGGTTATGGTATGGGCAGGCATAAGCAACGGACAACAAACAAAATTGCATTTTATCTATGGCAATTTGATTGCACAGAAATACCGTGACGAGATCCTGAGGCCCATTGTTGTGCCATTCATCTGCCGCCATCACCTCATGTTTCAGCATGATAATGCACGGCCCCATGTTGCAAGGATCTGTACACAATTCCTGGAAGCTGAAAATGTCCCAGTTCTTCCATGGCCTGCAAACTCACCAGACATGTCTCCCATTGAGCATGTTTGGGATGCTCTGGATCGACGCGTACGACAGCGTGTTCCAGTTCCCCCCAAAATATCCAGCGACTTCACAGAGCCATTCAAGCGGAGTGGGACAACATTCCACAGGCCACAATCAACAGCCTGATCAACTCTATGTGAAGGAGATGTGTCGCACTGCATGAGGCAAATGGTCACACCAGATACTGACTTGTTTTTTAAACCACGCCTGTAGTTTGTTTTAAAGGATATCTGTGACCAACAGATGCATGTCTATATTCCCAGTCATGTGAAATCCATAGATTAGGGCCTAATTAATTTATATCAATTGACTGATTTCTGTATATAAATTTTAACTCAGTAAAATCTTTGAAACTGTTGCATGTTGCGTTGATATTTTTGTTCAGTATAGACAGAGCGTATCACACTTGACCAAATCCTCATCCTCAGCTAATCAAAAGGAACGGTTTAGCACCAATGTGGCACTGGAGTCAGAATGGCAACAGAAATGTGTGGAGCTGCTGTCCAAGCAAAGAGAAAGCACAGCCACGTCGGGGCTAAAACCACTTCTACAAAATGTTGAAATGGCGGGCCTCCCGGGTGGCGCAGTGGTCTAGGGTCGCTAGCTGTGCCACCAGAGATTCTGGGTTCGCGCCCATGCTCTGTCGCAGCCGGCCGCGACCGGGAGGTCCGTGGGGCGACGCATAATTGGCCTAGCGTCGTCCGGGTTAGGGAGGGTATGGCCGGTAGGGATATCCTCCATCGTGCAGGGAGTAAAATTAAAAAAAAATAAAAAAATGCTGAAATGGTGATCATAAAGACTAAACAGTTTATTAATTTACTAGAACTATTGCTGACTATCAGTAGATCTACATACGAACCTATTCTACATAGTTGTATCTCTGGTGTGATCCGCAGCATTCTCCGTAGCAGATCATTCTCTTCCTGGTACTCTGCTACAGTTTCCTCAACCGCACCAAAAATCTCCACAGCAGCAGATGCCGTTAAACATTCATTTAACAACACACGAAACAACTGTAGTTTAGATGTTTTCAGTGGACTGAGAGTTGGGTGTTCAGCTAGTACGGCTTCTTGACATGGGTCCTCCTGATCACATTCACTTTTCACACAGGAAGGAGTGAATATGGAGTCTTTGGTATCAACGAGCCCTTGAAGCTGCTCTTCCTCCTGACTGGTCCTGACTTCCTCCTGTTCCTCTTTAATCTGTGTGGTCTCTGGGTCCTCCTGCCCCAGACTGGGGCTCCAATCCTGCTCACAGTGCTGCTGCTCAGGGGGAACCTCCTCTTCAGAGACAGAGAGCTGCAGGGAGTCTGGAGGGAAGGAGAGGAGGAGCACAGGTTACCTATATAGACTTTAGACATGCCTGAGTGCACAATGCCATTTCAAAATGCTTTTGTTGACTCAGACAAAAAATATATATTTTTATTTGTTTATTATATATTTTTATATAATAATTTTTATTATTTTTTTTATTTTTATCTGTTTACGATGTTCCAATACAAAAAACAGATGTACAAACATTGACATTCACTGCAGTATTGAATGGAAACACAAATGTAGAGGACAAAACAAAACTTAACACACATATTCAGAAAAAACTAAAATTCCTACTCATAGAAGCATGCCACATCGACTTGGTACTGGTACCCTGTGTATATAGCTATACTGGTACCCTGTGTATATAGCTATACTGGTACCCTGTGTATACAGCTATACTGGTACCCTGTGTATACAGCTATACTGGTACCCTGTGTATACAGCTATACTGGTACCCTGTGTGTATAGTCATACTGATACCCTGTGTATATAGCTATACTGGTACCCTGTGTATACAGCTATACTGGTACCCTGTGTATATAGTCATACTGGTACCCTGTGTATATAGCTATACTGGTACCCTGTGTATATAGCCATACCGGTACCCCGTGTATATAGTCATACCGGTACCCCGTGTATACAACAGTATCGTTACTCATTGTCAGGGTTCTCCACAGGATTTTTTAACAAGGTGGTGCTACTGAGTACGAGGGCGGTGCCCCACTCTGGACTCGGAGATTTTAGCGTTTTCTTACACCTGTAACTGCCATGTCCTGCAATCTAAAGCAAAACATGTCCTAATATGATAACACATTTTACATAGTGGAGCATTCAGTCCACAAGATGGCGCAGCGCCTCTCGCATTCTTTAGGGAGAACCCTGATTACGTATTTATTATTCGTGTTATCTTTATTATTTCTATCCCTGCGTTGTTGGAGGGACATAAGTAAGCATTTCACTGTTAGTTTATTCCTGTTTACGAAGCATGTGACAAATACAATTAGATTTGAAGGCTTTAGATAAGTAATGAAATATGCAGACAACTATATAATCATAGGCCTACATTATAATTGTAAATGGCTTCAATGGTTTATTTAATCTTGTAAATTACACATTCTTCACATCTTGATTGCTGGAGGCCTGTAGCCCAATATATACAGTAGTTAGGTAGGTAGAACATCTAATTAAAAACATTTGGTCGAAATTGTGATTTCTATTTACCTAAGCAGTTTACTAATTGAGTAGAACTATAGTTAACTATCAGTAGATCTACATACGAACCTCTTCTACATAGTTTTATCTCCGGTGTGATCCCCAACAGTCTCCGTAGCCGATCATTCTCCTCCTGGTACTCCACTACCGTTTTCTCAACTTTCCCGAAAATATCCACAGCAGCCGTCGTTAAGCGCTCATTTAAAAACACACGAAACAACTGTAGTTTGGACATATTTCAGACGACTGGGAGTTGGGTAGCCTATTTAGTCAGTAGCTAGCTAGGTCTTTCTTTACTCCACAAAAATAACGTTCAAAATCAAAACAATGTCACCTCAGAGAGGATCAGGCGAGGTTACACTCTCGACAAAAATAAGCCCGATGGTTTCTATGGTTTTATTTCGGACCAAATCTTGTCGCCTGCATTCCCACTTTTGGGACAACGACTTCTATTGTCAGTACTGAGTGACATGAGCATCTCATCATTACATACAGATCTCTGTTCACCTCCAATCCTACTTCCGTGTTCTAGTCAAGGAATTTTAGAAAACTCGAGGAATTTTAGAAAACTCCTTGGTTCTACTCGAACCCGGAAACATACAACAGCGTCGCCAGCTGGATGGGGGTTTATTATTGTGCAAGGCAGCCAGCCTACAGACCAGAGGTGTATACTACAAAGCATGTCCCTGAGTTAGCCAGCTAACTTTCCTAAATATTCTTAACTTACAAAAATATATTTAAGCTTGAAATGGGCATGGTCAGTTTGACCCATTCAAAAACACATATCAAAGTTTAGCTTTCTCAATAATATCACATATGGAAACCATTAATTCCATTCCAGCCATTACAATGAGGCTGTCCTCCTATAGGTCCTCCCACCAGCCTCCACTGCCAGTAGTAAAGTAGTAAAGGGGAATTATAACTACATGTAGACAAACAGTGGTTATCATCAATATAGGATGATGTCGAATAATCAATTCATCATCAGGAGTCGACTGTATATCATTTCTCCATATACGAGATGAAATCAATATCATCAATGAGCAGCATTAGGTCAGACTTGATGAGAAATGTTTTTTCTGGAAAGTATCACTACCATTTTATATGAATCAATAACATCAGTCAAAACATTCTCTCAATATCCTGAGAGACATTCCAAAATAAATGACCAGATATGCAGATATTATTTAAGTGATAATGCCCAAGATTTCTGTGTTTGCAGAATATATTGGCATGTGTGTTGTTAGGCCCGAGACGAAGTCAAGGGGCTGCAAACCGTGCCAATATGTCCTCCAAACACCGGCTTCAAGGGCATTATCACTTAAATAACAATAGAATAACATTTAGCAGAAACGTAAATACAAGGGCGTCACTCAAACAAATTTACAGTAGAATATTGTGTCTGGGGTGTGTTACGGGTCTTCCTGCATTTATTTAAGCTGTTTTCTAGTGACATTTATTTGGATACATCCATAACAATGAGCTAATGAGGTGTGATTTCACCTGGCGTAGAAAATGTGGTCTCTCGTCAGGACACTGTTGTTCAGAGACGAACTAACCAACAACACAGTAACACAATGACTTCAAACTGAAGCTGAAAAGGCTGCAAACTAGCTGACATCATAAAAATGATGTCAGCTGATTCATGATTTCAACTGGCTAAGAAACGCTGCCTGTCTGTCTCCTCCTGACATGTTCATTACCATGGGACAGCTGGAGATCGAATTTGAATATTGAAACAATGTTGCAAAAGTCAGAGAGACAAACAGCAAGGTTTATACAAATCTTTGAAAACTAAATGTTAGACTAAAATGTGAGGTAATGTCTAGATGCTTTTTATAGTGGAGATCAAGTTTATAAATTGTTTAGTTGGGTTGCTCATTGGATTGGATGGAACAGAGTAAACAGTCCAGACCAATCAGCATTCAGGATTAGACCCACCCGTTGTATAATCTGTTGTTATTCTATTGTCATTCGACTGTTATTCTATTGTTATTCTACTGTTATTCTATTATATTGTTATTCTACTGTTATTATATTGTTATTCTATTGTTATTCAACTGTTATTACATTGTTATTCTACTGTTATTATATTGTTATTCTACTGTTATTATATTGCTATTCTACTGTTATATTGTTATTCTATTGGTATTCTACTGTTATTACATTGTTGTTCAACTGTTATTACATTGTTATTCTATTGTTATTCTACTGTTATTATATTGTTATTCTACTGTTATTATATTGCTATTCTACTGTTATATTGTTATTCTATTGTTATTCTACTGTTATTCTATTGTTATTCTACTGTTATTCTTTTTTTTTATACTTTGTTTTTATTGCAGGAACACAAAGAAAGTACAAATAAAGTAAAATAAAAGAACAAAAATGATCTGGCAGTTACAGTGCACTTCATACCTTCATCATCATATCATCATATTAGTTACATTAGCATCTTTGAATTAGACCTTTTCCAAGTATGAAACCCATTTCTCCCAGTATTCCTGACCTCTCTCCTGTTGAGTTCTTAAAGCAAAGGTCATACGCTCCATGTGGTGTATTTCTTCTACAATGTCTATCCATTGTGTCACTGTGGAAGGGTCTTTTTGTAGCCATTTCCTAGTGATAGCCTTTTTACTGGCTGCCAGTAGGACCTTCAAGAGGTACTTTTCTCGATTGTGTAAGTTATCTGGTATTTCACCCAAGTACAAAGAAATGAATGTTTGTTCTATGTCAAATCCCATTATTTTTCCAATGTTAGATCTTATTTCTCCCCAGTAAGTTTCGATTGCGGGGCAGGACCAAAAGATATGAGAGTGGTCCGCCCTCAATAGACCGCATTCTCTCCAACAAGGGTGTGGTGAGCCAGTCTGTTTTGATTTCAGTTTAGGTGTTATGAAGAAACGTATAACATTCTTCCAACAGAATTCTCTCCATGACCTTGAGTTGGTGGAGCTTTGTTGAGTCTCTAATATGTTCAACCATGTTTCATCAGTTATTTCAATGTTAAGTTCCTCCTCCCATTTCATTTTAATATAGTTTGTAGAATGTTTCTTTGAGGATTGAATACCCAAGTAGAGATTTGAAATCATTTTTTTGTTACTCCCCAAGTTGTATGTGTTAGTGAATACTTGGATTAATTTTGGAGGTGCTCGAGGGTCAGTCACTTTTATCTCCCTTAAGAAATAGTGTCGGACTTGTAGGTATCTGTAAAAATCTTGTTTATCCAAGCCATGTTTTTTTACTTAAGTCCTGGAAGTTATCTAGGTTCCCATTCCTTATAATTGTACTGAATGATGTGATGCCTTTCTGCGTCCATTGTTTAAATCTGCTGTCCTGAGTTGCAAGGATGAAGCTGGGGTCGTATGCGGGCCAACTCAGCAGTTTGATCTCTCTGTCTAAATTATTTTGCTTAACTACCCTAAACCATGTCTTCAGAGAGAAATTAATCCACTAATTTTGTCTATTGTATATTTCTTTTACCATGTCCTTATTTCCCAAAACTGACTGTATGGGTATCCCTGTCAAAGTAGTCTCGATGTCTTTCCATTTGGATTCGTATTCTGAATTGCACCAACAAACCAGGGGTCTCAATTGGGCTGACACATAATAATCTTTTAGGTTTGGTAAGGCCATACCCCCACAGTTTTTTGGTAATTGTAATGTTGTATATCTAGTTCTTGGTCTCTTACTGTTCCAGATAAACCTTGATATCCGTTTATCCCATTCCCTAAACTGTTTAGGTGGGATTTCTATGGGCAGTGATTGGAACAAATACAATAACCTCGGCAGGATGTTCATTTTGATTGTTTCAATTCTACTACTAAGATCTAAGGGAAGTGAGTTCCACCTGTCTAGGTCATCATATATTTTCTTGTTGATGTGATCGTAATTCATGCAATAAAGTTTGGGTGTATCTTTTGGTAGGTATACTCCAAGATATTTAATGGATGAAGAGGTCCAGGTGAAGTTATACCTATTCTTCAGCTCTTCCTGTGGGGTATAATTATATACTAGGGCTTGGGTCTTGTGTACGTTAAGCACATACCCTGAATATGTTCCAAATGTTTGTAGAACATCCATCAATCTAGGTACGCTTGAGCCTGGGTCTTTAAGGAATAACAGAACGTCATCCGCATACATGCATATCTTATGTTCACTGTCTCTTATTGTTATTCCCTCTAAGGTTGGGTCCTGTCTTATTGCCTGTGCTAATGGTTCGAGGTACAAGGAGAAGAGCGTGGGTGAAAGATTACAGCCTTGTCTTGCCCCTCGCTCTAATTTTATCGTTCATGTCAAATGTCCATTTATCTTTATTCTAGCGGTCGGACATGAATACAGTGTTTTGATGCACTGTATCACTTCTTTGTTGAAACCAAATCTTTCCATAACTTGGAATAGGTAATCCCATCCCACTGAATCAAATGCTTTTTCTGCATCTAGACTGATTAATATTGCACTTGTCTTATTCTGAGTAATGTGGTACATGACATGTAGTGTTCTCCTTATATTGTCCTGTGTCTGCCTATTTTGTATGAAACCAGTTTGATCTCCGTCAATCAATTCTGGGATTATGTTCTCCATTCTTTTGGCTATTATTGATGCATATAGTTTATAATCTGTGTTAAGAATTGCGATAGGTCTATATGAACTGCATTCTTTCTTATCTTTACCCTCTTTTGGGATTACAGATATGATGGCCTCTCTCCATGACGGTGGGAGACCCCCCTCCCTCAGAGTCCAGTTAAAACAGGCCTTAAGTAGAGGTGTTAGTTGTTCTCTGAAGGTCTTGAACCATTCTGAAGGGAAGCCATCAGTGCCTGGAGACTTGTTGACTTTTTGTTGAGATATTGCTTTATTAATTTCTTCGGTGGATATTTCTAAAGTTAGTCTATCATTTTGCTCTGTCCCAATTGAGGGGAGATCAAGTGAGTTCAAAAAGTGCTCTATTGTCTGTGCATCTGCCTTCTCTGGTTGCTTGTACAGATTTGTGTAATATGATTCAAATGCATTCTGTATTTCATCTAATTTGCATGTGATCTTTTTTGTTTTGGGGTCTTTTATTTTAAAAATGGTATTCTGTGCTTGTTGTTTCCTGAGTCTCCATGCTAGTAATTTGGTTGCCTTTGAGCCTGCTTCATAATATAGAACCTAAGCTTTTTCTCTACTTCTTCTCTATAAATCTGGTCAATTTCCTGTTTTACCTTTTGAATCTCTCATAATATAAGAGGGTCTTTGTATTGACTATGAGATCGTTCTAAGTTTCTTAGGGTTTCCTGTAATTTCAGCAGTTTCTGTGCTTTAATCTTTTTCTTGAGAGACGATGTGGCTATGATTTTTCCTCTAATAACCGCCTTAGCTGCATCCCACAGTATAGCAGGAGATACTTCCCCATTATCATTATTCTCCAGATAGATGTTCAATTCTGTCTTTATTGATTCCTTGAATGCTGGATCATTCAGCATGCTTGTATTAAGTCTCCATGTAGTATTTCTTGGTTTGCTATCAAGGTGTAGAGTGAGGTAAACTCCATTATGATCTGATAAGTCGCTCTGCCCGATCCTACAATCCTTAAGCCTGTGTCTATCTGCACTGTACATAAAAAAGTAGTCTAACCTGGAGTATTCAGTGTGGCGGGCTGAGTAAAAAGTATATTCCTTATCGGTCTTGTGGGTGTCACGCCATACATCGAGCAGTCCTAGATCCTGCAGTATCCTATTGATCTTTTTGGCAACTAGGCTCATTTTCCTATTTTGATTTGTGCTGTCCAATTTTGAGTTTAGAATTGTGTTAAAATCCCCTCCACAGATAAGGGTGCCAGTGGTTTCTGTGGCAATTAAATCAAACACCTTCCTATAGAAGACCATGTCACTCCCTGGGGGTGCGTATACATTAAATAATGTAACTTCCTTGTTATCCAGTTTACATTTAACAAGTATAAATCTACCCTCCTTGTCTTTTATTTCTGACATAAACTCAAAATTAACTGAATTTGGGATCAAGATTGCAACTCCCCTTCTACCCATTTTGTAAGAAGAAAAAAAAGTGTTCCTATATCCCATTTTCTTGGGTTTCTCGTGTTCAGGTGTGGATAAGTGAGTTTCCTGCCAGAATAGTATGTCAACTCTCTCCCGTTTCATCTTTGCTATTACCTTACTTCTCTTGATGGCACTCCCCAGTCCGTTTACATTGAGACTTATGACCTTAAATTCCCGATGATGCATCGATATAAAAAAAAAAAAAACTGTGCACCATATCTGCCTGCTTATCATGAACCTAAAAATGAACGAAAATTCAAGAACGATAATAAAGTAAACCAAAGTGGGAAAGTACTTTGGTATTTGGACTCCCATGTCAGAGGACTGTCTCTTGCCTCTGGGGTTTGAGGGGATGAGCCTGTCCGCAGGATGGGCCCCTCGCTCAGATATGAAAATGCGTGACGTAGTCACAAACAAGACCTGGTGGAAGCGAAAATAATAAGGGCGCCTATTTCGTCGCTTATACACATCGGTTAATTACAAATGAAAACTATATCGGTCATGCGTGCATATCATGAATCCTCCCCTTGATATGCCCTTCTGTCGCCCCGTTGTCAATGTGTCATTAATCCTTAGCTAATATATATGTTATTAACGTGACGCTACTTAATGTGTTCATAAAGAACACATGCTTTTGGGTACTGTAAGAATTTCTAGCTTAAACATATGCCTGGCAATGTAATAACCATATTACTATGATGAAGCTGTTATAACACATAGGACTTCCCTATTTTCACAAGAGGCTAATTACACACACATGCAGAAGAGCAGATAGCTGACACAACACAGCTTACAGAAGATGACCCAATGTGTCCACTCACTGAGAATATCAGGAAGCGCCCCTGCTGATCACTGACAACATATCTTGTGACAACATGAGCCACATTGACACACCAGACTTTGGAAACAGGAACAACACAGACGCACACACCAAATCTCCTGCTTAGCTGAACATTTGGTAACAAAGAACTTTGCTGCAAGACTCAGAAGGATGACGCCCAGCTCAACAGGACCAATCTGAGGAGACAACACCCTGTCCAGAACCAACCAGAGGACCAGAACTTCTAGACTCAACCTACATTCTTTACTGTATAAAATGTCTATGCACCATGAATTCGGGGCTCTTTCTGCTGGTTCCTTATGAGCTGAATGAACGAGTCCGTATACGCTTGTACCAGATATCTTTACTCTTAAATAAACTGTCGCTTGTCATACAATTTACCACCTTGTCTGAATCGATCCTTGACCGGCTCACCCTTCTCCATATCCCATTATCAACAGTACTCACCCTTGTTCAGCATTGGGGGAAAATAGGGGAGATATTTTATCTATTGCAATGTCAACCGTAACAACCCAAAGTCTTAACAGCTGCGGTAACTATTAATTCTGTTAAATCCGATTCAGTGTCTTTCATCTTCCCGTTGGAAATGCCTGAGTCTCTCTCGGATGTGAACGTCCTCTCGCCGAGATGGTTTCCCTCTTTCTCCATGACCTTGCTTGTTGACAGCGATCCATGGGAGAGCCTGCTCGAGTCTTTCCGCTGGTGATGTCGCCTTTCTCCTGGCGGTATACTCCACTGGGAAGCCCCTTGACTTCAGGTCCTCAGCCGCCTCGTCTGCATGCTCGTATGTAACCGGGCCATTTTTCAGAAATACCCGCATTTTTGCCGGGTATGGTGTTTGGAAGCGAATACACTTCTCTTTAAGTGCTTTCTTAATGGGGGTGTATTCTTTCCTTCTTTTCAGTATCTCTCCCGCGTAGTCATGATCAAAGAACACTCGTTGGCCTTGGAAGTTAACAGGTTTTTTCCAGGTAGCATGTAAAACTTTCTCTTTGACTGAGAATTTTAGGAACCGTATTACTATGGATCTTGGTGGGGCGCCGCTGGGGGGATTTGAGGCCAGAGCTCGGTGTGCTCTCTCGATTCCCAGGTCAGTGTCGTCGTCAAGTATGTCCTTGAATAGACCCTCCACGAAGTTGGGCATAGAGTCTTTTTCTGCGCCCTCTACTACGTTATAAAGTTTAATGTTGTTTCGACGTGAGAAACCTTCGAGTTCTGTCACTTTTGCCTGTAGTGCATGTTGGCTTTTCAGTGACTGTTCAAGTATTTCCTTGACTGCGAAGTTCCACGTGTCCGTTTCCCCAATGAGCTGTTCTGCGTCCCCCATTCTTGTAGATATGCTGTGAAGTTCTAATTTGTTTTCTTCCAGTTTCTGGTTAATGTCCTTCTTGAACTCATTTAGTTATTTTCTTACATCTTCTCGAAGTTCCTCTCGTAAGCCTGTGAGCGTCTCGCGCAATTCCTCCTTCATCACCTCACGAAATGAGGGTTCTTTTGCTGCTGCTATCTTATTTGCGCTAGCATTAGCCATTTCGGGTTCTTCGACGATTATATCTTCTGCTGTCTTGTTACGGGCTGTTGTTGTAGCTCCACGACCTTTTCCTGTTTTCCCCTTTTCCATTTTGCGTAAGTTATTATAATGCTCGGAGTAAATACTTGAATTTGGGGGGGAAATTCACAACCGATGTGCAGTACGAAAAACTAGGCTGCCATTTCCTAAGTTGCGTCACCCTACTCATTCTATTCTACTGTTATTCTATTGTTATTCTACTGTTCTATTGTTATTCAACTATTCTATTGTTATTCTACTGTTATTCCACTGTTATTCTATTGTTGTTCTACTGTTATATTGTTATTCAACTGTTATTCTATTGTTATTCTATCGTTCTATTGTTATTCTACTGTTATTCTATTGTTGTTCTACTCTTATTCTACTGTTATTCTCTACGGCTGGCCATGCTTTCCTCCTGGCTACCCAAACCCCGGCCAACAGCTCCGCAGCTTCTTGCCCAAGCCTCCCCAGCTTCTCCTTCACCCAAATCCAGATAGCAGATGTTCTGAAACAGCTGCAAAACCTGGACCCGTACAAATCAGCTGGGCTAGACAATCTGAACCCTCTCTTTCTAAAATTATCCGCCGCCATTGTTACAACCCCTATTACCAGTCAGTTCAACCTCTCTTTCGTATCGTCCGAGATTCCTAAAGATTGGAAAGCTGACGCGGTCATCTCCCTCTTCAAAGGGTGTGACACTCTAGACCCAAACTCCTACAGACCTATATCTATCCTGCCCTGCCTTTCTAAAGTCTTCGAAAGCCAAGTTAACAAACAGATCACTGATCATTTCGAATCCCACCATACCTTCTCCGCTGTGCAATCTGGTTTCTGAGTGGGTGCACCTCAGCCACGCTCAAGGCACTAAATGATATCATAACCGCCATCGATAAAAGACAGTACTATGCAGCCATCTTCATCGACCTGGCCAAGGCTTTCGACTCTGTCAATCACCGTATTCTTATCAGCAGACTCAACAACCTTGGTTTCTCAAATGACTGCCTCGCCTGGTTCACCAACTACTTCTCAGATAGAGTTCAGTGTGTCAAATCGGAGGGCCTGTTGTCCGGACCTCTGGCAGTCTCTATGGGGGTACCACAGTGTTCAATTCTCGGACCGACTCTTTTCTCTGTATATATCAACGATGTCGCTCTTGCTGCGGGTGATTCCTTGATCCACCTCTACGCAGACGACATCATTCTGTATACTTCTGGCCCTTCTTTGGACACTGTGGACACACTTAACAAACCTCCAAACAAGCTTCAATGCCATACAACACTCCTTCCATGGCCTCCAATTGCTCTTAAACGCTAGTAAAACTAAATGCATGCTCTTCAACCGATCGCTGCCCGCACCCGCCCGCCCGACTAGCATCACTACTCTGGACGGTTCTGACTTAGAATATGTGGACAACTACAAATACCTAGGTGTCTGGTTAGACTGTAAAATCTCCTTCCAGACTCACATTAAGCATCTCCAATCCAAAATTAAATCTAGAATTGGCTTCCAATTTCGCAACAAAGCCTCCTTCACTCACGTTGCCAAACATACCCTCGTAAAACTGACTATTCTACCGATCCTCGACTTCGGCAATGTCATTTACAAAATAGCCTCCAATACTCTACTCAGCAAACTGGATGCAGTCTATGACAGTGCCATCCGTTTTGTCACCAAAGCCCCATATACCACCACTGCGATCTGTATGCTCTCGTCGGCTGGCCCTCGCTACATATTCGTCGCTAGACCCACTGGCTCTAGGTCATCTATAAGTCTTTGCTAGGTACAGCCCCGCCTTATCTCAGCTCACTGGTCACCATAACACCCACCCGTAGCACGCGCTCCAGCAGGTATATCTCACTGGTCATCCCCAAAGCCAACACCTACTTTGTCCGCCTTTCCTTCCAGTTCGCTGCTGCCAATGACTGGAACGAATTGCAAAAATCGCTGAAGTTGGAGACTTTTATCTCCCTCACTAACTTGAAGCATCAGCTATCTGAGCAGCTTACCGATCGCTGCAGCTGTACATAGTCCATCTGTAAATAGCCCATCCAGTCTACCTACCTCATCCCCATATAGTTTTTATTTACTTTTTTGCTCTTTTGCACACCAGAATTTCTACTTGCACATCATCATCTGCACATCTATCACTCCAGTGTTAATTTGCTAAATTGTAATTACTTCGCTACTATGGCCTATTTATTGCCTTACCTCCTTACTCCATTTGCACACACTGTATATATATTTTTCTATTGTGTTATTGAATGTATGTTTGTTTTACTCTATGTGTAACTCTGTGTTGTTGTTTTTTGTCACACTGCTTTGCTTTATCATGGTCAGATCGCAGTTGTAAATGAGAACTTGTTCTCAACTGGCCTACCTGGTTAAATAAAGGTGAATAAAAAATAAAAAATAAATTATATTGTTATTCTACTGTTCTACCGTTATTCTATTGTTATTTTATTGTTAATTGACTGTTATTCTACTGTTATTCTATTGTTACTGTATTGAGCATATATTTTGTACTTACTTTTTTATTTTATATTGTTGTTGTCAAGAGGTGAACCAAGAGGTAAGCATTTCATTGTAGTGTGTACTGTACACCAGGGCTGTTCAATGGGCAGGATTCGGTTATTTTTTTTATTTTTTTTTAAATTATTTTTTATTTTTATTAAATTTTATCCCCTTTTCTCCCCAAATTTCGTGGTATCCAATCGCTAGTAATTACTATCTTGTCTCATCGCTACAACTCCCGTACGGGCTCGGGAGAGACGAAGGTCGAAAGCCATGCGTCCTCCGAAGCACAACCAAGCCGCACTGCTTCTTTAACACAGCGCGCCTCCAACCCGGAAGCCAGCCGCACCAATGTGTCGGAGGAAACACCGTGCACCTGGCCCCCTTGGTTAGCGCGCACTGCGCCCGGCCCGCCACAGGAGTCGCTGGAGCGCGATGAGACAAGGATATCCCTACCGGCCAAAACCTCCCTAACCCGGACGACGCTAGCCCAATTGTGCGTCGCCCCACGGACCTCCCGGTCGCGGCCGGCTGCGACAGAGCCTGGGCGCGAACCCAGAGACTCTGGTGGCGCAGTTAGCACTGCGATGCAGTGCCCTAGACCACTGCGCCACCCGGGAGGCCCAGGATTCGGTTATTTTTTAACAACACCTGGGTCACACAGGGGAGGCAGCCCGGTTACAGAACCGATACAGTCAACTTTCACTCGGTGTAAAACACCTACACGGGCGCCCGGGCCAGATTAATAGAACCGCCTGTGTCCGTCCTGGAGGGACAAAACACTTCTGGTTTCCATCCGCTCCTTCTAAGCAGGGACTCATTCTAAATAGCACGATAATGAAAATGCCAGTTCACTTAAAAACTAGCCGTCGTTCAATCTCCTTGTGTAACAGTTGAGATAATGGTACAATTCAGAGTACCAGGCAGTTCCCATCCCTGGATTGAGGTACATTTTCCAAGCCTATGTTGAGGTAAAAATCAGAGTACGATACTTTTGAGTATGATGCTTGTATGGATATGAACCCCAATATATATTCATGTCATCAACACCAATCAATTGCATTACAGCAGAGGACTGTACGTAATGATGTGATGCTCATTTAACTCCGCCCTAACAATGGGAGTCGTTGTGGCAACGGTGAGAAGGCAGGCGACAAGTTTTAGGTACGAAAAAAGCACAATTTCTACGGAAGTCCAGGGAGGACATATGAATAAATATAAAAAAAGTTCCATCGTTATGTCAAGATCGCGACCTCTTTATCTCATGATCACGACATAAAAGTTATGCCAATATCACGACCTCTTTGTCTCATGATCACGACATAACAAAAGTTGTTTTGTCAAGATCACAAAATAATCAAAACTACCACGCATCAACAATTAATTTATTCAGGAGCATGATAACCACTTTCTCAAGGAGCCATGTGCCTGCATTGATGCAATGCAGGTTATTTAAGCCCTGAACAATGCCTGACAGGCAGGCCTGTCTCCTAGGCTGTGTGCCGCCTAGGGTGACCACATGTTTGTCACAACAGAACTGATTGGCTCGAACGCATTAAGGAAAGAAATTCCACAAATTAACTTTTAATAAGGCACACCTGTTAATTGAAATGCATTCCAGGTGACTACCTCATGAAGCTGGTTGAGAGAATGGCAAGAGTTTGCAAAGCTTTCATCAAGGCAAAGGGTGGCTACTTTGAAGAATCTCAAATAAAAAATACATTTTGATTTGTTTAACACATTTTTGGTTAGTACATGATTCCATATGTGTTATTTCCTTTTAATTTAACTAGGCACGTCAGTTAAGAACAAATTCTTGTTTTACAATGAAGGCCTACCCCAGGCCAAACCCGGACGACGTTGTGCCAATTGTGTGCCGTCCTATTGGACCCCGATCACGGCCGGTTGTGATACAGCCCAGGATCGAACCAGGGTCTGTAGTGACACCTCTAGCACAGAGATGCAGTGCCTTAGACCGCTGCGCCACATGGGAGCCCATAGTTTAGATGTCTTCACTATTATTCTACAATGTAGAAAATAGTAACAATTAAGAACAACCCTGGAATGAGTAGGTGTCCAAACTTTTGACTGGTAAAACACACACACACACACACACACACACACACACACACACACACACAGACACAGACACAGACACATAGTGCTTTCAGAAAGTATTCAGACCCCTCGACTTTTTTCATATTTTGTTACGTTACAACCTTATTCTAAAATGTATTAAATAGTTTTTTCCCCCTCAATCTACACCCGTTACCCCAAAATGACAAAGAAAAACAGGTTTTTAGAATTTGTGGCAAATGTATAACATTTTTAAACGGAAATATCGCATTTACATAAGTATTCAGACCCTTTACTCAGTACTTTGTTGAAGCACCTTTGGCAGCAATTACAGTCTTGAGTCTTCTTGGGTATGACGCTCCAAGCTTGGCACACCTGTATTTGGAGAGTTTCTTCTATTCTTCTCTGCAGATCTTCTCATGCTCTGTCAGGTTGGATTGGGAGTGTCGCTGCACAGGTATTTTCAGGTCTCTCCAGAGATGTTCGATCGGGTTCAAGTCCAGGCTCGTGCTGGGCCACTCAAGGCCATTCAGAGACTTGTCCCGAAGCCACTCCTGCGTTGTCTTGGCTGAGTGCTTAGGGTCATTGTCCTGTTGGAAGGTGTACCTTCGCCCCAGTCCGAGAGCTCTGGAGCAGGTTTTCATCAAGGATCTCTCTGTATTTCACTCTGTTCATCTTTACCTCGATCCTGACTAGTCTCCCAGTCCCTGCCGCTGAAAAACATCCCCACAGCATGATGCTGCCACCACCATGCTTCACCGTAGGGATGGTGCCAGGTCTCCTCCAGACGTGATGCTTGGCATTCAGGCCAAAGAGTTCAATCTTGGTTTCATCAGACCAGAGAATCTTGTTTCTCATGGTCTGAGAGTCCTTTAGGTGCCTTTTGGCAAACTCCAAGCGGGCTGTCATGTGCCTTTTACTGAGGAGGGGCTTCCGTCTGGCCACTCTACCATAAAGACCTGATTGGTGGAGTGCTGCAGAGATGGTTGTTCTTCTGCACGGTTTTCCCATCTCTACCGCAGAACTCTGGAGCTCTATCAGAGTGACCATCGGGTTCTTGGTCACCTCCCTCACCAAGGCCCTTCTCCCCCGATTGCTCAGTTTAGCCGGGCGTCCAGCTCTATGAAGAGTCGTGGTTTCAAACTTCTTACATTTAAGAATGATGGAGGCCACTGGATTCGTGGGGACCTTTGTCGTGGTAATTTCCTGTATTACTAAATGATGAGAGAGCAAACCACACACAAGTCAGAGTTATATTTTAAAGTCCATCTTTAATTATATGAGCTTCACCATCGCCCTTTGACTCTCAGATCAATTCAGTGTCTATAAATTAATTCTCTGAGAGTGCTTACAAAACAATTCTTAGTATCTTTTATAGCCAAGATACACCCCTCTCAACTCACATGACGAACCACAGATCTTAGGAACATTACAAAGGGCCTTTTACTTGAAAGAGGAGTATCCCATAGCCAGATAGCATTAGCTATAAATTATCGTTCAGTTTGGTCTCTTTAGACGAGATTCTAATCTCGTTCTTGGTACCACTTAGGACCAAAACATTACCTCATCCAATGGCATATATCAATTGTCAATTCTAGATACTCCCATCTCAAATACACCCCTTCTCCTCCCCACCCTGGAGAAGCACACTAAGGGGAGTGAACCTCTAGATCATATACTATCTCAAGATTCATCAACACATCAGAGGGGTAATACAATGGTTCCAGACACTGCCATACTCCTCCCCCCAATGGGAAAAGAAGGGAGTGACTAGCGTACAGACATAGTGGAGCCTTTCTCCCTTTCTGATATTCTGCAAGTAAATAAAACATCTTATTTATCTATGTTACCTAACTAATACTGATTCAGCTACGACACCTTCAATGCAGCTCTGTCAAAGTGACCATCGGGTTCTTGGTCTCCTCCCTGACCAAGGCCCTTCTCCCCCGATTGCTCAGTTTGGCCGGGCGGCCAGCTCTAGGAAGAGTCTTGGTGGTTCCAAACTTCTTCCATTTAAGAATGATGGAGGCCACTGTGTTCTTGGGGACCTTCAATGCTGCAGAAATGTTTTCGTACCCTTCCCCAGATCTGTGCCTCGACACAATCCTGTCTCGGAGCTCTACGGACAATTCATGGCTTAGTTTTCGCTCTGACATGCACTGTCAACTGTGGGACCTTATATAGACAGGTGTGTGCCTTTCCAAATCATGTCCAATCAATTGAATTTACCACAGGTGGACTCTAATCAAGTTGTAGAAACATCTCAAGGATGATCAATGGAAACAGGATGCACCTGAGCTCAAGTTCTAGTCTCATAGCAAAGGGTCTGAATACTTATGCAAATAAGGTATTTCTGTTTTTTTAGATTTAATACATTTGCAAACATTTCTAAAAACCTATTTTGGCGTTATTATTATGGGGTATTTCGTGTAGATTGATGAGGGGGAAAAATAATTAATCAGTTTTAGAATAAGGCTGTAACATAACAAAATGTCGAAAAACAAAAGGGGTCTGAGCATTCGGAAATGACTTGACTTTTTCCACATTTAGTAATGAAAACAACACAAGGCTGCAACAAGAAACTGAGTTATAGGCTACTTATTACATTGTTGAAATGGTGATCACCTAAACAGTTTATTAATTCACTACAACTATAGCTAGATATAGGTAAAACTTAATACGAACCTATTCTACGTAGTTTTATCTCCGGTGTGATCCGCAGCATTCTCCGTAGCAGATCATTCTCTTCCTGGTACTCTGCTACAGTTTTCTCAACTCCCCCGAAAATCTCCACAGCAGCCGCCGTTAAACGCTCATTTAAAAACACACGAAACAACTGTAGTTTGGACATATTTCAGACGACTGTGAGTTGGGTAGCCTATTTAGTTCAGTCAGTAGCTAGCTAGGTCTTTCTTTACTCCACAAAAATAACGTTCAAAATCAAAACAAAGTTGTTTCCAATTCTACTTCCGTGTTTTTAAATTGTTCTTCTTCTTCAATTATATAATGTGCGTCCGCAAACAAACGTTAAATGTCCATCCTGCCACCTACTATGCTGGAGTGTGAGGTCAATCACGGTTTAACGACATTAGCTCCACATTTCTACCTAACTCAGTACTTCTGAGAAAATAAAAAAAGAGCCCTACTAACTTCTAATAGACCATCCTCCATCCCCCAAACCCCTTCCAACCCCCCAATCTCAATGACCCTACACTTCAATATACTTAAAACAATATAACAATGCATGCACCAGCATTTCATTGACTATACACTCCAGACACAAACTATTCACATGCTTGCCAACCAGATGTAATGACGAGTTCAATATACAAATGTCCTAGACTCAATCGAACAACACCACTTCTTCCTTCCTAATCTGACTTTTGAATATGATGTTACAGGACTGTCATCTGATGAAGAATATCAAGGTTAGTCAAAAATTATATATCTTTTGCCTGTTTGTTACGATCGCTAACCTTGGTCTACCGACTTTTCTGCGGAGGGCATATAAATGCAGGCCCTTGTGCTCAGAGTCCCATCTCTTCTGCCACACATCTATCAAAATGGCTCGGGAACTTACATTTTGCTTCACCTTTACCCTGTGGAACATTAATATCAATTATATCTAGTTTTAACGTTATTTTGGCAATCTGGTCTACAATTTCATTCCCTTCCACACCCGAATTTGTCTGAAACACAGCAGAATAGAATCTCACTACTACACCCAGTCTCTCAATTCTTCATAATAACATTAATACCTCCAATAGTAGGTCACTCCTATTAGACTTGCCAGATGATAAACTATTCAATACAAACAGGGAATCTGAGCAAACAGTGGCGATTTTATCATGGAAATCATGGTGGGGCAAACCATTTATTTTTTATGCATGCCAGAAAAGCCACAACACAACACTAAACAATACATTAATTGCACTATAACGGTGACAAACGGTGCCCACAAACTGTTAGCGCCCACATAAAGCTGTCCCAACAGTAGAGCTTTCCTTCCAGCACAATGGAGTGAATCCTTACCACTGCTACACCTGGCTATCAGTGGAGTCATGTCTGGCAGTGAAACAGTTCATTCAGCCTCATTTACTGTCTTTAAAAAAAACAAAGCTGATATGGCTGACTTGCTGAAACAAATGTGGTTTCTACTGACAATTGAGATGTACAAACTATGGCATAAGGGAACGATGAGCGGTTAAGAGGCCATCTGTAATTTCGATTAAGACATTAATGAGCGAGCTAGGACGTGGTCAATAACTATTTGTTCAGCACTTTTGAAATGTACAGCGACAGAATTCAGAACACGGGCCGTTCTTACAGTATTCTCCATGTACACCAAGTCAGAATCATAGGATAAATAAATGTGGCATATAAGCACACAATGAAAGCTCTTACAATATTCAATGATTACATTTCTCTAAAACAGGCTATAGGCTACATGTGCACCACCAAGTCAGAACAGTAGGAGAAATTATGAGGGAGGAAAGGGACCAAATTATTAGGGTGAGGCACATGGGCTACTAACAGCTTACTACACAACATACACTTAGTATTACTTTCTTAGCCACAGTATACACATCTCCCTGGCATTTAACATCAGCCCGCCACAAGGAGTCGCTAGAGCATGATGAGACAAGGACATCCCGGCTGGCCAAACCCTCCCCTAACCCGGACAGTGCTGGGCCAATTGTGTGCAGCCTCATGGGTATCTATAAATGGCATAATTCTGAGAGGTTGTACGTCCTCCACTGGAGGACAACTACTATCGCCAACAGTTCAACTGAGTATACCGACAGTTCATCTGTTAGTTTTCTACATATCTGCACATCAAATTCAGGAACGTAAACGCCTGCTCCTTTGCACCCACTATCGGGTCCTTGGATCCATCTGTGAAAAGCGGTAAAAATGCATAAAAACTTCTACCAACGTAATTATCAACCAGTTTCCCTCTATCACTGACTTCTGGCCAATTTTATATTTTCTCTACCAAGGTTAGATCAACAACAGGATCTGGGAGTAACCATGGAGGACCACCCACTATCCCCACAGAAGGGCCAACCTCCAACTCCCTCAAACCACTCTCATCAGCAATCTTTCAAACTGTTGTAGGAGAATTTCCATGACATAATGGAGATTTTCCATTACCTATACTGTTTTCCAGAAGCAGTAAGCAGAATCAATATGGGGTAAACTATTAGACACGTGTAAGCAGAATGAAGGATGACTTTATGTGAGTGTACAGAGCAGTATCAACCACAGGGTTGATCATGAGACATGAAGAAAGAGCACGTAAGCAGAATCTATGTGGACGTGGCAGGCTGGATCAATACAGACTTGACTGTTCTGAGTCATGTCTCGTCCTGTGAAGACTGCTGAACATGCACATGGGTTAATCATTCATAGGCCTGAACTGGTGAAGACCAGTGACTGTGTACTTTAGTCAATCAATACTAGAACCACAGGCCATGTGTATGTATTGGGGAGACATGTTACATACTGGAAAGATATGTTTGTATTATTAATCAAGTAATATTAGAAATGCACTTATATTAGGAACATTTATATGCAATAAATGTATTATTTTTTTCATATTAGAACTGTGGTGTCGCCACCAATATAATCTAAACTTGTGCAAGATAAGTCAGATGTGAACGTTAAACAAGCCAGAATTGAGACAGAAAGATAATGGTGGCGCAAGGCCATGGGGTGTTAATAATTTACATAGAAAGGAGTGTGTATGTTATGCAAGAGGGGAAATGTATAAAAGCTGAGTACTGAGACTGGAGAGATCAGTTCTTCCATGGAATTGCTCGGCTTCTGTTACTTTTGTAATAAAGTCTAATTGAATTTCAAGTTCCGGGTTCATGAGAAATATTTGATTCAATATTTCCACAACACTGTCCAACCAAAAACTACTGCCTTGTTTACTAGTATATCCACAACAGGCATCTAGAACAGTAGCAGTGGGATGCTCAACCTCTCAGCCTTTCGGCCTAACCCAATAAGTTAATGACAATTTTTTATGCCATATATCCAAAGGCATCTCACCTGCCTCTACTAGTATGGCACTTACATATGTTGATTTAAATGCACATATCTTTAAAGCTATATACTGGATTCTGTCCAGCCACTGGAGCCAAGTCTTCGCCCCTGTTCCATAAACTATACAACCGTAATCAATTGATGTCCTGATCAGAGCTCTATAAATATCCAACAAAGATTGTCTGTCAGCACCCAATTCATAACCAGAGACCGAACGCATAAGATTCACCACCTTCTTACACCATGTTTCAACATTTTATGACATTATATTTTCATGTATATCGCTCATTGAACCATAGAACCAAATATTTGTAGTTAGAAACCTTTCCAATAAGCGGTCCATACAAAAACAACTGTATATTATCAGCAACTTCCTTCTTCGAGAAGAAGAATATACAACAAGACATCGCCACTGACAATTTAAATCCACAGTCAATCCACCATCCCGTGTTCTACTCAAAGAAGTGTAGAAAACTCCTTGGTTCTAGAATAGATGTTGACGAAGAGGAGGTTTACTGTGCAAGGCAGCCTACAGACCAGTAGTAGAGTAGAACGATGACTACATCTTGGTTCTAGAATAGATGTTGACGAAGAGGTTTACTGTGCAAGGCAGCCTACAGACCAGTAGTAGAGTAGAACGATGACCACATGTAGACAAACAGTGGTTATCATAAGAATAGGAGGATCTGGGAGAATCAATTATTAAATCAGGAATCGACTCTATATGAGATGAAATCAACATCTTGAATGAGCAGCATAAGGTTAGAGTTGATGGGAAATACTCTCAGATAAACACAAGGCGATTTCTTGAAAGCATATTTAAAAAATATCAATATTTTTATATAATCAGGCGTTTTACTACAAGGTCCAGACCATTAATAATGGAATAGATAACTACATGAGGGGAAACAGTTCCAGCAAGTAATAGGCGGATCTAGGATTAATTCTTTTTTTGTTTCCCTGATGTGTTAGATACCGACTCCTCCCTGTGGCTAAATATGGAAGTCAGGATCGCAACAAATTCCTCTCTTCCAGCCATGTTTCCCAAACAAACAGACAGGCAATAACTTTGTTTTGATAAATTCTGTAAGAATTCTAACCCAGATTAACAAGTGGTCCTTTGTAGTTTATTTGGTAGAGCATGGCGTTTGTAATTCATGCACGATTGTTGAAGTTGCTTTGGATAAAATCATGTGCTAAATGGCATATATATTATTCTATTATTAAACATGTTTATGAGGTGACCTTTTTCCCCAAATTCATTTAACCTTTATTTTATCAGGGAGTCATACTGAGACCAAGGTCTCTTTTACAGATGAGCCCTGAATTACAGAAAATACAGAAAATACACAGATCAAAATAAAAATACAAAATGCAGAAAGAACAACACGGTCATAAAAAACAAAAACAACACCTCTGTATACACTCCAATATGTTTCAATTATACTTTTGTTCCACCTCGGTCTGATAAGGTGTTTGTTGAATACCTCTGTATACACTCCAATATGTTTCAATTATACTTTTGTTCCACCTCGGTCTGATAAGGTGTATGTTGAATGGAGGGAGAAGTGGCTGGTAACAATTTAAGACGTATTCATAGAGAAGCAATTTGCATAATATAACCAGTTAAAGAACACATTTGAACTCTAATTTAAAATATTATGCTATTTACAAGTCAGACACTATATGAAAAGGAAAATTCCAAACTTTGAAAACCTCCCTGTGCAAAATACATGTTATGACCGGTTACAGCACCCTCCCAACTCGAAATACCTTGCCTCCCAGTTTGTATAATGAAGTATGACCTGTTACAGATGGTGGATAAATGAAGATAAAGTAGTTCACCGTTGAAAAAAAGAAAAAGATGCTGTTTCGGTCTACTTAACCGACTGGGTCTCCCATAGACGCCAATGCAATAGCAGCTGGGTCTAGTCTACTTAGTTCATTGTCTTTCATTGAACCAGAAAAGAAAAAAAACAGAGAGTGGGGTGTCTCACTTCCTCTTTCGTCTCTGACCTAATCTTCCAGTTTGTATTCCAACTATACAGAGGCCTCTACTAGTCATCTCAAGGAGACCTGGGGTTAAGAGTTGAATATTGAGATCTTTGGATGACTGTGTAGATATTCACCCTTGTTCCATCAATGCCACAAGATATCAATTGATACCAATACAAGGTCATGCACAGACTTCATTACTAAACTGCATAGAATTTACCTCCAGGTTGACGGATGTAAAACCTCAAAGTGCTTTATTGACTCGTTTGTTTTGGCTCTGCGCCCTACTAAATCACTTCTGTGTGAACTTTTTGGACTGGTATTCAATGGTGTATGAGAGGGCCATTGAACCTGACCCAGAACTTGCTCTCTTTGGCTGCTCAGAGTCTGCTCTTAAGTAATCTTATCAGGAACACCTTCCTAATATTTCTTTGCACTCCCCCCACCCCACTCGTTTGCCATCAGAACACAGGGATGCTGTCCCATGTTGACTCCAATTCTTTCCACAGTTGTGTCAAGTTGGCTGAATGTCCTTTGGGTGGTGGACCATTCTTGATACAAACGGGAAACTGTTTGCGCGTGAAAAACCCATCGGTGTTGCAGTTCTTGACACAAACCGGTGCGCCTGGTACCTACTACCATACCTCTTTCAAAGGCACTTAAATCTTTTGTCTTGCCCATTCACCCTTTGAATGGCACACATATACAATCCATGTCTCAAGGCTTAAAAATCATTCTTTAACCTGTCTCCTCTTCATCTACACTGATTGAAATGGATTTAACAAGTGACATCAATAAGGGATCAAAGCTTTTACCTGGATTCACCTGGTCAGTCTATGTCATGGAAACAGCAGGTGTTCTTAATGTTTTGTACACTGTGTGTTTTATTGTTGTATTGAACTGTAAAATAACATAAAAATATAGATAATTTTAAAACGAGGAAAGATAAGAAGACATTGTAACACAGGTATCCCTGACAACGGGTATCCCTGACAACGGCTTGGGACAGAAGTGACAGTGAGCACTTACTACACAGTGACAACAGCTTTGGTAAAGCGTTTGAATCCTCCCCAAGGTATTGCTAGAAGAGACTCACATTTATGGGATTGTTTAGTAAGGTCAGATATGCCGAAGAAACAAGTTTCTATTATTCCGGATGGTAATTTCCCTTGTCACAACGGTGTCCACTTTTACGCCATGATCAGAGGGAACTCCCCATTCAGGTGGGAGGATAAAGGTTTGAGGTAGAATAACATGTAACATGAAACATGTTGTTATATCTCCGTAAGTGTTCCTGTAACTTTTATTATGTGGGTAAGACCAAACATGAACTTAAGACGAGGATATCTGAGCATAAAGAGCTCCATTCAGAACCATGAGGAAAAAATCACCTGTCGCCAGGCATTTCAACAGCCATAATCATGAACTAAGTGCCTTAAGTTATATGGGCATTGGATAGGTGAAGGCGACACCTAGGTGTTGAGAGGCATTACTTCTCCAAAGAGAGACAGTTTGGATAGATCACTTGGTCACTTTTGCCCCAGCAAGACCTTTTGCCCCAGCAAGACCTTTTGCCCCAGCAGACCTCAATGAGGAATGTTCTTTTATTTTTTTTAAATAGTAGGTTCTAAATAGGCCAGACATTCAGGTAATGACTTCAAAATGACAGGTAATGCCATCATAGTGACAGGTAATGACATCATAGTGACAGGTAATGACATCATAGTGACAGGTAATGCCATCATAGTGACAGGAAATGACATCATAGTGACATCATAAAGCGTTTGCATTGTGAGTCTGTCTTTATTTGATTGTCATGGTTTCCCCCACAGCTCCCTCTGCTGGGATCTCGCTGGGCCAATACCGATTGGGAATTTAGAATTACGCACGCCTGTGTCGTATAGTTGTTGTAACATTGATTGCCATCGACTTGGACGCTGAAGAAAGGCCTCATAACCGAAACGTTCATGCGCCACATAAAAAAAATGTCCATTTAAGTTTATTTACCGTAGTGCTGTCTTATCTCTGTTCTTTGAATTATATACACGAGGATCCAGTATCCGATTTAGGTTTCTATAAGGTCGAACACGCCGTTTACCTTTTCACAGGAGGCACTATATCTCAGAATGCATTTATCATTAGATTGAAAAGAATGTTATTGAATTGGGTCTGGAAAAACACTTTTGAAAAGATTCAAACAATATCACGAATGAGCAGCATTAAGACAATTGATGAGAAATACTGCTGAACAGATGGGAGATTGTCATTTCTGGAAAGTACACGTTTTCTTTAATTCCTTACTTTACCAGGTAAGTTGACTGAGAACGCATTGTCATTTACAGCAACGACCTGGGGAATAGTTACATGGGAGAGGAGATGAATGAGCCAATTGGAAGCTGTGGAGGATTGGGTGGCCATGATGGTATGAGGGCCAGAGTGGGAATATAGTCAGGTCACCAGGGTTAACACCCCTACTCCTACAATAAGTCCCATGGGATCTTTAGTGACCACAGACAGTCAGGTCACCAGGGTTAACACCCCTACAATAAGTCCCATGGGATCTTTAGTGACCACAGACAGTCAGGACACCAGGGTTAACACCCCTACTCCTACAATAAGTCCCATGGGATCTTTAGTGACCACAGACAGTCAGGTCACCAGGGTTAACACCCCTACTCCTACAATAAGTCCCATGGGATCTTTAGTGACCACAGACAGTCAGGACACCAGGGTTAACACCCCTACTCCTACAATAAGTCCCATGGGATCTTTAGTGACCACAGACAGTCAGGACACCAGGGTTAACACCCCTACTCCTACAATAAGTCCCATGGGATCTTTAGTGACCACAGACAGTCAGGACACCCGTTTAACGTCCCATCCGAAAGACGGCACCATACATGGGGCAATGTCCCCAATCACGGCCCTGGGGTATTGGGATATTTTTTTTTAGAACAGAGGAAAGGGTGCCTCTTACTGGCCCTCCATCATCACTTCCTGCAGCATCTGGTCTCCCATCAAGGGACTGACCAGGACCAACCCTGCTTAGCTTCAGAAGCAAGCCAGCAGTGGGATGCAGGGTGCACTTTGTTTTAATGTCTAAATAACATCAGTCTGACCATTCTCTCATCACCTGGGAGACATTCTAAATCAAAGGACCAGGAATTCCTGTTTCTAATAACGTGAAAACATCAACAGACTGAACAGCAGACCGGCGAGCTTCCTACAATACTGTGTCATGTTTAATCATTACATCATCATTCCAATCAAATCAAACTTTATTTACATAGAATGTTGAAAAACATAACTTGATCACGCATCTATTTATCTGAAACCCACAGCATGAAATGATCCAGAGTTGATTTGCTTTCCTACGAGTGTTGTCCACATCCTGCCTGTTATTCCCATCTTCTGACAAGAGATCTTTGTCCTCATTAGTTTCCATCCTGTTTTCTTTCTTTGTGGACGTTGTTCACGTGCTTCAGCAGATGAGCCTTACGAATGAACGTTCTACCGCAGACGGAGCAGCCATGTGGTTTCTCTCCTGTGTGAGTCAGTATATGCCTCCTTAGGTCCCCCTTTTGACTAAAGCTTTTACAGCAAAAATTACAGCTAAATGGTTTCTCTCCTGTGTGAGTCAGGATATGCCTTCTTAGGTCCCCCTTCTGAATAAAGCTCTTCCCACAGTCACCACAGCTAAAAGGTTTCTCTCCTGTGTGAATCCTCATGTGCATTGACAGATGTCCTTTTTGTTTGAAATTCTTGCCACAAAAGGGGCAGGTGCAGAGTTCCCCCATTGGTGGGTTCAGATCCAATGGTGGGCTGCTGTCAAGTCCTACTGGGTTTCTGCTTACAGCTGAGCTGCGGCTGCAGGCATTGTTTTGATTATCTGGAGGGTCACAGGGAATGTAGAAACCCTTAATGTGGGTCACAGTTCCAAAGGGTGTGAGATCCACTGGTTTAGAGTCTCTCTCTCGGTTCTCCACAGTCTGGGTTTGGGGAAGAGTCAAGGACCAAAGTGGGTCCTGATCACATTCACTTTTCAAACAGGAAGGAGTGAATATGGAGTCTTTGGTATCAACAAGCCCTTGAAGCTGCTCTTCCTCCTGACTGGTCCTGACTTCCTCCTGTTCCTCTTTAATCTGTATGGTCTCTGGGTCCTCCTGTCCCAGACTGGGGCTCCACTCCTGCTCACAGTGCTGCTGCTCAGGGGGAGCCTCCTCTTCAGAGACAGAGAGCTGCAGGGATTCTGGAGGGAAGGAGAGGAGGAGCAGAGGTCATCGATAAAGCCTTTAGACATCATTGTTGGGGGTCAATTTCGAATTTAAAATCAATGATTGAAAGACTAGAACGATTTTTCAATTACTTCCTGATAATACGAAGAGAAGAAGCCATTTTGTTCAGTCGTATTTTTGAATTGTTAGTCATCGTGAGTCACACTTCCTATGACACTGTATTGGTTTAATAACATGTGTTATTGTGGGTTTATAACCTGCTGTGTCCAGTCTGTTGGTGACTTGAATACCCTGTTGTATAATGGTAAAATGATTGTGGCATGGCTCTGTATTACGGTGGATAATATCCTGTTGTATAATGGTAAAATGATTGTGGCATGGCTCTGTATTACGGTGGATAATATCCTGTTGTATAATGGTAAAATGATTGTGGCATGGCTCTGTATTACGGTGGATAATATCCTGTTGTATAATGGTAAAATGATTGTGGCATGGCTCTGTATTACGGTGGATAATATCCTGTTGTATAATGGTAAAATGATTGTGGGATGGCTCTGTATTACGGTGGATAATATCCTGTTGTATAATGGTAAAATGATTGTGGCATGGCTCTGCATTACGGTGGATAATATCCTGTTGTATAATGGTAAAATGATTGTGGCATGGCTCTGTATTACGGTGGATAATATCCTGTTGTATAATGGTAAAATGATTGTGGCATGGCTCTGTATTACGGTGGATAATATCCTGTTGTATAATGGTAAAATGATTGTGTCATGGCTCTGTATTACGGTGGATAATATCCTGTTGTGCTGGAGCTAGAGCACCTGCCTGTATTTTATTTAATGTAACCTTTATTTATTTAGTCATTTTATTTAACTAGGCAAGTCAGTTAAGAACAAATTCGTATTTACAATGACAGCCTACCAAAACGCAAAAGGCCTCCTGTGGGGAAAGGGGCTGGGATTAAAAATAATTAAATATAAATATAGGACAAAACACACATCACGACAAGAGAGAACACACAACACCACATAAAGAGAGACCTAAAGAAACAACACAACATGGTAGCAACACAACATGACAACAAGATGGTAGCAACACAAAACATGGTACAAACATTATTGGGCACAGACAACAGCACAAAGGGCAAGAAGGTGGAGACAACAATACATCACGCAAAGCAGCCACAAGTGTCAGTAAGAGTGTCCATGATTGAGTCTTCGAATGAGATAAAACTGTCCAGTTTGAGTGTTTGTTGCAGCTCGTTCCAGTCGCTAGCTGCTATGAACTGAAAAGAGCAGCGAGCCAGGGATGTGTCTGCTTTGGGGACCTTTAACAGAATGTGACTGGCAGAATGGGTGTTGTATGTGGAGGATCAGAGCTGCAGTAGATATCTGTACAACCAAGGGTAAACAATAAAATCAGAGACTCCAGACAGTAATACTACGTTGTCCCTGCCCTAAATGTGTTTTCACTTTGGATATTGATTTGATATTCGTATTTCCCTCGTCAATACCTCTTCGACGGAAGGTCCTACGATGATGAAAGTGATGTGTAGAATCAGATGACGGTAGAGACCAAGCTACACCGTTTTTTTCCGCCGTTCAATTCTGTTTTCATAAAGTTACTTTATATTGGTTTCAATGGGGAAATGCTTATGCTCACTGCTAAGGGACCGTCTTAAAAGTGCTATCTGAAGAACCTGGTGTTTACAGAAGAAAATATTTTTTCTCAATTGAATGAGCTTGAGATCTTAAACCAATTTGATGGTTGTTTTTTCCACAACAATTACACTATGATTATTTTTTTATGGATTTAATGTAAAAATACAATGGCAAAAAACATGACTACAGGAAAAAGAGGACCGAGCACGCCCCCATTCCCATCAACGGGGCTGCAATGGAGCAGGTTGAGAGCTTCAAGTTCCTTGGTATTCACATCACCAACGAACTATCATGGTCCAAACACACCAAGACAGTCTTGAAGAGGGCAAGCCAACGGCTACTCCCCCTCAGGAGACTGAAACGATTTGACATGGGTCCTCAGATCCTCAAAAAGTTATACAGCTGCACCATTGAGCGCATCCTGACTGGTTGCATCGCCACCTGGTACGGCAACTGCTCGGCCTCCAATCGCACTACAGATGGTAGTTCGTACCGACTCGTTTGTGAACGAACGAGCTTCCTCCCATCCAGGACCTCTATACCAGGCGTTGACACCCTAGTCATAGACTGTTCTCTCTACTACCTATACTACTACTACTACTATTTCACATTGTAGCCAATTGAATTGCAGAAATTCTGTGACCAATTTTTCTGAAATAAGGAATTCCCCTCGAGCACGGCCACTAATGGGGGAAAACAAACATTATTTCCCATTGACCCCCAGTGCCAATTAGATTGTTTGTAATACAGAAACAAAACATGGCAAAAAGCTGCTGTGTTGTTTAATGTACAGTACACATAATCATGTCAAAAATCCCAACCTAATGCTACTGCGCACGTGAGAAAAGCACTGTGGCTTCAGGCTATTCTGCGTGAGAGAGTGGGAAATTGTGGGGAGCCAAGTAGGCTACACAAGTAGGCTACACAAGTAGGCTACACAAGTATGACTACACATAGCTAGCTATGTATGTGGAAAACATTTCATCACAGGTAAGACATTTAACTTGTTGAGTATAGACCGTTTGTAACGACATTCACTACTTGTAGCTGTATACAGTTGTCCGTCTGTTTGTGTTGTTGGTCTTGGCCATCTAAATGTTCCGGGCGGTTGCTAGCTAGCACTCACTCTGCTGCTAGCACCGTCATGAAAAGGGGGCATGAGGGAAGCCCTACAATATTTCGTTTTTCTAAGTAGTGAGAACGCTCTGGAGCAATACTGAAAAGTATTTTTTTTAGACATGTTTAGACATATTTCTCTTAAAATGTAGTTTTGTAATTGACTTAAACAAGCATACAAGAACATTGTGTTTGAAAATGTTTTTTTTGCTGTGAGACAACGGGGTAACCTAGGTAACCACAGGTTGTTTTCCCCAAAGGCGGGTGGGGCGCACCGCTCTATCTAATAGTGATGGGTCGTTCGCAAACGAGTCGGTTCTAAGAGGTTAACGTTAACGTTGGGAGCCGGCTCTTGTAGGTTAACGTTGGGAGCCGGCTCTTCTAGGTTAACGTTGGGAGCCGGCTCTTCTAGGTTAACGTTGGGAGCCGGCTCTTCTAGGTTAACGTTGGGAGCCGGCTCTTCTAGGTTAACGTTGGGAGCCGGCTCTTCTAGGTTAACGTTGGGAGCCGGCTCTTCTAGGTTAACGTTGGGAGCCGGCTCTTCTAGGTTAACGTTGGGAGCCGGCTCTTCTAGGTTAACGTTGGGAGCCGGCTCTTCTAGGTTAACGTTGGGAGCCGGCTCTTCTAGGTTAACGTTGGGAGCCGGCTCTTCTAGGTTAACGTTGGGAGCCGGCTCTTCTAGGTTAACGTTGGGAGCCGGCTCTTCTAGGTTAACGTTGGGAGCCGGCTCTTCTAGGTTAACGTTGGGAGCCGGCTCTTCTAGGTTAACGTTGGGAGCCGGCAAGCAATATCAGAAGAGCCGAATCTATTTATAAAATTAAAAAATAATAATAGGATATGAATAATCAAAAGATTTAAATTAATAGAATTAACAAATTAAAAGAACGAAAATTAAATAAATAATAATATAGGCCTAAATGCTCAAGCATTTATTCTGACTGTCTGCTCAGACACTGTTGTTCCTGTCAATCAGACACGCAGTGTCAACCAATGAACCAAAGATGTGTGAGGGAGGGCCGAGCCAACTCACTCACAGTCACATACTTAGCAGCTGAGGAGAGAGAGGAAGGACAGCTGTGAAAACAACAGCTGGAAAATGAGTCGGGAAGCACAGTAGCATTTGGATGCATTTTAATAATGTAGACAATGTTAGAGCACAGTGTAGAATTCGCCAAAACAAAATCTCATATAAAGCCGGTTCTACGCAAAAACCTACACCGGCATATGCGAACTGTGCACCCAACTGTTTAGCTAGCTGTAGCGGAGCTTGGAGAAACTAGCGGGCCTGCTAGTGATAGTGGTGGAGCCAGCACCTCCACACGTGGAGATGTATCCACTCAGTCAAGTAGGCCTACTCCACGACCCACAGCAACACAGTCTTCTATGGACCAGTTTATGCCAGAGTCTATGTCTGTAGCAAAACAAGGCCAAATTGATATTGCATTAGCTAAAATTATTGCCACCGATTTCCAGCCATTTTCGATCATGGAGGACAGAGGTTTTAGAAATTATAGCAATAGTCTAAATCCAATGTACACAATTCCAAGCAGGAAAACCCTTTCAAAGTCACTTATTCCACAACTGTACGAGAGCACACAGGCTTCAGTGCGGGAAAGAGTCCAAAAAGCTACTGCAGTTTGCCTTACCACTGACTGCTGGACATGAAGGGTAACCACTTCTTACATGTCGGTTACATGTCACTTCATTAAAGATTTTTAGATGTCTAGCTGTCTTCTGGACTGCTTTGAGTTCAGCGACAGTCACACCTCAGAGAACTTGGCAGAGGAACTGTTGAGAGTGGCAAGTAGATGGAAAAGTGGTCTGTTGTGTTAGCGACAATGCAGCTAACATAACCAAAGCCATGAACATGTTAAAATGGACCCATCATCCATGTCTTGCCCACACAATCAACCTGATAGTAAGAGATGCTCTGAAGGTGATGAAGCCCACTATGGACAAAGTGAAAGCAGCTGTGGAATACTTCCACAGGAGCACAGTAGGTGCTGAAAAACTGAAGTCTACACAACGCCAGATGGGGATGCCTGAGCTGAGGCCTAAACAAGACTACAAGGTGGAATTCAACATTTTATATGTTGAAGCAGTTTCTTGAGTTAAAGGATGCCATCATCTCTACTCTGACCATTGTCAATGCACCTGTTGATGCTCTGACCCAAGAGGAATGGGAGGTGGTGGAGGAGGTGTACAGAGTCCTGGAACCCTTTGAGCAGGTCACTGTGGAGATCAGAGGTACAGTAAGCAGTTATTACTACATCATTATTTAATCCATTATTATATATGTATATGAGCAGTAGATGAGAATGTAGTATCAGTAGACAAAACATGAACCTGAACTAATAAGTTACTGTTCTCTCTTTTCAGCTATGTGACAGCCTCAAATGATACTCCTGTGTAAGGGTCTGCAGCGAATCACAGCCAGCCGCCAGAGAGAAGCAAATGTAACCAGAGTTGATGGACACCCTATGTTCATCAACGGACAGAAGGTTCCACAGAATGGAATATAAGCGCGTGCTATCAGAAACCGCTGCACTTGACCCCAGGTTTAAGAAGTTAGCCCCCAGTGATGCCAGAGCGATTGATGAGGCTCTTCAAAGAATAACCTCAGCAGCAGGGAGGGACAGCCCCAGCAGTCAGCTGGCTCAGGGCAACAGGAAGAAGAGGGATCAGATGGAGCAGAAGCACCAGCAGTAGTGCCACAAATGTCTTCTGTTTGGATGCTGTTGACGAGAGAGCAACTGGGGATGCAGCGTGAAGGAATCCCTCAGCAGATGTCATAATGGAGGTCCGATCCTATTTGGAGGAGACCTAAGATCTGCAGATCCTCTGAGCTGGTGGAAGAACAAGGCCTCTGTCTACCCACGGCTTACTAAAGTCATGACAGAGAGACTCTGCATAGTGGCCACATCCGTTCCCTCTGGGAGGGTCTTCTCGAAAAAGGAACAAATAATTACTGAGAAAAGAAACCTCATCAGCCCCTCGAAAGTGAGGCAGCTTGCATTTCTGAATGCAAATCTCTCATAAAAGCAAAATATGGTCAGCATTGTTGTGTGCTGCTGGTTATAACATGGCAATAAAGAAGAGAGAGAAAAGAGGGACCAGTTGAATGTTTTAACTGGGATGTTGCAATTTTGCACATTGTTATTTATTTTTCTTTGATATGGTGCAATATTCTATTACGCTGTTCAGATTGTATCTGTTTTGAATGGTTAGATTTATATGCACTTTTTCATAACAAACCAAATGCATTTTTAAATACATTGTGGTTAAGGTAGAGTATGATTTCATTTAATAATTTAATTAGAATTGTTTTAACACCATTCATAGTCAAACTATCGCAAACTGTTTGATTTGAAATACAAAATATATATATTTTTTTAAAGAGCCGTTTGGGAGCCAAAAGAGCCGGCTCACTGAAAAGAGTCAGAATTCCCATCACTACTATCTACTACGGACTGGGACTATCCACCTAATTTTGGAACGCTTTTTTAAAAATATGGAAGACGAACGCGGAAAACTATGGACACAACTTCCTCTGTGCTCACACCGTATCATAATTCATATGTGCGCCACTAGAAATTCCTGCATTAGCATGTTTCTGTTAGCTGATACATCATGACAAAATACACCATGTATTACTGTCCTGCTAATGTGCCTGGACCTTGTAGGCTAAACTGCAGAGTAAACACATAACTGATTCAAATGGTTGCCCCAATCAGGCAGGCTAGATGCAGTTATTTCAAAATGAATATGCATTCAAAACACCAGGCTTTTGAGTGGTTATTCAAATCACATAGGTGATTCACTTCAGTTAAGAGACTAGAGTTTTGTAAAACATTGCTTAAATCGCATTGTGTTGTTGTAACCTAGGGTAGGATACATTTCTTGTCGCTAAAAGATGTGAACAACAGGGCAGCTTTCGGAGCTGCATACCCACGGGGACTGGGCAGGACCACACTCAACGCAGCCTCATGAGCACACAGTGTAGGCTACCTATGATTTCATTATCTGATCGTTCCCCCCCCCCCATTGACTGGATATTTTCACTGAACTATTAAAGCTTAATATTGATGTTATGAATTATGGGCTAATATACTTAGCTTCTAACTTAGGCTATAGGCTACATCTTGAGCCTGTCTGTCTTAATTGTTCTGCCACAGCTACTCCTTTTAGATCTTGTCAGAGTCCCAGGAAAAAGACAGACCAAATAAAAATAAAGCTTGTTGGACACTTATTTCAACTTATTTTATTTAGCCTACTACCAGCCTATTGGAGGAGAGATGCGTGCTTAATGTAAACTAGGCTACAGCATTAACAGGTGGGGAGTTGGAAAGGAGAAGGCCATATTGTCCTATAGTTGGCCTATCATAACGCCGGGCTACATCCCAACTAAAATAGACATTACACCGTATGAGTGGCCTGCTAAACTGTCAAGAATAGACGCCAAAGGATTCAAAATGGTTGCATAATCAGGCCAAGGCTGTTAGTTCGGCATGAAACAAAACAGTGAGTGGTTATTCAAATTAGCCCACATCACTGCAGTTTACAGCCTATGGACAATAATTGTGTATTCACTTGATAACAATAATTAATTCCTCATTGCACCGTGTTTGATTTGATCTGTCTTGTAGCCCAGGTCCTGGACTTTGACGGGCCGCCCCCAGGTGGTGAAGGTAGGAAACATCACCTCCACTCTGTTGATCCTCAACACTGGGGCCCCACAAGGGTGCGTGCTCAGTTCCCTCCTGTATTTCCTGTTCACCCATGACTGCGTGGCCAAGCACGCCTCCAACTCAATCATCAAGTTTGCAGATGACACAACAGTAGTAGGCTTGATTACCAACGATGACGAGACAGCCTACAGGGAGGAGGTGAGGGCCCTGGCGGAGTGGTGCCAGGAAAATAACCTCTCACTCAACGTCAACAAAACAAAGGAGATGATCGTGGACTTCAGGAAAAAGCAGAGGGAGGACCCCCCTATCTACATCGACGGAACAGCAGTGGAGAACGTGGAAAGCTTCAAGTTCCTCGGCGTACACATCACAGACAAACTGAAATGGTCCACCCACACAGACAGTGTTGTGAAGAAGGCGCAACAGAGCCTCTTCAATCTCAGGAGGCTGAAGAAATGTGGCTTGTCACCTAAAACCTTCACACATTTTTACAGATGCACAATTGAAAGTATCCTGTCGGGCTGTATCACCGCCTGGTACGGCAACTGCACTGCCCGCAACCGCAGGGCTCTCCAGAGGGTAGTGAGGTCTGCACACCAACTGCAAAATACCTGCCCTCCAGGACACCTACAGCACCCGATGTCACAGGAAGGCCAAAAAGATCATCAAGGACAACAACCACCCGAGCCACTGCCTGTTCACCCCGCTAGTCTCTCTCGTCCAGCTGTTCCTGTGCGACAGGCTATAGGATACACAAAGCCTCTCCACAATAGGCCATTCCTCTTCTCGTGAAATCCCAGGAAAAGCTCTAGGACATTTATTTCTATATATTTTTTAATACTAGGCCTAATAGCGTATTAGGGGAAAGAAGCAGGCTTGCTCTTGCTAACTGCTGAATGTAAAACAGGCCTACAGCGTAGAAAACGCATGTTGGTGAAAGTTGAGGAGAGAAAGTGCATTGGTGTGATCATTTTCTGTGTGTTAGAGACGTCATGAATGATCGTGTGTGTGAACTCAACTTGGATCCGCGTTAATTAGCAATGATATCCTTCGCCACCGTTTCCTTACAACACAAGAAATATTGTTAGCTTCCTTCCAGCTAATTTCTTAGTTACACGATTGTATAACTAGTAAATTCGTTTTTTAAATTGAGGGTGCATTATTTATTAAGTTCGACAATGAGGACGAAAAATAGCATAGTTGCTTAAAACGACGTTTCCGTGAACCTGAATCAAGAAAATTAACGGTGAAGTCTCTCCCGGACACGGTAGACTATTCCTCCTCGCCACTATATACTCACCTCTTCTACATAGTTTTATCTCCGATGTGATCCGAAGCAGTCTCCGTAGCCGATCATTCTCCTCCTGGTACTCCACTACCGTTTTCTCAACTTCTCCGAAAATCTCCATAGCAGCCGCCGTTAAGCGCTCATTTAAAAACACATGAAACAACTGTAGTTTAGACATTTTCAGTTGAGTAGTTTATTAAGCTCAGTCAATATGTCTTGACCCCACACAAGAAGTGTTGTGTTCAAATCTACTTCCGTGTTCTAGTCAAGGAATTTGAGAAAAATCCTTGGTTCTAGCGGGTAGAAAACTCGGAAACACACAACAGCGCCGCTAGCTGGATGGGGGTTTAAATTATAACAATTTAATAGGATTTCGATGGTTTGCATTTATACAAAGTGCGCTTATTAGGCAGGGGTGGTAAAAGTACCCAATTGTCATACTTGAGTAAAAGTAAAGATACCTTAATAGAAAATGACTCAAGTAAAAGTGAAAGTCAGCCAGTAAAATACTACTTGAGTAAAAGTATAAAATTATTTGGTTTTAAATATACTTAAGTATCAAACTTCATGAATGGTATCAAAAGTAAATGTAATTGATCAAATATACTTAAGTGGTAAAAGTAAAAGTATAAATCGTTTCAAATTCCTTATATTAAGCAAACCAGGCGGTATCGTTTTTAAAAAAAACAGATAGCCAGGAGCACACTCCAACACTCAGACATCATTTACAAATTAAGCATGTGTTTAGTGAGTCCTCCAGATCAGAGGAAGTAGGGATGACCAGGGATGTTCTCTGTTTAGTGAGTCCGCCAGATCAGAGGCAGTAGGGATGACCAGGTATGTTCTCTGTTTAGTGAGTCCTCCAGATCAGAGGCAGTAGGGATGACCAGGTATGTTCTCTGTTTAGTGAGTCCGCCAGATCAGATGCAGTAGGGATGACCAGGGATGTTCTCTGTTTAGTGAGTCCGTCAGATCAGAGGCAGTAGGGATGACCAGGGACGTTCTCTGTTTAGTGAGTCCACCAGATCAGAGGCAGTAGGGATGACCAGGGATGTTCTCTGTTTAGTGAGTCCGCCAGATAAGAGGCAGTAGGGATGACCAGGTATGTTCTCTGTTTAGTGAGTCCACCAGATCAGAGGCAGTAGGGATGACCAGGGACGTTCTCTGTTTAGTGAGTCCGTCAGATCAGATGCAGTAGGGATGACCAGGTATGTTCTCTTGATAAGTGTGTGAATTAGACCATTTTCATGTCCTGATTAAGCATTCAAAATGTAACGAGTACTTTGGGTGTCAGGGAAAATGTATTAATAAGTTTTAAAAAGTACATTATTTTCTTTAGGAATGTAGTGAAGTAAAAGTAAAAGTTGTCAAAAATAGAAATAGTAAAGTACAGATACCCCCAAAAACTACTTGAGTAGTACTTTCAAGTAATTTTACTTAAGTAATTTACACCACTGTTATTTGAAGTCCACTGTAAATCATTATTTCCCAAAAGATTCAAATGATATCATGAATGAGCAGCATTAGGTGAAAATGAATGAGAAATAGCCTTGGACAGATGGAAGGAGCTATTTTTTTTAACGTATTTCGTTCTTCTAACCACTTTCCATCTCTGTACAACAGGGTTCTGCCCAAAATGGCACCCAAACCCTACAGGCCATGTCACACAGACAGACGCACAGACGGATTGGCAGCCAGGAGGAGCCAATATATTATTAACCGTTAAGACATGCATTTGTCAGCTAAAGAACACTTGTATTCTGTGTCCCTCAACTCTAATTTATAATGAGTTTTGTTTGTAATGAGCGGAATATAGCTAGATATACTGTATGTATTGTTGATGTGATTATTGCTGTAGTCGTGGATGAATCAGGAACAGATAGAACGTGCACAAGATTAATTATCGGCTGTGCATCATAATTACCAGGATAAATCTGACCTGCAATTTGTAAACAAAGCTGCTGTAGCCTACTTGTAATTCGTAAAACCTTCATTATAACTTTGAAGTGACAGAAATAGCGAATGAATCTTTCATCTATACATTTTGAGAAATTGAGGTTGGTGGCACCTTATTGGCTGGATCAGAAAAAGTAATTAGAACGGTATCAAATAGATCATGCCATTCAATTCCCCCTGGTACGGCCACAGCAGCCTCCTGTGTTGGAGATGTATAACCCCCCCCAAAAAAGTTACATTTTATTTGGGACTTACTGAGTCTGCCTTTAAAATCAGATTTTAAACCTAACCTTAACCACACTGCTAAATTATGCCTAACCTTAAATTAAGGGCACATTTTATTATATTTTCATGAATTTTTATGTTATTGCCCAATTTGACTTTATTGCGGTGGTAACTACTGACAAACATAGGTGTAGGGAAACGATGACTACACGTAGACATTAGACAAACTGCGGTTAAGTGTCTAACGCTTCCAACACACCGACTGCGAAATTGCGTTTCGATACACCAGAAGTACATTCATTTCCAATGGAACGCTGCATTTGCCTTGCAGCATTGCGTTGCAGAGGCAGTTGCAGTGCGTTCTGTGTGGTGCATACGTTCGATAAATCGAACGTATGCATCAAATTGTATGAGTGGACTTGACAGAAAGTAGCAAAATATGAATGTAGATTTTTTTTTTGCACACATTCAGTAAAAATTTGGGATTACATAAAAACAGTTTGATTGCATAATTTCTTTACATTTTTTATTTATTTATTTGCCAAGTATATTATTTATTCAATGACATCCTCAAATTAATTGTGAGAGCCTATAATATAATTTCCCTCCAAAATGCAGTTTTGGAGCGAAATGCAATAATAAATAGTCAAGATAGGCAGAGTAGGCTCTTTCAACAATGAGACCAACGTTGAGGAAGGTGGTATGACTATTTCTTTCACACACACCTCATTGGCTAGGTTAGCAAGCTAGGTTAGCTAGCTAACGCTAACTAGCCACATCTAGCACAAGCTCACTACTAAACTGACCTGGCAATCCTACTATCGTGGACACTTGTCTCCAAGCAGCATTTTTTGTGTTTATGTCCCTGTAGCTGTCAGCAGTTGTGTCAAAAAGACACGGTTTTGAGGATACTGCGAAAATGATTCTCTCCTCCATGTGTCCAACCGCATGCGACCATTTGCAAAAGGTACCTGCATCAGTATAGTTGCCTAGCTGCGCAAAATGTTATGCAGCAGTGATGCAATGACGCAGTCGGTGTGTTCGAAGCGCTGCGGGTCCGTAGGTAACCGTCACTTTCCGCCCCCTCCCCATTCCGCCCCCCTGGAAAGATTTTGGATCATGTTGTTTCTTTACCTCTACTTTGAACACACTTTTTTTTTGTGGTCACCGTCCCTCCACATTTCTCATAACCAGGTTTTATACCATCCTTTTTATGCGAGTAAAGTACATGTCGTATAAAAAAAATGTAATAGCAGGCACAGGCCTGATGGAAACAACACATTTTGTCGGTAAACTTTCCAAATGTCGACAAAACTAAATGCGATAGACAAGGTGGGATCTTTTTGTGTCGGTAAATTAATTATGCCAGAAATAGCAGTGGAAACACCTTTATGCGCACATTTGTATTTGATAACCATCATATCAAGCGATGATAGCCTATGTTTGGTCCTCCCATGCCCCAGTATCTGTGCGTTAGAGATGTTCACGATGAGCATGACGTGTCTCCTCTCTAAAGTCCAGGAAGCTCCGATTCAAACTCCCATTAGACAGTTATTTTTTTTTTAATGAACAACAAATCAATACAGAGAATACATGAGGGAACACAAGTATATATATATTATATACAATGGACAATTGAGCTAGGGGGCCCATTAGACAGTTCTGCAAGCGTTATTATGATGTCGAAATACGTTCGTTACTCACCAAATATGGACTTCCGTTGAGCAACTATCTTCGTTTATGTATCTGCGAGCTGTCGGCTAGAGCGCATGCGCAAAGACCACTGTGGGCACACTCGTACAACATGTTTTGTGACAAAACCATCAGTAGAGTAGAAGATGCAATGGAAACCCATTTACTTGTATTTTTTATTCGTTACATGGGAATTTAACCACACATTTATTTTTATGAGCACTACGTCATCACGCAGTTTTTTTAATTTGTTTTTATTCGCAAGTCATTTTGATGAAAACACACCCCTGCGGGGGAAATGCACATATTGTTTTTAATGCAGATTTTTTTTGAATAAATGCATGACAATCACTCGCTAATTGGATGGAAACCTAGGTCGTGTCAATCGTGAATGATAATTCTTCCAAGTTTTACCGGTGAAACGTCCATGAAACATCTGCATGCCAACCATTTGATCTCAATCAGTTTCATGGGAATATGCATTTCGATTTTCTTAGTTATCTAGAGTTGTTTCTAATTATGTACAGTGTGCGAATTCTAGAGCAGATGGTGTTAGCAAACTGTAGCCTACCTGTTTTTTTCTCTCAATCAAAGCACATATTTAGCCTTGTTGCACATGCTACACTATGCTATTATATTCGGTTCTGTTATGTAGAATACTGTGATCATTATGCAATTATGCATTGATTCAGGTTTGATCTAACTTAAACGAGCACAAAACTTAAACGAGCACAAAACTTAAACGAGCACAAAACTTAAACGAGCACAAAACACGCTACCAGAGTAGCGTGTTTTTCTGCGCGTTGTAGAGAATATCACACATGTGCAGAAGCTGCAGGGCCTTTAGCTGTTGGGAAGAGGGGTCCAGTAAAATTAGGATCCACATCCATTCCGTATCAAAATATAAATAAAATTATTTCTCAGAAGTCAACTGAATATAATTACTCGATACAATATTAAATCAATATCATGAATGAGCAGTATTTAGTGAAAATGGATGAGAAATACTCTTGGACATTTTCTGTAAAGTAAACATGTTTTAATATATCGAAAACATCAGTCAGACCATTCTCTCAGTACATTTAGAGACATTCTCAAATGCAAAACTTCATAAAAGATATCGTTCAGAAGTAAATTTATCCACAAACACAAAGATATTTGTATATACACATCTTAAAAGACCACATTTTCACAAAATTTGCTGATATAACCATCAGCCCGATTTCAAAAGATTAGGGGAGGACCACCTCACTTATACTCTAAACTGTTTGATTATTATGTCATCATTGAAATCAAATCAAACTTTATTTACATAGAAAGCTTTACAAAAGTACGTTCACCACACATGTATTTATCTGAAACCCACATCATGAATTGTTGCTTTGATTTTGTTGTCCACATCCTGCCTTTTAATTCCCATCTTCTGACAGAACATATTTGTCCTAATTTTCATCCTGTTTTCCTCCTTTGTGGATGTTTTTGACATGCGTCAGCAGGTTAGACTTTTGAGTGAAGCTTTTCCCACAGTCACCACAGCTAAATGGTTTCTCTCCTGTGTGAGTCAGTTTATGCTTCCTTAGGTTCCCCTTCAGATTGAAGCTTTTCCCACAGTCACCACAGCTAAATGGTTTCTCTCCTGTGTGAGTCCGTTTATGATCCGTAAGGTTCCCCTTCTGATAGAAGCTTTTCCCACAGACACCACAGATAAATGGTTTCTCTTGTGTGTGAGTCAGTATATGTTTCCTTAGGTCTCCCTTCTGATAGAAGCTTTTCCCACAGTCACCACAGTTAAATAGTTTCTCTCCCGTGTGAGTCAGTTTGTGCAAGTTCAGGTTTCCCTTCTGACTGAAGCTTTTCCCACAGTCACCACAGCTAAATGGTTTCTCTCCTGTGTGAATACTCATGTGCCTGGACAGATCTCCTTTGTATTTGATGGTCTTGCCACAAACAGGGCAGGTGCAGGGTTTCCCACCATGACAGAGTTGGACTTGGGCCTTTAGTTTACAGGTGGAGTTGTAGCGTTTATTGCTGAAGCGGCATTCACTGAGTCTCTTCTTGGGGAGAGTCATATGCCTCTGCAGGTCAGCTTTCAGAGCAAACGTTTCACCACAGTCACGAAAGTGGCTAGTTTTTCTAGACGTGGTGCTGGGTTTGGAACAGTGTTTCTCCAATGGTGGACTGGGATCCAATGGTGGACTGCTGTCAAGTCCTACTGTGTCGCTGCTTACAGCTGAACTGTGGCTGGAGGCATTGTTTTGATTATCTGGAGGGTCACAGGGAATGTAGAGACCCTTAATGTGGGTCACAGTGCCAAAAGGTTTAAGATCCACTGTTTCAGAGTGACTCTCTCTGTTCTCCACAGTCTGGGTTTGGGGAAGAGTCAAGGACTGAAGTGGGTCCACCTGATCACGTTCACTTTTCACACAGGAAGGAGTGAATATGAACTTCATGATATCAGGCTGCAGACCTTGAAGCTGCTCTTCCTCCTGACTGGTCCTGACTTCCTCCTGTTCCTCTTTAATCTGTGTGGGCTCTGGGTCCTTCTGTCCCAGACTGGGGCTCCACTCCTGCTCACAGTGATGCTGCTCAGGGGGAACCTCCTCTTCAGAGACAGAGAGCTGCAGGGAGTCTGAAGGGAAGGAGAGGAGGGTAGAGGTTATCTGCCAGAGAATTACATTTACATTCACTCATGAATTATAGATCTCTATGATTTTAAAATATCAAATGGCTTTATTGGCATGGATGTCTACACAGCCTTTCAACACAGCCTTTCAACATGACTGAGTGAAGTTATCTAGGTACTTTCACTTGGGTTCTCATTCCTATTATGGAACACACCGCGGCCAACATGTATAAAAGTCACGCAGACACCATCTAATCTTTAATAATCCTTGCGTGCACAATGGTTTTGTAAACCTTATAAACTATACTTTCATATCACCCCCAAATCATTTTATAAACACAAAATATACTTACTATGCAGTATTTTAAAACACAGATTAACACAGAGGTGTTTTGCATTGCACATTTGCCCGAACTATGACACTTCCTGAGCTAATGGAAACAGGGGGGGGGGGGGGACAAAAACAACATATCTTATCAAAGCTGTGTTACACAAAAACCTCTGGAACTATGCGGTAAAACAGCTAACAGTAAGTATCTTTAGTTGTAAAGTCATTTTGAATGATAATTATGTTGTTCCTGAAAGATCAACCGTTTTTAAATAGAGCATCTCACACACCAACTCATCGTCCTCAGCTAATCAAAAGGGCAACATAAGGATCAACTATCACATTTTTTTGTGTAGCATTTGTGACAGGCAGAGGACGTATAGGGTTTCGTCAATGGAGACGTGTGTGACGCTGCTGTCCAAGCAACGGAAAGCATTGGCACTTCGGGGCTATTTTTATATCACCGAAGGCCTAACCATTTTAATAATTGAGTAGAATAGCTAGCTGCTAGTATGTCTACATACAAACCTATTCGAGATAGTTGAATCTCTGGTGTTATACGCAGCAGTCCCCGTAGCCACTCATTCTCCTCCTGGTACTCCACTACCGTTTTCTCAAATGCCCCGAAAATCTCAATAGCAGCCGCCGTTAAACGATCATTTAAAAACATACGAAACGACTGTAGTTTAGACATATTTCAGTGGACTGAGTGTTTGGGTATTCAGCTCGTATGGCTTCTTGACGTGGGTCCTCCTGATCACATTCACTTTTCACACAGCAAGGAGTGGATATGGAGTCTTTGGTATCAAAGAGCCCCCGACTGGTCCTGAGTTCAGTGGTCTTTCGTTACTCCACAAAAAAATTATGTTCAAAATCAAAACATACTCATTCACAACCCTACTTCCGTGTTCTAGGCAATGAATCTTACAAAACTCATTGGTTCTAGTGGCGACGAACCCAGAAACATACAACAACGCCACCAGCTGGATGGGGGTTTGTGTTTACTACTGTGCAGGTTAGTTTACGGACCAGTAATAAGGAAGTAATGACTACATTTGGACAAAGCAGTGGTTATCATAAGTATGACATGATCTGTGAGAATTAATTCGACTGTATCAATAACATCAGGGACTCCATTCTCCCATCACCTTACCAGACATTCGGTAGGAAAAAATACAGTTTCTAACGCATTTTTAAATATATATATTTTAAATATATATTCCTACTAAGCAGAACCAATGATTTAGCTATTTAGATAAGCAACGAGAATTGGTTTTATGGTTCATAAAAAAAGAAGCTAAACATAGATGTGTTTTCGTTTGTTGAATCATTTAGACCATGCCCATTTCAAACGTATCTTATAAAAGAAATCTAAAAGCTATTTCAGACTATTTAGGCAAGTTAGCTGGCTGACAACTCCTTGATCCTGCTTAGTATTATATCCCTCAGATCTATGAGATTCCTGTAATATATTGTACTGCTGTTTGATCATTACGTCATCATTCAAATAAAAACAAACTTTATTTACAGTGGGGTTGGAAAATATTGACACCCTTGATAAAAATTACTGTATAAAATAAAGAATTAAAATATTGAGCTATACTGTATGCTAAAAGACCACAGGTTTTCAAGTCCAGAGACTGATTTGGTGGCTAATTAACCATTTCTTTGTGGATTTTGACGTTTGCTTTGGGGTTATTGTGTTGTTGGAAAATCCGCTTGCGGCCAAATTTCAGCTTTCTGGCAGAAACAACCAAGTTTTTGGCTAAAATGTCCTGGTACTGGGTAAAGTTCCTAATGCTGTTGACCTTAACAAGGGCCCCATGACCAGTGGAAGAAAAATAGCCCCATAACATCAATGATCCACCACCATATTTTACAGTAGGTATTGGGGTTATTTTCGCCTCATGAATTCTCATACCTACTACAAGATTCCATGACTACCATACATACCTGTATTCCTTGACTACCATACATACCTGTATTCCCTTGACTACCATACACACCTGTATTCCATTGACTACCATACACACCTGTATTCCATTGACTACCATACATACCTGTATACCCTTGACTACCATACACACCTGTATTCCATTGACTACCATACATACCTGTATTCCTTGACTACCATACACACCTGTATTCCCTTGACTACCATACACACCTGTATTCCATTGACTACCATACATACCTGTATTCCTTGACTACCATACATACCTGTATTCCCTTGACTACCATACACACCTGTATTCCATTGACTACCATACATACCTGTATTCCAGTGACTACCATACATACCTGTATTCCCTTGACTACCATACACACCTGTATTCCATTGACTACCATACACACCTGTATTCCATTGACTACCATACATACCTGTATACCCTTGACTACCATACACACCTGTATTCCATTGACTACCATACATACCTGTATTCCTTGACTACCATACACACCTGTATTCCCTTGACTACCATACACACCTGTATTCCATTGACTACCATACATACCTGTATTCCTTGACTACCATACATACCTGTATTCCCTTGACTACCATACACACCTGTATTCCATTGACTACCATACATACCTGTATTCCAGTGACTACCATACATACCTGTATTCCCTTGACTACCATACATACCTGTATTCCAGTGACTACCATACATACCTGTATTCCCTTGACTACCATACACACCTGTATTCCATTGACTACCATACATACCTGTATTCCTTGACTACCATACACAACTGTATTCCCTTGACTACCATACACACCTGTATTCCATTGACTACCATACATACCTGTATTCCTTGACTACCATACATACCTGTATTCCCTTGACTACCATACACACCTGTATTCCATTGACTACCATACATACCTGTATTCCAGTGACTACCATACATACCTGTATTCCAGTGGCTACCATACATACCTGTATTCCCTTGACTACCATACACACCTGTATTCCATTGACTACCATACATACCTGTATTCCTTGACTACCATACACACCTGTATTCCATTGACTATCATACATTTACATTTAAGTCATTTAGCAGACACTCTTATCCAGAGCACCTTACAAATTGGTGCATTCACCTTATGATATCCAGTGGAACAACCACTTTACAATAGTGCATCTAAATCTTTTAAGGGGGGGGGGGGGGTTAGAAGGATTACTTTATCCTATCCTAGGTATTCCTTAAAGAGGTGGGGTTTCAGGTGTCTCTGGAAGGTGGTGATTGACTCCGCTGACCTGGCGTCGTGAGGGAGTTTGTTCCACCATTGGGGTGCCAGAGCAGCGAACAGTTTTGACTGGGCTGAGCGGGAACTGTACTTCCTCAGAGGTAGGGAGGCGAGCAGGCCAGAGGTGGATGAACGCAGTGCCCTTGTTTGGGTGTAGGGCCTGACCAGAGCCTGAAGGTATGGAGGTGCCGTTCCCCTCACAGCTCCGTAGGCAAGCACCATGGTCTTGTAGCGGATGCGAGCTTCAACTGGAAGCCAGTGGAGAGAGCGGAGGAGCGGGGTGACATGAGAGAACTTGGGAAGGTTGAACACCAGACGGGCTGCGGCGTTCTGGATGAGTTGTAGGGGTTTAATGGCACAGGCAGGGAGCCCAGCCAACAGCGAGTTGCAGTAATCCAGACGGGAGATGACAAGTGCCTGGATTAGGACCTGCGCCGCTTCCTGTGTGAGGCAGGGTCGTACTCTGCGAATGTTGTAGAGCATGAACCTACAGGAACGGGCCACCGCCTTGATGTTAGTTGAGAACGACAGGGTGTTGTCCAGGATCACGCCAAGGTTCTTAGCGCTCTGGGAGGAGGACACAATGGAGTTGTCAACCGTGATGGCGAGATCATGGAACGGGCAGTCCTTCCCCGGGAGGAAGAGCAGCTCCGTCTTGCCGAGGTTCAGCTTGAGGTGGTGATCCGTCATCCACACTGATATGTCTGCCAGACATGCAGAGATGCGATTCGCCACCTGGTTATCAGAAGGGGGAAAGGAGAAGATTAATTGTGTGTCGTCTGCATAGCAATGATAGGAGAGACCATGTGAGGATATGACAGAGCCAAGTGACTTGGTGTATAGCGAGAATAGGAGAGGGCCTAGAACAGAGCCCTGGGGGACACCAGTGGTGAGAGCACGTGGTGCGGAGACAGATTCTCGCCACGCCACCTGGTAGGAGCGACCTGTCAGGTAGGACGCAATCCAAGCGTGGGCCGCGCCGGAGATGCCCAACTCGGAGAGGGTGGAGAGGAGGATCTGATGGTTCACAGTATCAAAGGCAGCCGATAGGTCTAGAAGGATGAGAGCAGAGGAGAGAGAGTTAGCTTTAGCAGTGCGGAGCGCCTCCGTGACACAGAGAAGAGCAGTCTCAGTTGAATGACTAGTCTTGAAACCTGACTGATTTGGATCAAGAAGGTCATTCTGAGAGAGATAGCAGGAGAGCTGGCCAAGGACGGCACGTTCAAGAGTTTTGGAGAGAAAAGAAAGAAGGGATACTGGTCTGTAGTTGTTGACATCGGAGGGATCGAGTGTAGGTTTTTTCAGAAGGGGTGCAACTCTCGCTCTCTTGAAGACGGAAGGGACGTAGCCAGCGGTCAAGGATGAGTTGATGAGCGAGGTGAGGTAAGGGAGAAGGTCTCCGGAAATGGTCTGGAGAAGAGAGGAGGGGATAGGGTCAAGCGGGCAGGTTGTTGGGCGGCCGGCCGTCACAAGACGCGAGATTTCATCTGGAGAGAGAGGGGAGAAAGAGGTCAAAGCACAGGGTAGGGCAGTGTGAGCAGAACCAGCGGTGTCGTTTGACTTAGCAAACGAGGATCGGATGTCGTCGACCTTCTTTTCAAAATGGTTGACGAAGTCATCCGCAGAGAGGGAGGAGGGGGGGAGGGGGAGGAGGATTCAGGAGGGAGGAGAAGGTGGCAAAGAGCTTCCTAGGGTTAGAGGCAGATGCTTGGAATTTAGAGTGGTAGAAAGTGGCTTTAGCAGCAGAGACAGAAGAGGAAAATGTAGAGAGGAGGGAGTGAAAGGATGCCAGGTCCGCAGGGAGGCGAGTTCTCCTCCATTTCCGCTCGGCTGCCCGGAGCCCTGTTCTGTGAGCTCGCAATGAGTCGTCGAGCCACGGAGCAGGAGGGGAGGACCGAGCCGGCCTGGAGGATAGGGGACATAGAGAGTCAAAGGATGTAGAAAGGGAGGAGAGGAGGGTTGAGGAGGCAGAATCAGGAGATAGGTTGGAGAAGGTTTGAGCAGAGGGAAAAGATGATAGGATGGAAGAGGAGAGAGTAGCGGGGGAGAGAGAGCGAAGGTTGGGACGGCGCGATACCATCCGAGTAGGGGCAGAGTGGGAAGTGTTGGATGAGAGCGAGAGGGAAAAGGATACAAGGTAGTGGTCGGAGACTTGGAGGGGAGTTGCAATGAGATTAGTGGAAGAACAGCATCTAGTAAAGATGAGGTCAAGCGTATTGCCTGCCTTGTGAGTAGGAGGGGAAGGTGAGAGGGTGAGGTCAAAAGAGGAGAGGAGTGGAAAGAAGGAGGCAGAGAGGAATGAGTCAAAGGTAGACGTGGGGAGGTTAAAGTCACCCAGAACTGTGAGAGGTGAGCCATCCTCAGGAAAGGAACTTATCAAGGCGTCGAGCTCATTGATGAACTCTCCAAGGGAACCTGGAGGGCGATAAATGATAAGGATGTTAAGCTTGAAAGGGCTGGTAACTGTGACAGCATGGAATTCAAAGGAGGCGATAGACAGATGGGTCAGGGGAGAAAGAGAGAATGTCCACTTGGGAGAGATGAGGATCCCAGTGCCACCACCCCGCTGACCAGAAGCTCTCGGGGTGTGCGAGAACACGTGGGCAGACGAGGAGAGAGCAGTAGGAGTAGCAGTGTTATCTGTGGTAATCCATGTTTCCGTCAGTGCCAAGAAGTCGAGGGACTGGAGGGAAGCATAGGCTGGGATGAACTCTGCCTTGTTGGCCGCAGATCGGCAGTTCCAGAGGCTGCCGGAGACCTGGAACTCCACGTGGGTCGTGTGCGCTGGGACCACCAGGTTAGAGTGGCAGCGGCCACGCGGTGTGAAGTGTTTGTATGGTCTGTGCAGAGAGGAGAGAACAGGGATAGACAGACACATAGTTGACAGGCTACAGAAGAGGCTACGCTAATGCAAAGGAGATTGGAATGACAAGTGGACTACACGTCTCGAATGTTCAGAACGTTAAGCTTACGTTGCAAAAATCTTATTGACTAAAATGATTAAAATGATACAGTACTGCTGGCTGGTGAAGTAGGCTAGCTAGCAGTGGCTGCGTTGTTGACTTTGTTTGAAAGTGTTGCTGGCTAGGTAGCCTCGATGACTGGCTAGATAATTACTCTAAACTACACAATTATCTTAGATACAAAGACAGCAAAGACAACTATGTAGCTAGCTAACACTACACTAATCAAATCGTTCCGTTGTAATGTTTCGGTAGAAGTTGGCTAGCTGGCTAGCTAGCCGTGTTGACAACGTTAGGACGACGAAAATAGCTGGCTAGCTGACTTTGTTTGAAAGTGGAGCTGGCTAGGTAGCCTCGATAACTGGCTAGATAATTACTCTAAACTACACAATTATCTTAGATACAAAGACAGCAAAGACAACTATGTAGCTAGCTAACACTACACTAATCAAATCGTTCCGTTGTAATGTTTCGGTAGAAGTTGGCTAGCTGGCTAGCTAGCAGTGTTGACAACGTTAGGACGACGAAAATAGCTGGCTAGCTGACTTTGTTTGAAAGTGGAGCTGGCTAGGTAACCTCGATAACTGGCTAGATAATTACTCTAAACTACACAATTATCTTAGATACAAAGACAGCAAAGACAACTATGTAGCTAGCTAACACTACACTAATCAAATCGTTCCGTTGTAATGTTTCGGTAGAAGTTGGCTAGCTGGCTAGCTAGCAGTGTTGACAACGTTAGAAGGACGAAAATAGCTGGCTAGCTAACCTCGATAATTACTCAAGACTACACAATTATCTTTGATACAAAGACGGCTATGTAGCTAGCTAAGAAAAAAGTGCTAAGATCAAACAAATCAAACCGTTGTACTGTAATGAAATGTAATACATACCTGTATTCCTTGACTACCATACATACCTGTATTCCCTTGACTACCATACACACCTGTATTCCATTGACTACCATACATACCTGTATTCCCTTGACTACCATACACACCTGTATTCCTTGACTACCATACATACCTGTATTCCCTTGACTACCATACACACCTGTATTCCCTTGACTACCATACACACCTGTATTCCAGTGACTACCATACATACCTGTATTCCCTTGACTACCATACACACCTGTATTCCATTGACTACCATACATACCTGTATTCCAGTGACTACCATACATACCTGTATTCCCTTGACTACCATACACACCTGTATTCCATTGACTACCATACATACCTGTATTCCTTGACTACCATACACACCTGTATTCCCTTGACTACCATACATACCTGTATTCCTTGACTACCATACATACCTGTGTTCCCTTGACTACCATACATACCTGTATTCCATTGACTACCATACATACCTGTATTCCTTGACTACCATACATACCTGTATTCCCTTGACTACCATACATACCTGTATTCCTTGACTACCATACACACCTGTATTCCCTTGACTACCATACATACCTGTATTCCTTGACTACCATACATACCTGTATTCCCTTGACTACCATACATACCTGTATTCCATTGACTACCATACACACCTGTATTCCATTGACTACCATACACACCTGTATTCCCTTGACTACCATACACACCTGTATTCCTTGACTACCATACATACCTGTATTCCCTTGACTACCATACATACCTGTATTCCAGTGACTACCATACATACCTGTATTCCCTTGACTACCATACACACCTGTATTCCATTGACTACCATACATACCTGTATTCCTTGACTACCATACACACCTGTATTCCATTGACTACCATACATACCTGTATTCCTTGACTACCATACATACCTGTATTCCCTTGACTACCATACATACCTGTATTCCCTTGACTACCATACATACCTGTATTCCCTTGACTACCATACATACATGTATTCCTTGTTCCTTGTATTACTTATTTTTGAAAGAAAAGCACGTTTTTGAGTCCTTTAAAATAACATCAAATTGATCAGAAATACAGTGTAGACATTGTTAATGTTGTAAATGACTATTGTAGCTGGCAACGGCTGATTTTTAATGGAATATCTACATAGGCGTAGAGGCCCATTATCAGCAACCATCCCTCCTGTGTTCCAATGGCACGTTGTGTTAGCTAATCCAAGTTTAGCATTTTCAAAGGCTAATTGCTCATTAGAAAACCCTTTTGCAATTATGTTAGCACAGCTGAAAACTGTTGTTCTGATTAAAGAAGCAATTAAACTAGCCTTCTTTAGACTAGTTGAGTATCTGGAGCATCAGCACTTGTGGGTTTGATTACAGGCTCAAATTGGCCAGAAACAAAGAACTTTCTTCTGAAACTCATCAGTCTATTCTTGTTCTGAGAAATGGCTATTCCATGTGAGAAATTGCCAAGAAACTGAAGATCTCGTACAATGCTGTGTACTACTCCCTTTACAGAACATCTCAAACTGGCTCTAACCAGAATAGAAAGAGGAGTGGGAGGCCCCGGTGCAGAACTGAGCAAGAGGACAAGTACATTAGAGTGTCTCCTGACCTGTCTCAGTGGTTGTGGCTCCTCTGTCTCCTGACCTGTCTCAGTGGTTGTGGCTCCTCTGTCTCCTGACCTGTCTCAGTGGTTGTGGCTCCTCTGACTCCTGACCTGTCTCAGTGGTTGTAGCTCCTCTGTCTCCTGACCTGTCTCAGTGGTTGTGGCTCCTCTGACTCCTGACCTGTCTCAGTGGTTGTGGCTCCTCTGACTCCTGACCTGTCTCAGTGGTTGTGGCTCCTCTGACTCCTGACCTGTCTCAGTGGTTGTGGCTCCTCTGTCTCCTGACCTGTCTCAGTGGTTGTGGCTCCTCTGACTCCTGACCTGTCTCAGTGGTTGTGGCTCCTCTGTCTCCTGACCTGTCTCAGTGGTTGTGGCTCCCCTGACTCCTGACCTGTCTCAGTGGTTGTGGCTCCTCTGACTCCTGACCTGTCTCAGTGGTTGTGGCTCCTCTGTCTCCTGACCTGTCTCAGTGGTTGTGGCTCCTCTGACTCCTGACCTGTCTCAGTGGTTGTGGCTCCTCTGACTCCTGACCTGTCTCAGTGGTTGTGGCTCCTCTGTCTCCTGACCTGTCTCAGTGGTTGTGGCTCCTCTGTCTCCTGACCTGTCTCAGTGGTTGTGGCTCCTCTGTCTCCTGACCTGTCTCAGTGGTTGTGGCTCCTCTGACTCCTGACCTGTCTCAGTGGTTGTAGCTCCTCTGACTCCTGACCTGTCTCAGTGGTTGTGGCTCCTCTGACTCCTGACCTGTTTCAGTGGTTGTGGCTCCTCTGACTCCTGACCTGTCTCAGTGGTTGTGGCTCCTCTGACTCCTGACCTGTTTCAGTGGTTGTGGCTCCTCTGTCTCTGAGAAAACTCTGGTGCTGCTAGATGCTTGACAGTTGTGGTTTGTGTTCTGGTTATGACTCAATATAGATCTGGATCTGATCAGTTGTAGGTGAAGGGCTTGGCGGGTGGAGTGAAGAGAGAGAAGGGAAAGAGAGGGTGAGAGAAGAGCGAGGTTTATCCTGTTGTTTGATGATAAAGGTGAGTGGGTATGATGAAGAAATGGCTGATGTTGAGAGAAATAACTGAAACTTCCTCTCTACCTCTCTCTCTCTCTCTCTCTCTCACCTTCTCTCTGTCTCTCTCTCTCTCTCACACACCTTCTCTATGTCTCTCTCTCTCTCACACCTTTTCTCTGTCTCTCTCTCTCTCACACCTTTTCTCTGTCTCTCTCTCTCTCACACCTTCTCTCTGTCTCTGTCTCTCTCGCTCTCTCTCAATTCAATTCAAAGGGCTTTATTGGCATGGGTAACATATGTGTTTATTGCCAAAGCAAGTGAAATAAACAATACAATTTCTACAGTAAACATTACACTCACAAGTTTCAAAAGAATAAAGACATTACAAATGTCATATTATGCCTATATACAGTGTTGTAAGGATGTGCAAATAGTTAAAGTACAAAAGGGAAAATAAATAAGCATAAATATGGGTTGTATTTACAATGGTGTTTGTTCTTCACTGGTTGACCTTTTCTTGTGGCAACAGGTCACAAATCTTGCTGCTGTGATGGCACACTGTGGTATTTCACCCAGTAGGTATGGGAGTTGATCAATATTTGATTTATTTTCGAATTCTTAGTGAGTCTGTGTAATCTGAGGGAAATATGTGTCTCTTGTAGCGGCTTTCGTCCTCTTCGTCTGAGGAGGAGTAGGAAATATCGGACCAATGTGCAGCGTGGTACGTATCCATAATATCTTTTAATAGAATGAATACAAAATACAAAAAGAACAAGAGAATCAAAATGAAAACCGAAACAGTCCCGAATGGTGAAAACACTGAAACGGAAACAACCACCCACAACACACAATGGAAAACAGGCTACCTAAATATAGCTCCCAATCAGAGACAACGATAAACAGCTGCCTCTGATTGGGAACCACACCAGGCCAAACACATAGAAAACAAACAACCTAGAAAAAAGAACATAGACTGCCCCCCCCCAAGTCACGCCCTGACCAACCTAACACAAAGACATAAAAAATAAACTAAGGTCAGAACGTGACATCTCTAATATGGTCATACATTGGGCAGGAGGTTAGGAAGTGCAGCTCAGTTTCCACCTCATTTTGTGGGCAGTGTGCACATAGCCTGTCTTCTCTTGAGAGCCAGGTCTGCCTACGGCAGCCTTTCTCAATAGCAAGGCTATGCTCACTGAGTCTGTACATAGTCAAAGCTTTCCTTAAGTTTGAGTCAGTCACAGTGGTCAGGTATTCTGTCACTGTGTACTCTCTGTTTAGGGCCAAATAGCATTCTAGTTTGCTTAGTTTTTTTGTTAATTCTTTCCAATGTGTCAAGTAATTATCTTTTTGTTTTCTCATGATTTGGTTGGGTCTAATTGTGTTGCTGTCCTGGGGCTCTGTGGGGTCTGTTTGTGTTTATGAACAGAGCCCCAGGACCAGCTTGCTTAGGGGACTCTTCTCCAGGTTCATCTCTCTGTAGGTGATGACTTTGTTATGGAAGGTTTGGGACTCTCTCCAGCACAATGTATTTGGTTTCTCGAGTTTCTGTTTCCACCCTCACCACTGATCGGTTCACTTCCTGTCACACACACACACCTCTCTCTGTCTCTCCAGCACAGTGTCTTTGGTTTCTTAAGTTTCTGTTTCCACTATCCCTACTGATCGGCTCACTTCCTGCCTCACACGCCCACTCTCTCTCTCTCTCTGAAACACAGACACACACACACACACCGTCTCACACACAACACACGCACACATAGAACGTGGTGGTTAAGACCATAAACACACAGAGTTGGCTGGACAGGAAAGAAAACGAACAGACGGACAAAACAGACAGACAACTCAGGAGGACCGGTTCCTTTCTCTCCACAAGTCAACCCGTTCATCTAGAACTCAGGTACCTGTGTTTTCTAACACATAACACTGTCTGACATCATGATATCCTGTTGATTCAGATTTTTTTTATATACCCGAGACGCAACAATAATGTTAACATGATACTGTGCTTTAACGGACACAGACAGAGACAACCAAAAGGTTATCTGAGATATCCATTCATCTCTGTTTTTAGATCCAGTAAAGTAAACTATCACAAAAGTTATCTATAAAAGTGGACATTTATTTGTGTGAAATTAGATTATCATTCATCTCATGTCTGTAACCAGAGTGACAAGTTATGTGAAACTCGCTTACACCAGGAAAGGAGAGTAGCACACATAACCCTTCAATGTTTGAAGATCCGTAAGGTGGAAGCTTCACCACTACACTGTTTATACCTATCCAGACCCTACAGATCCACCACTATACTGTTTATACCTATCCAGACCCTTCAGATCCACCACTATACTGTTTATACCTATCCAGACCCTTCAGATCCACCACTATACTGTTTATACCTATCCAGACCCTACAGATCCACCACTATACTGTTTATACCTATCCAGACCCTACAGATCCACTACTATACTGTTTATACCTATCCAGACCCTTCAGATCCACCACTACACTGTTTATACCTATCCAGACCCTTCAGATCCACCACTATACTGTTTATACCTATCCAGACCCTTCAGATCCACCACTATACTGTTTATACCTATCCAGACCCTTCAGATCCACCACTACACTGTTTATACCTATCCAGACCCTTCAGATCCACCACTATACTGTTTATACCTATCCAGACCCTACAGATCCACCACTATACTGTTTATACCTATCCAGACCCTTCAGATCCACCACTACACTGTTTATACCTATCCAGACCCTACAGATCCACCACTATACTGTTTATACCTATCCAGACTCCACCACTACACTGTTTATACCTATCCAGACCCTACAGATCCACCACTATACTGTTTATACCTATCCAGACCCTACAGATCCACCACTATACTGTTTATACCTATCCAGACCCTACAGATCCACCACTATACAGTTTATACCTATCCAGACCCTACAGATCCACCACTATACTGTTTATACCTATCCAGACCCTACAGATCCACCACTATACTGTTTATACCTATCCAGACCCTACAGATCCACCACTATACTGTTTATACCTATCCAGACCCCACCACTACACTGTTTATACCTATCCAGACCCTTCAGATCCACCACTATACTGTTTATACCTATCCAGACCCTTCAGATCCACCACTATACTGTTTATACCTATCCAGACCCTTCAGATCCACCACTATACTGTTTATACCTATCCAGACCCTACAGATCCACCACTATACTGTTTATACCTATCCAGACCCTACAGATCCACCACTATACTGTTTATACCTATCCAGACCCTACAGATCCACCACTATACTGTTTATACCTATCCAGACCCTACAGATCCACCACTATACTGTTTATACCTATCC